>NC_142873.1:79116810-79426982 GCF_051225735.1 Oryctolagus cuniculus
ATTAAATAAAAGATAAAAAAAAATTAAAAAATTAAAAAAAAAAAAAAAAAAGAGCAAGCCATAGCTCCCAGTCAACCACAAGATCATCAGAGGGAAACAACTAGGATGCTACAGTGCACTGTCTAGCTATGACATGATGTTCAGTGGGTTAGGTGTCTTAAAGGCATTTTTGGCTTAATAACATTTTTTGAAGATTTATTATTTATTTGAAAGTCAGGCTTACACAGAGAGAGGAAGATACAGGGTGAAGGGATCTTCCATCAAGTGGGAGCAAGGTTCTTTTTTAAAAAATCTTTTTTTATTAAATATTTCCAACATTTAAAGATTGTTGGCAGTGCAACAATCCATCTAGGATTTTCATATGGAGTTTTCTTTTAATTTTTTTAAATTTTATTTAAGGTATTCAAATTTCATGTATTTCATATATACAGATTTAGGAACACAGTTTTCCTTCCTACCCTATCCTCCCTCCCACCCTCGCTCCCAACTCTTCCTCTTCATTCATCTCCTATTCCCTCTCTTAATTTTTACAATGATCTACTTTCAGTTTACTTTATACTCATAAAATTAACCCTAAACTAAGTAATGAGCTCAACAAATAGTATGAAGAAAAAAAAAAACACTTCCTTAATAATAGTAACAAGGGCTGCAAACAATCATCAAGTTTAAAATGTCAATTCCACTCCTATACATATATTTTTGGTACTCTATTAGTTACCACAGATCAGGGAACACATTTGGGGCCTGGCTTATTTCAGTAAGTATAATGGTTTCCAGTTACATCGACTTTGTTGCAAAAGACAGGACTTCATTATTTTTTTTTATAGCTGAGTGGTATTCCATAGTGTACATATACCATAATTTCTTTATCTAATCATCAGTTGATAGACATCTGGGTTGATTCCTATCTTAGCTATGGTTAATTAGCTGCAATAAACATAGGGTACAGATAACTCATATGATGCTTTCGTTTTGTTTAGGTAAATTGCCAGAAATGGGAATGCTGCATCATATAGGACTCAGCATTCAGAATGTTTTGGATTTTGGAGCTTTTCAGATTCTGAATTTCCATATTAGTACTCTCAATTGGTAAAGTCTATGCAAATATTAAAAAAAATCTGAAATCTGAAACACTTCTGGTGCCAAGCATTTCAGGTAAAAGATATTGAATCTGTAGTACCTATCTTGCACTAAATTTGTGTGTGTGTGTGTGTGTGTGTATTTAACTATAAAGGTCTAACAAAAATCTGCCACATATTGGTACTACTATTAGTACTGCTAAATATGCTTCCATTTCTATGGAACTGAATAATTGATGAGCCATTTATTTACTTCATAAGCAAGGAACAACTATTTGGTGACAAAGGAAATTAGTGCAAAATAGTAAGCAACAAAAGTATAAAATCCTTCATTATCTTAAACACAGACTGACATTTATTTTTTTGGTGGTATCTCACCAACTGATGGCCAACACTTATTATACCAGTTAAAGTTAGATGTATCCTGTATGTAATGCTATCTAATGTTATCATTCAGGGTATAATCAGAAAACAGAACCACTAGGAGAAATATCTATATCTCTACATATGAAACTGTTATGGGGGGCTGCCACCTGCAGTGCCAGCATCCCATATGGGCGCTGGTTTGAGACCTGGCTGCTCCACTTCCGATCCAGCTCTCTGCTGTGGCCTGGGAAAGCAGTAGAAGATGGCCCAAGCCCCCGGGCCCCTGCACCCACGTGGGAGACCCAGAAGAAGCTCCTAGCTTTGGATTGGTGCAGCTCTGGCTGTTGCGGCCAAATGGGGAGTGAACCAGAGAATGGAAGACCTCTCACTCTAACTCTACCTCTCTCTGTAACTCTGTCTTTCAAATAAATAAATAAATCTTTAAAAAAAAGAAACTAGCTCAGAGTTTTCTTTGATATCTTATAACAAATATGAAGACATACAAGTCATGACAAGTATTATTAATGTGTTTTATATGTGATTGTAAGGGAATGACACAGTGGGAAACATCCAAAACTATTTCATTAACATATAAACATATTCAAATAAAGGGGAATATGAATATGCTTATATCATAATACTGTAGAATTCATTTCTAGAACTAGCCACACGGTCACAGTTGTTATTTATAATTAACTTCTTCTACTACTCAATGTATATTTCCTTTGTCCTCAGCAAGTACCTTCACTATTTATAGTTCCTTAACTGGTTGTGGAGCCCAAACTTTCCTTCCTTTAGAACCTAGCCTACTAACATCACTAATGCCTAAATCGAATTACTACAGCTTTCTATTATTTTTACTCATAGAACCTGGAGTATGGCGTTTCAGATGTGCTCTTCCCATATTGTATAGTAGCAACTTAATTTCCTCTTGATAGGCTCAATCTATCAAAAATTTCCCTCTTTTGCCTGTGTATTTACAAAGTGTCTAGATAAAGGCAGTTCAATGGAATCATTATTGTGTTCCCAACTGGAAGCATTCTTCTCTTTGGAACTATAACCTGATCAGCAGAGCCTAAAGCTGCAGGGAAAGGAAGCAAAAAATTTTGCTAGTGGATCATAGGGTGTAATTGTGTGTGGAGCTATTTCCAACCCTGATTTCTGGATGCATGAATCCTGGCTAGGGAAGAAATAAATGGCACCATAAATCAAAAACTAACTTGGAGCATATATTGCACCCTGGAGGACAGGATCGCAAATCCACAAGGAATTGCCACAAATATGGCACTGCAATGAATCTTCCAGAGGCCACTCTTCCACTCTCTCAAGCCAGATGCTTTAGGATGATGCAGATCCCTATAAGACCAGTGAATTCCATGAATAAGGCCTGTATATCATTTCACTGTATTTCATTTGCTGTGAAGTGAGTTAGTTCCCTAGTCAGAAGTGATTCTGTGTGAAATATTACAATGATGGATGAGGCATTCAGTAAGCTCATGGTCAATGATTTTTAGCAGAAACACTGTGCACAATGGAGGTTAGACCATGTCCAGAGAAAATGTCTGTTCCAGTGAGAAAAAAGCATTGCCTTCTCCATGATAGAAGTGGTCCAGCGCAATCAGCCTGCCACCAGGTAGACAGCTGATTCCTTGGAGAATGGGAAATTAACTTAGAAATTTCGGTTTTATACCTAGATTGACCAGGGTAAATAGAAGTCCATTTTGCTGAGCCAATGTATACCCTCCATCACTGACATCATGCCCCCTTTGTTAATGAACCAATCTATGGCCCCAGTGGTTCTACTCACTTGATTATATCCTAGATGACTGATGAACTGGGTAGTAAGAGTTATTCCAGAGAAACAGAATCTTAAGGCTAGGTTTTCTGGATTGGTTCGGTATTATCTAAAACTGGCTCTCTTATCTTCTTATCTTGCTTTTATAATAATATTCCATATTCCTATGTAAATCTTTAAAAGCACTATACAGAATTGAGTAAGACTTTTGATGGACATACAAACTAGGGTATTCAGGTTATACTCACTAAGGACTGAATCAACATATGAAGACAACCTCTTTGAATCTCAGGAGGTACATTTGCGAAGCTTCTCTCAGACCAAAACCTTGCAAAATGCTTCACAATACACCTGTTAAAGTAAAAAATTCTAAATTAGAGAAATGAAAACTTTTTCTTTATAGTTAATAATATTTTGGCTTTTAATTATAAAATTACACATGTATGTTTTGACTAACATTGACTATTAATTTTATGAGCTTTAAGATGAACATAACTATGCGCCCTTTGTGGTAAACACATATTTTTAGCAAAGTTTGGGTTGTCTGCACAGATTTTAACACAACTAATCATGGTTTGGCTAAAATAAAATTGATTCCATGCATCCAAGTAATGTCTAAATCAACACTTCTACTCAAATTGATGCAACTAGATAATTAGTAAGCCACTTACATTGTACTCAAGAAAACAAGCTAAGTCTACTTGTATGTAAAATTTGGAGAATTTAAGGACAAAATTCATAAATTAATAGTATCAACACCACTTAAGATAACTTACTTCATGCAGTCAGCAAAAAGAGTTTCCACTCCAACTGAATGAGCGATAATAAGGCATTCTAGTATAGATGCCAATGTTCTGGGGACAGGCTAAAATTGATAGAAAACACCATATTTACTCTTTTTCAACTTACAGAGGCTAAAAGTATTTGTTTCATAAATATAATCTGATTTATATACCTAAACTTTAGAATAAATACATGTAATTCAGGGGCTAGCACTTGGCACTGAGATTGAGACACTGGTTAAGATGCCAGTTCAGACACCCACATCCCACACTGCAGTACCTGGGCTGTTTCTGGCCCCAGCTCCTGACTCCAGCTTCCTGCCAATGCAGACCCTGGCAGTCAGTGGTGATGGTTCAAGTAACTGGATTCCAGTCACCTATGTGGGAGACCTGGATTGAGTTCCTGGCTCTGACCTTGTTTTGGTTCAGTCCTAGCCAATGCCAGCATTATGGAGTGAATCAATGGAGCTCTCTCTTTGACTCCCTGTCTCTCTTCATCTCTATGCCTCTCAAGTAAATAAATTAATAACTTTAAAAATAAAATAAAGTGAAAAAAGATTCTAACAAAATATCATACTCATTATTAAAAATATTTCATTTCCTGTTGATTTAATAGAAATAAATATGCCTTTTATGTTTTTAAAATTAAGTAGATTATTCAAAATAAATATAAAAAGCTGCAAATAACCCATACATACTCATGAACATAAAAGACTAGAAGCAATGGTCTAAAGATTATTTATAAAAGTGATTATTTTTATGTTAGATATAATTAGTTTACTGAGAAATCTCAGAGGAGATACTAAGATAAAAATTTTGCCAACTAGTGTTTTCACTCATGCTATCCCTTAATGACATTCTAGGCAGATTCCATAACTTTCTAATTATTCCGTTATTGAAATTCAGTAGAGTACTATTTTAACATGTGTTTTATTTCTGAAGTAATCCCCTCCTTTTTTTTTTTTTTTTGACAGGCAGAGTGGACAGTGAGAGAGAGAGACAAAGAGAAAGGTCTTCCTTCCGTTGGTTCACCCCCCACAATGGCCACTGTGGCCAGCGCGCTGCAGCCGGCGCACCGTGCTGATCTGAAGCCAGGAGCCAAGTGCTTCTCCTGGTCTCTCATGTGGGTGCGGGGCCCAAGGACTTGGGCCATCCTCCACTGCACTCCCGGGCCACAGCAGAGAGCTGGGCAGGAAGAGGAGCAACTGGAACAGAATCCGGCTCCCTGAATGGGACTAGAACCTGGTGTGCCAGCACCGCACGCAGAGGATTAGCCTATTGAGCCACGGCGCTGGCCATATTTCTGAATTAATTCTTACTCTCACCATCACTGAATAGAATTATGGTTGGGGAGGTGTGGAATACAGAGGAGAGCACAGTCCAGTCTCTTGCTCCTCTATTTTCTGGGTCCAGCTTCTGTGGAAGAGAGATTTAGATAACTATGGTCACCTTATGTAATTATGCAGAGATCAAAACAGTAGGAAGATGTCCTGGACTTTGGTATAATTCAGATACTGTTGGCCTTTGCTGATGTGGTAGCTCTCTTGGGATAGATCAGGCTGCATCCCAGCCTCTCAGAGGATAAGGACTCCTCAGTGGTTCATAAGGAACAGCTTAGTCCTGCATCATTCTCTTTTGGCTCTCATGGGACCAACAATGTCCTTCTTCCCAGTGGACCAGATATAAATATGCAAGAGACTTCCCACATTTTTTTCTTTGTACGATAGTAACTGCCATCTATTATTACTGGGCTGGTCCTGGCTTCTCCAGCAAGCCTCCTTCCATTAGAAATCTCCACATTTGGGGCTGGCGCTGTGGTTTAGTGGGTAAAGCCGTCACCTGCAGTGCCGGCATCCCATATGGGTGCCGGTTCTAGTCCTGGCTCCTCCACTTCTGATCCAGCTCTCTGCTGTGGCCTGGGAAAGCAGTAGAAGATGGTCCAAGTCCTTGGGCCTCTGCACCTGCATGGAACACCTGGAAGAAGCCCCTGGCTCCTGGTTTCGAATTGGTGCAGCTCCAGCCATTGCAGCCATCTAGGGAATGAACCAGCAGATGGAAGACCTCTCTCTCTCTCTCTCTCTCTCTCTCTCTGCGTAACTCTTTCAAATAAATAAATAAACCTTTAAAAAAAAAGAAATCTCTACATTCAAATATATTCTCACAGGCTTTTCAGGCATATTCCAAGCTACCTCAAGAAATCTCTTATTACTTTCTTCTTTGTTGGAAGCTTCAAGGTGGATACATTTTAGAGATATATTAAATGTCGGCCGGCGCTGCGGCTCACTAGGCTAATCCTCCACCTTGCGGTGCCGGCACACCGGGTTCTAGTCCCGGTTGGGGCGCCGGATTCTGTCCCGGTTGCCCCTCTTCCAGGCCAGCTCTCTGCTGTGGCCAAGGAGTGCAGTGGAGGATGGCCCAGGTGCTTGGGCCCTGCACCCCATGGGAGACCAGGAAAAGCACCTGGCTCCTGGCTCCTGCCATCGGATCAGCGCGGTGCGCCGGCCACAGCGCACTGGCCACGGCGGCCATTGGAGGGTGAACCAACAGCAAAGGAAGACCTTTCTCTCTGTCTCTCTCTCTCACTGTCCACTCTGCCTGTCAAAAAAAAAAATATATTAAATGTCCATCTGGGGATGAAACATCATCTCCTTAT
Organism: Oryctolagus cuniculus; assembly: GCF_051225735.1. Classification (NCBI taxonomy): domain Eukaryota; kingdom Metazoa; phylum Chordata; class Mammalia; order Lagomorpha; family Leporidae; genus Oryctolagus; species Oryctolagus cuniculus. The sequence goes on from NC_142873.1 coordinate 79,123,486, forward strand.
TGTAGATATTTCCCATCTTTAACCTTTGTGACACACTTGGATCTCTCTCCTAATTTTCATCTGACTAGAAGATGGGGGAGGCATATGAAGGAGAAGGAAAAGCCTTTCACCAGATTTTTAAAATCTTTACAAATCTTAGGGCCCCAGAGCCAGCCCTCCTTCTTCCAGTCTCCTTACCTGGATGCTGGAGTGAATGGTTAGTGAAAGGTGACTGAGAGTTTGTTTCTCTCAGTAAACCTGGTGGGAGTGGTAGTGGTGCTGGTACTGTTCCAGATGTTCACAGCTCTTTTTTAAAATGTGGACTGGTTCCTCAGCTATTACTTATAGGGAGTTAGGAGCCCACCCAATACAAAAATCTACATTTACAATGCTATTAAAATTACTGAATTAGAATTTAAATAATTTATATTATTGCTGCAAGTACCCAATAAAAGGGAAATATAATGTAAACAATTCTTTTGAGATTTGTTTTTGTTGACTGTAAAAGTAATACATGGTCACTGTAGAAAACCTAGAAAGTGCAGAAAAGCATAAATAAGAAAATGAAGATAGCCTACATAGTACATTAAAATAATGAAAGATTGGGGTCAGCGCCATGGCACACTAGGTTAATCTTCCACCTGTGGCGCCAGCATCCCATATGGGTGCCGGTTCTAGTCCTGGTTGCTCCTCTTCCAGTCCAAGCTCTCTGCTGTGGCCTGGGATAGCAGTAGAAGACAGCCCAGGTGCTTGGGCCCCTGCACCCACATGGGAGACCAGGAAGAAGCTCCTGGCTCCTGGCTTCAGATCAGCGCAGCTCCCGCGCTGCAGCCATTTGGGGAGTGAACCAATGGAAGGAAGACCTTTCTGTCTCTCTCTCTCTCTCACTGTCTGTAACTCTACCTGGTGGGAGGGACGTTATGGGGGGGAAGCCATTGTAATCCATAAGCTGTACTTTGGAAATTTATATTCATTAAATAAAAGTTAAAAAAAATTGTTAATAAATAAATAAATAAAATGTTTTTTAAAAATAAATAATGAAGGATCTAAAGAATTATGTACAAAATGGTTTTGAAATACAAAGTGCAGGAGCTTTCATTAGACACTAAATTTACCTTTGTATAAACTAAAATTAAAAAGTTAATATTCACACCGGGGAAGATAGACAAGACCTCTAGTCCATCCAAGGGCCTACCGTACAGAGAGGTGGTAGAAGGGAGTATACTTTGAGAAAAGAACCAATGAAGCATTGTGTAGTTCTGTGATAAATGGAGAAGGTAACCTTAGTTCTTGACAACCTTTCTCCTTCGGGTAAACCCTAATTGAGTCCCAGCTATACACTCTGTCTTTGGATTATACAGGATGCTCCTATATCTTTTTAGTAAACTCCCCATATCAATCTTAATTACAGTGATTTGAATTACTTCTTCATTTTTTGTAAGCATATTATATGTGTTATTTCTCAAGTGGAGCTCCCATTCATTAAACTGGCTTACTATTTTTTTTCAAAGATTTGTTTACTTATTTGAAAGGCAGAGTTACAAAGAGAAACGGAAGGAGAGACAGAGAAGTCTTCCATCCACTGGTTCACTATTCAAGTGACTGCAACAACCAGAGCTGAGCCAGACTGAAGCTGGCAGCCAGAAGCTTCATCTGGGTCTCCCACGTGAATGGTAGGGGCCCAAGCACTTGGACCATCTTCTGCTGCTATCCCAGGCATATTAGCAGGGTGCTGGATGGGAAGTGGAGCAGTCAGGACAGGAACCAGCACCCATTTGGGATGCTGACACTGCAAGCAGCAGCTTTACCTGCCATACCACAATGCTGGCCCCTGGCTTAATATTTTTAATATTGAAAGCACTATTACTATCACAGAGAAAAATATAGTAGGTAATAATGAATGACTTAAAGCACTGAGTAAAGATTTCTAAGACTTAATCATTACCTTTTGAAAGAAATTACAGTAATCTCTTCTTAAAATATATATGGCTACTTCTTTTAATCCTTCTAGTCCATACATATCAGCCATATTGAGTATTTGACTAAAATAAAAATTGATGTACAGTTAATTCTCAAATTTAAAAATCAAGGAACACAGTAATTTCTTGATAATATACAGTCTATCTAGAAAAAAATAATAATCTGATTTAAATTCAAATTTTGCGTTATATAATAGATATTATTTATGGATTATGGAATGAAAAAAGGGCAAAAACTGAAATCACTGACACATGATTTAATTAGTGGAAAATAACAAGAAGTGAATTTGGAGATGCTTCAAATTCCCCACACACTCAGTAACATCATGGTACTTCAAAGAGTTGGTGGAAAACAGACCTAAAAGATAAGATGTTGAAATCTATGCATAAGCAGAGTCTTTAAAAAGTTCATAAAAATGTATATTATGAAAAAACTGCCTGTATTTTAAGAATTTTATGAACCAAAATCAACTTATCTTTTAATTCCATTTCTCCATGAACTTTTTAAGGTACAATTGTGGAGAGCAAAATCCAGGAAACTGCTCTGAAGGCTATCTAAAGTTACAAAATTCATTGTAACAAATTTGTACAATAAATATTTAATCAGGAATGGGGGAAATTCATTGATGCTTATCATACTGAAAAATCTATAAGTGACTCTAAGATTGTAGACAACATCCAAAGACCTGATTCCTTTGCTTTTGTCATTTGGGAAGTATTTCTGCGCTCTGACACATACTCTGGGTATTCAGGAAGCCTTCAGGCCTTGAGAACATGATGCAATGTCAAATGGGCTGCCAAGGGATAAAACATGTAGTGCTCAGTCCCTGACTCATGGAAGGATCTCCCCTAAAACATATCTATTCGATTTGAAGTTAAGGGAACCCAAATGAATTTTTAAATTAAAGGTGCAACTGTCATTTGGGGATAAAACAGCAAGAAAAAGGAAAGACATCTGGAATTAGAGTAACAACGCAAACTTTCACTCCCCATTAGGATTTTAGAAGCATAGATGACGTTTAACAACAGAGAACTTAAGAATCACAAAATTATTGGTCTTTGGGATGCCTCATATTTTTAATTAAGTTTTAAGGACCTTTTTTCTTATGTTGTTTAAAAAAGACAACATGAAATGAAAAGTACAAAATAGGAAAAATAACTTTCAATGTTTAGTGTGATCAGTTCTATTTGCTAAAAACTTACCATTTGCTTTCCAAACAAAAATAAGGTTCTTCTAACATAATTTATAATAAAGGCTTTTATTAATCTTTTTACTTTGAGTTGCTAAATCATCTCTTCTTCTAAATGAGTTGACTTGATTGTTTTTAGACATGCTCAAAACATAAGATATAGCAAAATTAATAATAAAAACATAGCTTCTACTTCACTGACACTTTGCAACATAGCTCAACAAAGCATAGCCATAAGATTTTAATATTTTTATGGTTGAAACTATTAAAAAGTAATACTTACCCAACATTAGCTTTTCCTGGAAAATCCAAAGTTCCTCCATATATAAAATGCATCATAATATTCATTTCTACATAGTTTATACTGAAAAACAAAAGAAAATACAAATCTAGAAATAATTAAGGTTTACCTGACATCAATGATACATTGTATTTTCCCATAATTTATTGTCAAGATAGAATTCTCACTTTTATCTGAAAAAATATTCTTCACAGAATTTCCATGTAGGTATACCATTAATTTAAAATGAACTACAGCCAGCGCCACGGCTCACTAGGCTAATCCTCCGCCTTGCGGCGCCGGCACACCGGGTTCTAGTCCCGGTTGGGGCACTGGATTCTGTCCCAGTTGCCCCTCTTCCAGGCCAGCTCTCTGCTGTGGCCTGGGAGTGCAGTGGAGGATGGCCCAAGTGCTTGGGCCCTGCACCCCATGGGAGACCAGGATAAGTACCTGGCTCCTGCCATCGGATCAGCGCGGTGAGCCGGCCGCAGCGCGCTGGCCGCGGCGGCCATTGGAGGGTGAACCAATGGCAAAGGAAGACCTTTCTCTCTGTCTCTCTTTCTCTCACTGTCCACTCTGCCTGTCAAAAAATAAAAAAATAAATAAAAATAATAAAAATAAATAAATAAAATGAACTACAGCTGTGGATTAATATATATGCAATTAAATGTTATTAGTATATTACCAAGTCGCTAGTTATTTATTGAGTATTTTCTACCACAGAATTTTAGAGTTAGAAGGGACTTTATTTTTTTAATGTTTATTTGTCTTTATTATATTTGAAAGGCAGAAAAACAGAGGGAGGAAGGTGGGAGGGAGGAGAGAGAAATAGACATTGCCTACAATAACCAGGACTGGGAGTCAGGAATTCCATCCAGGTTTCCCTTGTGGGTGTCAGGTACTCAAGGACTTAGGGCAATCATCTGTTGCCTTCCAGGATGCACATTAGCAGGAAACTGGATCAGAAGCAGAGGTAGAACATGAACCCAAATACTATGAAATGAGATGTGGGCATCCCAAGCAAAGGCTTAACCCACTGTACCACAACACCCCCGTCCCCAGCAGGTACTTCAGATTTCATTGTCTAGCCCCCTGACCATTAAGAAACCTTTTCCTCAGCACCTCTGATTTTGCTCAAAGCAGCAGATGGACAATTTTGTTTGCTAGAAAGATTTCTTTTATGCTCACAGACTTCTTAATCTGTAATGCCTATCAATGACTCTAGCTTGGCCTACAACTTCATTACACAAATGAAAAAGTAAAGATATGACTTGAGAAGTAGAAGCTTCTACATAGCAGAAGAGAAAATCAACAGACTGGGAGAAAATATCCACAAATTATTCATCCAAGAAAGCACTAATACCCAGACTACATAAGGAACTCAAAATTTTAGCAACAAAACCCCAAACAATCCAGTTAAGAAATGGGCAAAGCAGGGGCGGGGTAGGAGAGTGGGGTGGGGGGAGTTAGGGAAGATGGGGGAAGGGGGGCAGGTGTGTAGCACAGCAGTTAAGCTGCCACTTTGGATGCCAACATTCCATATTACAGTGCCTGGTTCCCATCCCAGCTACTCCACTTCCAATCCAGATTCCTGCTAATGTATACCCTAGGAGGCAGCAGGTTATGATTCAAGTGGTTTGGTACCTGCCACCCATATGGGAGAACAGATTGAGTTCTGGAGTTCTGGGCTTCTGGCTTTGGCCTTGTCCAGCCCTGGCTGTTGTGGGCATTTAGGGAATAAACTAATGGATGGAAGGTCTTTTTTTTATCTGTCTTTCAAGTAAAATGAAAATAAATTTTAAAAAAGGAAATGGGGAAGCAGGTGCTATGGTGCAGAGGGTTAAGCTACCACCTGGAGAGCTGAAATCCCATATGGGTGCCTGTTTGAGTCCCAGCTGCTCCACTTCCCATCCAGTTCCATGCTAATGCACCTGGGAAAGCAGCAGATGGCCCAAGTCCCTAGGCTGCTGTCCCTAACATGGGAGACCCAGAAGAAGTTCCTGGCTCCTGGTCTGCCTGGCCCAGCCCTGGTTATTGCTGCCATTTTGGGGGTAAACCAGTGGATGAAAGATCTCTTTCTCTGTCTCTCCCTTTCTCTGTAAATCTGCCTTTCAAATCAATGAATTAATTTTTTAAAAAAGGAAATGGTCAAAGAATCTAAATAGAATTTTTTCAAAAGAAGTACAAATGGAAACAAATATGTGAAAAAACGCTCAGTATCACTAGACATTAGGTGATGGAACAAGGACATAAGCCTCAGCATTCTCCGTCATTGCCCAAAGGAGATAAACAATGGAATGTATTCCTTGCCCTTCAATATCAAACGGGTCTCACACCCTATTGTCTTCATACCCCCACCCCCAAATCCCCGGAAAGACCAGTTGCTCTGAAGACCTGAAAGACCAGTTCCAGGAATTCCCCTCTGCCTACTGCTCCCTACCCCACCACCATCCCCAGCCCTCCTAAAACATAAAAAGGCCCTGCGGGGCTGGTGCTGTGGCACAATGGGTTATGCTGCCACCTACAGTGCCGGCATCCCATATGGGCGCCAGTTCGAGACTCGGCTGCTCCATTTCTGATCCAGCTCTCTGCTATGGCCTGGGAAAGCAGTACAAGATGGTCCAAGTCCTTGGGCCCCTGCACCCACCTGGGAGACCCGGAAGCTCCTGGCTCCTGGCTTTGGATTGGCGCAGCTCCGGCTGCTGTAGCCATTTGGGGAGTGAACCAGTGGATGGAAGACCTGACTCTCTTTCTCTCTGCCTGTCCTCTCTCTGTGTAACTGTGACTTTCAAGTAAAATAAATAAATCTTAAAAAAAAAAAAAAAAAAAAAAAAGGCCCGGCCCCTGGGAGTCAAGGCCTTCTGCCATGTGTTCCATCATGGGCTCCATCAGGGGCACACGGGCAGTTGGTCACCCACCTCTACGGATTTATTTTCTCTGAATGAATTTGATCTGCCTATAAATTTGTACACTGCTTCCTCTCTATTCTGTGCCTCTTTTCCTAACATTTTGGTGCCCCATGTGAGGAGGCACCAATATGCAACTCTTTTTCTAACATTAGGGAAACACAAATAAAAAAGTACAATGATTTATTACCTCACTACAGTTAGAGGGGCTATTATCAAAAAGAGAAAAAATAACAAATGCTGGTAACAATTTGGAGAAAAGGGAACACTTATACATTGCTGTTGGGAATGCAAATTAATACATTTATTATGGAGAACAATATGGTGGTTCCTCAAAAAACTAAAAATAGGTCTACCATATGTCTCAGCTAGCTCATTTATGGGTATAAATCTGAAGGAAATATAAACAGCATATGAAAGAGACACCTGCACTCCCAGGTTCACTGAAACACTACGCACAATAACTGACATACGAAAATCAACCTAGGTTGATTTTTTCAATCAATGAATGAATGAATGGATAAAGAAGATGTGATGTATACAAAGGATTATATTTAGCCATTAAAAAGGAATGAAATTCTGGCATTTGTAGCAAAATGGATGGAGCTGGAGAGCATTACATTAAGTGAAAGAAGGTAGACGGGGGCTGGTGCTGTGGCACAGTGGATTAACACCCTGGCCTGCAGCGCCAGCATCCCATGTGGACACCACTCCACTTCTGATCTACCACTCTGCAATGGTTTGGGAAAGCAGTAGAGGATGGCCCAAGTCCTTGGGCCCCTGCACCCACGTGGGAGACCCGGAAGAAGCTCCTGGCTTTGGATCGGCACTCATCCGGCTGGTGTGGCCAACTGGGGAGTGAACCATTGGATGGAGGACCTCTTTCTCTCTCTCTGCCTCTCTTCCCTCTGTGTAGTTCTGACTTTTGAATAAATAAATCAATCTTTAAAAAAAAAAAAAGAAGGTAGACATAAAAAGATAAATACCACATGTTTACTCTCATAAGTGGAAGTTAAAAATATACACAAATATATATAAACATACATAATTGAGATATATATATATTTAAAACAGTGATTACTAGAGTTTGGAAAGGGTGGGGGGAGGTGAGATGAGGAGAGACTGGATAATAGATATCAAAATACACTCAGGTGAAGGTAACGGGGTCTGGTAGAGTGATAACTTTTGGTCCCTATTGACTACCACAAATCAATCTCTAAATTCATGACCTCTGCTATGGTTTAAATATGGTTTGCCCCCCAAACTTTTGCTGAATTACAATTGTGAGCTATTAAGAGGCAGAACATTTAAGGGGATTGCAGCTCTGTGCACATACACAGACTGACTCATCATGTGATCAATGGCTTAACAGGTTAATGGGTTATCTCAAGAGTAGGTCTCCTCTAAAAGTCAGTTTGCTAGGTCTCTTGCGTGTTCCCTTGTCTCTTACCACATGATGCCCTGAACTACCTCAGGACTCAACCAGCAAGAAGTTCATCACCAGATGCGGCCCATCAAACTTGGACCAAAATCACAAATCTCTTTTCTTTATAACGTGCCAGTCTGTGGTAGGAAGAAAGACAAGCTCCTTCTCCCCACCCCCAACACCCCACTCCAAACTCAGTCTGCTTTCTAGTTTTCCTATCTTGTTGACAGCACTGTTATAGGGCTTCTTGCAGCTTGCCCCACCTCCTGTACTTCTGTATTAATGGGAGTGAACTCTGGATGGTGGACAACAACCACTGGTTGTCAGTCAGAAGAAACTCAAGATAAATACATGAAGCTGGCGCCGCGGCTCAAGAGGCAAATCCTCTGCCTTGCGGCGCCGGCACACCGGGTTCTAGTCCCGGTCGGGGCACCGGATTCTGTCCCAGTTGCCCCTCTTCCAGGCCAGCTCCCTGCTGTGGCCAGGGAGTACAGTGGAGGATGGCCCAAGTCCTTGGGCCCTGCACCCCATGGGAGACCAGGAGAAGCACCTGGCTCCTGGCTCCTGCCATTGGATCAGCGCGGTGCGCCGGCCACAGCGCGCCAGCCGCGGCGGCCATTGGAGGGTGAACCAACGGCAAAGGAAGACCTTTCTCTCTGTCTCTCTCTCTCACTGTCCACTCTGTCAAAAAAAAAAAAAAAAAGGATAAATATATGAAATACATATATATAGAACTTGTATACTGTAAATAAAATAAAAAAAAAAAACAACTTGAGACAAGAGGTTAAGAGGTAATTTGATTCCCCCACCCCCAAACTAACAGGAAGATGCAACAGAGAAAAATCTCATCTGCTACACAGATTCAGACTTCCTATCTCAGGGATACAGTAGGCAAGCCAACTTTGGATCTTACATTAAGGCACATTGTACTGCTTTACCAGTTTTTAACAATAATAAAGAAAATGTTTTCTTAATCTGCTGATTCTTTTGTTTTATTCTGAATGGGACAGAAGTATGCTATTTATTGGGCCCCCTGAAAATTCAGAGACAATTTTCATCAAGGTGCTTAAGTGTTAACTTCAAATTCATCTTAATTCTCTCCCTTAGTTATACCTTCAGAGATTTCTTGAGTTCAACTTCTTCTCCCCATTTCCCCTCTCACCGCCTGGTTCAGTCTCCATTTTCTCTCATCTGTACTCTGACAATACCTTTTCTTTTCTTTCTTTTTTGACAGGCAGAGTGGACAGTGAGAGAGAGTGACAATACCTTTTCATACAAGTTTCCTGCCTAAAAAATGCTTGCACCCCATTTCCCACATTGCTATTAGAGTGACTTTGCTAAAATGTAAATCTGATAGTTTCTCACTTTCAAAACCTTTTAACTTTCCTGCAAAGCCTGCAGAAAAAGTCCAAATTCCTTGTCTTGGTATACAAAGTCCTTTTTCACCTGACCTCCAATTCTTTTCTAGCAGCTGCTCCAAGATAAATGAACTTACTCATCTTCCATACCTCAACTACTTAAATTCTTTATAATCCATGCCTTAGCACTTACTGTTCACTGTGCTTAAAATGCTTTCCCTCTCCATTTACTTCATCATTCAGACACAAGACATGTTGCTCTCACTCAGTTTCCTTAATACTCTCAAGGCAGAAAAAAAAAAAATCGCTGAATACTAACACAAGAACTGATATTTACTGAGCATTTATCATGAGCCAGTCCGAGCTATTAAGCATTTTGAGTGCCTCTGGATCATTTAATCATCATAAAAACTCAATAATACACACTATTATTAGCCTCATTTTATAGATGAGGAAACTGAAATTAAACTTGCCTAAGGTCAAATGGCTAGTGAAGTACTTGAATTTAAATTCAGGCAGAATCATTCTAAAGCCTGGCTCTTAAACAGGATACTACAAGTATGTCCATTATCCCACTTACAAACAGACTTGCAATATTTTTGTTCACATATTTTTCTCTCCTCCTAGATTGTGTTCTATGGGGGCAGTATTTGTATCTTAATTTATCCTTGTATCTATCTCTAGTACCAGCAGAATGTCAGCACTGATTCAATACCCCCAGGATCAGCATTTTCTTTTCCCAATTAACACTAGAGATCTGCAGTAGAATGATGATGCAACAGTGCTGATGAGATCCTCACAGATTGCTAAGTATCTAACATCTGCTAAAGGAAAAACATGAGGAAGGTGAGAAGAAAAGAAATGAAGTCCCAGAAAGAAGAACTCAGAAAGGTGTTTGTTTTGATTCTATGTCCTTAAATAATATATATTCAATACATTACTGATGAAAGTTTAATAAATGGCTTTTTGGGACACATATAGAGGAACTCAAACCTTCACCGATACACTGGATTGAATTTTTCATTAATTTAATAAATATCTACTGGCCCCTACTAGGTTAAGTACTAGTTACTGTAGATTCAAAATTCTGCATCTTTAATACTTAGGAAAAAAGTGAAATACCTAGAAATTCTTGTTTATATAATCATGGTTATTACAAGATTTAATCTCAGAATGATTAAGCCATATTATCTGTATTCTTGTAATCTAAAACACTAGCATAATTACCAGAATGCATATTATTCCATACACCTTTCCTCAGATTCTTCAAGAGTCATTCTTATCAACATTAGTGAGAATTGGCTGTTTATGTTGAAAAAATACTTTAAGATGACATATTTTAGCTGGCGCCGCGGCTCACTAGGTTAATCCTCTGCCTTGCGGTGCCGGCACACCGGGTTCTAGTCCTGGTCAGGGCGCCGGATTCTGTCCCGGTTGCCCCCCCTCCAGGCCAGCTCTCTGCTGTGGCCCGGGAAGGCAGTGGAGGATGGCCCAAGTCCTTGGGCCCTGCACCCCATGGGAGACCAGGAGAAGCACCTGGCTCCTGGCTTCGGATCAGCATGATGCGCCGGCTGCAGCACGCCAGCCGCGGCGGCCACTGGAGGGTGAACCAACGGCAAAGGAAGACCTTTCTCTCTGTCTCTCTCTCTCACTGTCCACTCTGCCTCTCAAAAAAAAAATATAAATAAAAAATAAAGATGGGCCGGCGCCGCGGCTCACTAGGCTAATCCTCCGCCTAGCGGCGCCGGCACACTGGGTTCTAGTCCCGGTCGGGGCGCCGGATTCTGTCCCGGTTGCCCCTCTTCCAGGCCAGCCCTCTGCTGTGGCCAGGGAGTGCAATGGAGGATGGCCCAGGTGCTTGGGCCCTGCACCCCATGGGAGACCAGGAAAAGCACCTGGCTCCTGGCTCCTGCCATCGGATCAGCGCGGTGCGCCGGCCGCAGCGCGCCGGCCGCGGCGGCCATTGGAGGGTGAACCAACGGCAAAGGAAGACCTTTCTCTCTGTCTCTCTCTCTCACTGTCCACTCTGCCTGTCAAAAAAAAAAAAAAAGATGACATATTTAAGCAAAAAATAATGACTAAATAAAAAGTCTTTTATTAAAATAAACAGCAAAATCTCGACAGTTGAGCCTATATATCAATATATATGATTGCTATAAAAAACAGCAAGAAACTATTTTCCTGCTGTCTTGACAGATGTTTTACTAAGCTTCATTCTCATGACGATGTTTTAAGTCATTTTTATTTTTACTAAGTGTTTATAAAGACATAATCAACTGGTCTAGTAAAATAACAAATTACTCCAATAGCCCACAGTTTAAATGGAAAGATTCAAAGAACTACTCCAAGTAAAAATTCATCAAAATAAAAGCTTTTACGAAATGAAAACATTAAATATACCAATGTTTAATAATGAGCGCAATGATCGAAGATGAGATTGAACAAGCACCTCATTTATTAAAATTGATTTTTCTTAAGTTTCAGGTTCCCGTGCTGGTGGGCTAAGGTAACATAGGGACTCATTCATTTATTTGTTCATCTGTTCACACTGAGTATTTATTGAATGATAGGTTCTATTCCAGACTTTGGAGATACAAGAAGCTTCTACTCCAGAGGAGGGCATGGACAAAAAGACGCAAATAAACATGTAAAGAAGACAGTTTTTATAGTGAAAAGTGCAATGAACACAATGTAACAGAAAAATACAAGAAGGAGCAACTGAGGGAACAGCTACTTTAGTGGTGTAGTCTGGGAATGGGACACTTCATCTGAGATTTCAATCATGAGAAACTAACTACACAAATTACTAGGTGACAAACTCTTAGGCAGAGAGAACAGCAAGTATAAAGTCCCTGATGCAGGAATGAGCTTGCTGAAAGAACAAAGATCAACAAGTGAGAGCAAGAATGGTATAAAAGGATGGAGATGGGGTTCACATCACGTAGGGTCTTGTACATCATGGTAAAGAGCTTCGATTTAATTCTAAAATTCTTCAACGAGGAAACATTGAGGAATTTTTGTAAGAAGAAAAATATGGAGGTCAACACTGTGGCACAGTAGGCTAAGCATCCACCTGTGGCACTGGTATCCCATATAGGCACAGGTTCGTATCCCAGCTGCTCCTCTTCCCATCCAGCTCTCTGCTATAGCCTGGGAAAGCAGTAGAAGATGACACAAGTCCTTGGGCCCCTGCACCCTCGTGGGAGACCTGGAAGAAGCTCCTGGCTCCTGGCTTTGGATTGGCTCATCTCCGGCCATTGCGGCCATCTGGGGAGTAAACCAGGGGATGGAAGACCTTTCTCTCTGTCTCTCCCTCTGTCTGTCTGTAACTCTACTTCTCAAATAAATAAATAAAATCTTTAAAAAGAGAAAAATATGATCTATGCTTTAAAATATCATACTGAAGGCTCAAAGCAATCACAAGAATCTCCTAAGATTAGAAAATTCAAATTTATGCTCCAATGCCCAAGCCATCACCAAAAGATTTCTATTTATGTAAGATGGGAATACATATAGTTCCTTTATAGAAGTGTTGGCTGTGTTTCACCTTCCATTCTAAGAAGTGGAAAATTCTTTGCTTCCTCTCACTAGAACAGAAAATTTTCCTTCCAGCTATACGCTTCCATCCTCCCAGCATGACTGAAGCTAGGATTATAGAACTGTTTTTCTCCTGTCAATTTACTGAAGGCCATCTCTCTTAAAAAATATTATGCACACTACACCTTTGAGTTATCAACTCTATAAAAACACTGTGTTTGTGTCTGGAAGGACAAGAATTTCTTTCTAATCTATCTGTAGCAAATATCTTGCAGATATGCAACAGCTGCACAGTTCCAAAAGAAGTGATCGTGCAAAACAGGGATTGCTGTCTTAGTCCTGGGAATGGCCCTCACCTTCTCCCTAGGAAATGACAACAATCTAACGTAAAGAAAGAAGGAAAAGACAAACAGTAATATACAATCCATACAATGTACAAATTGCTGTGCCAAGTTTTTCTTTCTGTAAGTGTCTCATTAAATCCTTTCAACAACCTCAGGCTTTTGTGAGCATTTGGAGAGTGAACCAAAGGACTGGAGATTTTTCTCTCTGTCTCCCAAATAAAATAGAACAAAAGATTTAAAAAATAATATAATAAAAGGCTAAGTGTTTACTTATTTAAGCTCATCAGCACATGAAGGGTGATTGAAGAAAATGGAAAAAAACAACAAAAAATTCTCCTTGCTTTATTCCCATAGCTAAACTTAGAGGTCATTTTGAACTACATAAAGCAGATAAAAGTTGAAGGGGCATCTTTTCCAAATGGCCTCCCTTTCAGATTCCAATCCCACCCAATGTGTTCCCTAATGTACCTACCAAGAACTTGATGGTTCTATGAGTCAGAGTTTGAAAAGAACAGATTAAAAAAAAAAAAAAAAAAGAACTGATTTAAACTGTGGAGGAAAAAGCAATCTTGAGCTTGCTCAAGAACAAATGCCAGGCCAGCACCACGGCTCACTAGGCTAATCCTCCGCCTTGCGGCACTGGCACACCGGGTTCTAGTCCCGGTCGGGGCGCCGGATTCTGTCCCAGTTGCCCCTCTTCCAGGCCAGCTCTCTGCTGTGGCCAGGGAGTGCAGTGGAGGATGGCCCAGGTGCTTGGGCCCTGCTCCCCATGGGAGACCAGGAAAAGCACCTGGCTCCTGCCATCGGATCAGTGTGATGTGCTGGCTGCAGTACGTCGGCCGCGGCGGCCATTGGAGGGTGAACCAACGGCAAAGGAAGACCTTTCTCTCTGTCTCTCTCTCAAAAAAAAAAAAAAAAAAAAAAAAAAAGAACAAATGCCAAAGGGAAACTTTGATTTCTTCACTGACTGCAGTGGAATGAACCCTGAAGAATCAACAAACATGTGATTTATATTCAGCATAAGCATTTATTTGACCCAATGACCCTGGGAGACATTTAACTTCACTGATCTTGTTTTCACTAATCATGTAATACATGAATATACCTTCTCTATCTCAAAGACCAATCTAAAAACTAAAGCGCATAATACATTGTGGAAGAAGCATAGAAAATAAGAAGTATGATCATAAGCTATTATAAGAGCTAAGGATAAAATATATTAGGAGAGAGGAACAAAGAAATACATAACAGGTGTCAAGTAGCAAATATTGTAATTAATCTACAATGAACTAAGAGTTCTTTCAGGAAAACATTACACATATGCTCTATGTATGTAAATTACTTCCTTCTGCTACAAAATAAGATCTTAAAATCATATACTTCTTTTGGCTTTTGTCTCACAACAGAGAATCACATTACTTTTTTTTTTTTAAGATTTATTTATTTATTTGAAAGCCAGAGTTACACAAAGAGAGAGGAGAGGCAGGAGGTGGGGGAGTGGGAGGTGGGAGGGGGAGAGAATAGGTCTTCCATCTGCTGGTTCACTCTCCAATTGGCCTCAATGGCTGGAGCTGCGCTGATTCAAAGCCAGGAGCCAGGAGCTTCTTCCAGGTCTCCCACGTGGGTGCAGGGGCCAAAGTACTTGGGCCATGCTCTACTGCTTTCCCAAACCATAGCAGAGAGCTGGATCGGAAGAAGAGCAGCCGGGTCTCAAACCGGTACCCATATAGGATGGTGGCACTTCAGGCCAGGGTGTTAACCCGCTGTGCCAAAGCACCGGCCCCAGAATCACATTACTTTTAATGAATGTGCAGAAGTTTCATTCTGAGTCAAACTAGTGTTATTTTTCTAACTAAATTTTTATTGAAATCAGTCCAAAAAGAGTGGACTAGCAGTTTAAAAGATGTCTAGGGGCCGGCGCTGGACTTTAGTGGGTAAATCCGCCACCTGCAGTACTGATATCCCATATGTGCGCCAGTTCAAGTCCCGGCTGGTCCACTTCTGATCCAGCTCTCTGTTATGGCCTGGGAGAGCAGAAGAGGGCCCAACTCCTTGGGCCCCTGCACCTGTGTAGGAGATCTGGAGGAAGCTCCTGGTTCCTGGTTTTGGATCAGCCCAGCTCCAGCCAGTGAGGCCATCTGAGGAGTGGACCAGTGGATGGAAGACCTCTTTCTCTCTCTCTACTTCTGCCTCTCTGTAGCTCTGCCTTTCCAATAAATAAATAAATCTTAAAATAAAAAATGATGTCTAGGGAGCTGGCATTGTGGGTAAAACTTTGGTTTGTGCCCCAGCTGCTCCACCTCTGACCCAGCTCCCTACTAATCCTGGAAGGGCAATGGAAGACAGCCAAAGTGCTTGGGCCTCTGAACCCACATGGGAGACCTAGATGGAGCTCCTGACTCCTGTCTTTGACCTGGTGCAGTCTCAGCCATTGTGGCCATCTGGGGAGTAAACCAGCAGATGGAAGATCCCGCTCTCTCTCTCTGTTTCTCTCTGTCATATAAATATGACATATAAATATGTCATATAAATATGACTCATATAAGTAAATCTTTAAAAAAAAAGATGCCTGGGGGCTGGCATTGTGGCATACTGGGAAAAGCTTTGGTTCATGACCCAGTTGCTCCACTTCCAATCTAGCACCCTGCTAATGGCCTGGAAAAAGCAGTGTAGGATGGTTCGAGTGTTTTGGCACATTTACCCATGTGGAAGACCCGGAAGAAGCTCCTGGCTCCTGGCTTAAGTCTGGCCCAGCACTGGCTGTTGCAACCATCTGGGGAGTGAACCAGTGGATGGAGATACCTCTCTGTCTCTTTCTCTGTAGCTCTGACTTTCAAATAAATAAATAAATCTTTTTAAAAAATGATGTCTAAAATATATGAAATACAGCCACTGGACAAATTTCTAAAATGACTTCATAATGGTTATACTTTGAAGTGGCATACTTAGAAAGAGTTTGACTTCAGCTAACACTACATTTCCTGTATTTTAATCACCATAAAGGAAGAGAGTTTATCAATAAGACGCATATATCATTTATGGTGTTTTTCAATGGTAAAGATAAAATTTCACCAATAGACCTGCCTACACATTCCTTTTATCCACAAGATAATAAAATCTTTGGCTTGGCGTTTAGAAATCTTCCATAATCAGAAACTGCCTATTATAGACCCAATGTTTGTGCTCCCTCCTCCTAATTCATATGGTGAAGCCATATGTGTTTGGCCATATTTGGTCATTATGGTGCCTCTATGAAATAACTGAGGTTAACTGAGGTTGTAAGCATGGACCTTGATCTCATGAGTGTTCTTAGAAGAGACACCATGGAGCTCTCTCTCCAAGTGTACACACTGAGGAAAGAATGTGTGAGCACACAGTAGGAAGGTGGCCATCTGCAACCCAAAGGGAATGCTCCCCTCAGACGCTAGCCTTGCTGAAACCTTGACCTTGGACTTTCAGTCCCTAGAACTGTGAGAAAATAAATTCTGTTATTCAAGCCATGCAGGTTGGTATTTTGTTATAACTAAGTAGATTAATACAGAAATTCTATTACTAAATGCTCCCTACTACCTCTCATTTCAGAAACTTTACTTTGGTGAATTCTATTATAAGAAAAATATTTAATTGAGCATACAGGGAAATCAGATTCCTAAAAAGTGCTCGGTATGAAGCACTATTTGCAATCATTTTCAGTTAAACTGCCTTCTAAAAATTATGCTTACCCTTGAAGAGTAATATACTCTTGGGTGCTTTCAGCCCAACAGCCACTCAGCATTGCAGCAAAGTAACTAGATCTGGCACTTAAAATGGCCCTAAAGGGAAGAAGGGGGAAAACACAGGTAAACATTTATGTACTATGAAAAATGTAATCTTTTAATGAAACTCTTCATTTTTACTTCTTAAAACATGATAATAATCCATTTTTCTTGTTTGTATTCACTAATAGGAATTATTACAATAATAATTACGAGCCTATTATCTAAGTATTTTGATTGCTAATTTAAAACATGAATTCCAAAGCACTTGACATCTTTAACTTTTTACCATTAAAGGCTCTTTAATAACAATTAAAATTATTCCCATGATTAAGAGTAATAAACCATACTTAAATGGAGAAATAAATACTAACTATGACACTTAACAGCTTGAGAAAATATAGAGACTACAATTACTGTTTGTCAATTAAATTTTTTTAATTATGAGAAAAAAAATAAAAGAAAGACCTCATCTAAAGTTCTTGAGTTCTAATTCAGAACTCCCCCTAAATATGCTCAGGAAGCTGGGCTACACCTGAGGATTGAACAAATGACAGGAAAGATATTTTCTTTTGAATTTCATTCTGTCTTCTCAAGTAAAATGTTGATTTTTTTGTTCTTTAATCCAAAGATTACCCTTTGACTTATACTCTGTTCTAGGCACTATCTAGGTGTTAGGAGTACAGTGGGAAATGAGATGCACAGAACAATGCAGTATTCCAGTGCAGGGTGGGATGGAAGAGTGGAAGAGGACAGGAAAAAGCAAAGGCATCTCTGGCAAGGGCCTAGTCAGTTGTCTCAGATCAACCAGCCTATAAAACAACTAAGGAAGATGGGAGATATATATTTTTTTTTTCATGAAAATATATTTTTTTCATAAAAGGAAAAGAAGGCATAATTTGAAGACCTCTGGACATCTGACATTATAAGACAAGTTAGAACAGAGAAGACAAGGGGCTGGGGTTGTGGTGTAGTGGGTTAAACCACCTTCTGAGGTGCCAGCATCCCATATGGTTGCCGATCTGTGTCCTGGCTGCTCCACTTCTATTTGCCTGAGAAAGCAGGGCAAGATTGGCCCAAGTACTTCGGACCCTGCAGTGATGTAGGAGACCCAGAGGAAGCTTCTGGCATTGGCCCTGCCCAGCCCTAGCTGTTGTGGCCATTTTGGGGGAGTGAAGCAGCAGATAGAAGATCTCTCTTTCTCTGTCTCTCTCCTTCTCTCTGTAATTGAACCTTTCAAATAAACAAATAACTCTTTAAAAGAGAGAGTGGGGAGACAAAAGAGGTGATGCAAACATCTGAAGTGACTTTCTCCATTGTGACAAGTGCCAAATCTGAAAGCAAAAGCAATGACTGGGAGCCTGAGCAGTAGAGGACAGCTCCTCCTCAGAGGCTTGCAGGGACACAAATTAGAACTTGGGGCCTGTCAAAGACAAGGGGCTTTGATGGATAACCCAAGATTAGTTGGATCATGAAGGGCCACTGGAAAGAAATGAGTGAACAGGAAATAGACCAGCCTTTATTAGAACTCAAGGCTAGCTTTGAAACAGCTCAATCCCTGCCTAGAATAAAGTGATCAGCATTTAGTCCAACGGCCAGCAATGGCAAAAGAAAATTCTGTCTTCATTAAAAAAATGTTACCCACAGAGTCAAATTACTTTAAATTTTAAGTAAAATGTCCAGCAATCATCCAAAGATAATCTGGCAAAATAATGAACAATTAAAAAATAAAGAGAAAGAATCTATTTACACTAGTATCGGAAAAGGTCAAATACATAGGAACAAACATAACAAAAAATGTGTAAGACCTCTACACTAAAAAGTATAAAACATTGTTAAGATAAATTTTTAGGTGCTACAGTTGTGTTACAGTGCAATGCTGATATCCCATACCTGAACACTGGTCCTAGTCCTGGCTGCTCTGATTCCAATCAAGCTCCCTGCTAAAGAGCAGAATATGGACTAGCCACCCAGATGGGAGACCCGGTTGGAGTTCCTGGCTCCTAAATTTGGCCTGGCTCAGCTCCAACCGTTGCAACCATTTTGGAAGTGAACCACTGGATGGAAGATCTCTTCCTTTCTCTCCAACTTTCTCTCTGTAACTCTGCCTTTCAAATAAATACATAAATCTTTATCCCCCCAAAAAAAGATAAATTTTTAAAGGACTAATGAAGAGATAAAGTATGCTCATGAATTAGAAGATCAAAGCTGTTAACATGTTCTTAAATTAATTTCTAGATTCAAAACAATCCCATAAGATGATTCTAAACTATATTTGGAAATGAAAAGGACCCATAATAGCCAAAATAAAACAAAAGAAAAAAATTGAAAGACATGATTTCAAGCAACATAATGTTGCTTTCAATAAAATAATAATAATGAAGATATTATGGTACTGTTGTAAGAATAAATATATAGATTACTCAAAAAGAACTGAGTTCTGGGCCGGCGCCGCGGCTCACTAGGCTAATCCTCCGCCTTGCGGCGCCGGCACACCGGGTTCTAGTCCCGGTCGGGGCGCCGGATTCTGTCCCAGTTGCCCCTCTTCCAGGCCAGCCCTCTGCTGTGGCCAGGGAGTGCAGTGGAGGATGGCCCAGGTGCTTGGACCCTGCACCCCATGGGAGACCAGGAAAAGCACCTGGCTCCTGGCTCCTGCCATCGGATCAGTGCGGTGCGCCGGACGCAGTGCGCTGGCCGCGGCGGCCATTGGAGGGTGAACCAACGGCAAAGGAAGACCTTTCTCTCTGTCTCTCTCTCTCACTGTCCACTCTGTCTGTCAAAAAAAAAAAAAAAAAAAAAAAAAAAAGAACTGAGTTCTGGTATATGACCAACTGCTTTTCAACAAAGGTGTTCTGGTAATTTCATGGGGGAAAAGATGGCCTTTCAACAAAAAGTATAACAACTAAATGTTTGTAGAGAAAGAAATGAACCTTGATATTTATCCCATACCACATACAAAAATCTATTTGGTCCATTTTGTTCATTTTGTCCAAAATGTAAATGTAAAAGTTAACATTATAAGACCCAGAAAAAGCTGGTGACAATCTTGGCAACTTTGGGGCAGGCAGAGATTTCTTAGGACACAAAAAATACAAATTATTTTTTAAATATGTAAGTATAAACTTTAATAAATTTTTAAATTTTTTTTTTTTTGACAGGCAGAGTTAGACAGTGAGAGAGAGAGACAGAGACAGAGACAAAGGTCTTCCTTTTTCCACTGGTTCACCCCACAAGTGGCCGCTACGGCCGGTGCGTTGCGTCCGGCACACTGCGGCGATCCGAAGCCAGGAGCCAGGTGCTTCCTCCTGGTCTCCCATGCGGGTGCAGAGCCCTGGGCCATCCTCCACTGCACTCCCGGGCCACAGCAGAGAGCCGGACAGGAAGAGGAGCAACCAGGACAGAATCTGGCACCCCAACTGGGAGTAGAACCCGGGGTGCCGGTGCCGCAGGCGGAGGATTAGCCTAGTGAGCCGTGGTGCCGGCCAAAAATGGTCCTTTTAAAGTCACTTTTAAGAAAGAGGAAGTACAAGAAAAATATTGGGAGAAAATATTTACAGCATTTATATGCCAAATACCCTGAATAAAGAATATATAAAAATTGTAAGAACATAAACAATACAATTAAAAAGTGGGAACAAGAAAAAATACAAGTATTATAAGGTAAGAATAAATAGTTTCAGGTAAAACTAGATATAATTTTGCTTCAAAGCTAAAGTTTATGACTTGTTACACAGAATGACATTCCATGATGTTTTGAGAATTATATCAGGATTAGGAAAACTTATGATCAAAACAGTATAATATTTATTTTAAGGGGAAAAAGGTACATGTACATATCTCAACAGATTATTTGTATTAAAATTTATACCTAGACACTCTAATGAGTATTTTTTTAAATGGGCAAAAGTTTCCAATAGGAACATCACAAGGTATACAAATAGCCAACAAGTAAAACAAGAAGATACCTGGCATCTCTAGTGATAAAGGGAATACAAATTAAAACTTGCAATATGATAGATATCACTACACAAAAATTGAAAAGACTGACAAGAGGCAAAAATTTAAAATATTGACAATGTCAAGTGGTGCTGAAAATATGGAACAACTGAAAAGCTTTATATCATGTAGACTGGGAATATACAATGGCATAACTTCTTTATAGAAATATTTGTCAGCTTCATAAACTATTTTTTTTTGACAGGCAGAGTGGACAGTGAGAGAGAGAGAGACAGAGAGAAAGGTCTTCCTTTGCCGTTGGTTCACCCTCCAATGGCCGCTGCGACCAGCGCGCTGCGGCCGGCTCACCGCGCTGATCCAATGGCAGGAGCCAGGAGCCAGGTGCTTCTCCTGGTCTCCCATGGGGTGCAGGGCCCAAGCACTTGGGCCATCCTCCACTGCACTCCCTGGCCACAGCAGAGAGCTGGCCTGGAAGAGGGGCAACTGGGACAGAATCCGGCGCCCCGACCGGGACTAGAACCCGGTTGCCGGCGCCGCAAGGCAGAGAATTAGCCTAGTGAGCCACGGCGCCGGCAGCTTCATAAACTATTAACAGTTAACTTACTTTATGACCAAGTAATTCTACTCCAAGAAATTTACCCCCAAATTATAAAAATATGTGTATAAATACTTGCACACAAATATTCATATCAATTTAATTATTAATAGCTAAACACTGAAAATAAAATTTCCATCAATGGTGGAATGAAAAACAAATTATGGTATACCCATACAGCCATACAAATTGAATGATCCACTGATACACATAATATCCAAAAATGAAACTTAAAAACATTACGTTGAACAAAAGAATACAGACAAAATAATACTCTGGTTACACTGATATGGAATTCTAGAATTGTTTAAAAATAAATTTATAGTTTAATGAATACAATAATAAGAAAACAACTTAAAAATAGTTAAAAGATATCAACGGAAAACTCACCAAAAAATATACATATGGCAAATAAGAATACACAACTCAGTTGATGCTTGGGATTAGGGAGAAGGAAGGGACATATGGTACAAAGGAATTTTTAGTAGATGAAAAATCTTTGTATCTTTTTAAAAAATTGTACTTATTTATTTGAAAGGCAGAGCAACAGAGAGGTGGGGAGAGAAAGAGGAAGATCATCCATCCAACAGTTCACTTCCCAAATGTTCACAACAGCCCAGTCTGAGCAAGGCCAAATCCAGGAGCCAGGAATTCCACCCTGGTTTCCCATTTGGGTGGCAGGGATCTAAGCACTTGGGCTGCCTTCCCAACAACATTAGCAGGTAGCTGAACTGGAAGTGGAGCAGCCAAGACTCAAAATGGCATTTGGATACAGGATGACTGTGCTGCAAGCAGAGGCTTAACTCATTGTGCTAATACACTGGCCTCTTTGTATCTTGATTTAGTCAGAGTTATACAGGTTTACATATTAACCAAAATTCATCAAATTAGACTTCTCATTTTGTGCATTTGATTTTGCTTCTGATCCAGATGGCCTAAGTTCCTGGGCCTCTGCCACCCATATAGGAGACCAGGATGGAGGAGTTCCTGGCTCCTGGCTTCAGTCTGGCCCAGACCTGGCTATTGTAGCCATTTGAGAAGTGAACCAGCAGACAGATAATCTCTCTCTCTCTCTCTATCTCTCTTTCTCTTGCTCTGCCTTTCAAATAAACAAATAAAAAAATTTTTAAAAAGGAGAAAACTTCTGATCATCACAATAGATGCATAAAAGCCTTTGACAAAATTCAATACCAATTTATGATTTGAAAAATTTAGGCAATTTCAATCAAACTCCCAGAAAGCTACTTGGTAAATATGACAAGGTGATTCTAAAATTTATATGGAAAGACAAAAGACCTAAAATGGCCAACATAATACTTAATAATAACAACAACAAAAAGAGTGGGGGGATTCATTATCACCTGATTGCAAGATTTACTATAAAGTTACAGTAATCAAAACATCATGGTATTGGTGAAAGAAGAGAAAAAGAAACCAATTAAACAGAATAAAGAGCCCAGAAATAAACATACACAAATATTATCAAATGATTTTAATTTTTTTTTTTTTTGACAAACAGAGTTAGACAGTGAGAGAGAGAGAGACAGAGAGAAAGGTCTTCCTTTTCCTTTGGTTCAGCCCCCAAATGGCCACTACGGCTGGCACGCTGCACCGATCCAAAGCCAGGAGCCAGGTGCTTCCTTCTGGTCTCCCATGTGGGTGCAGGGCCCAAGCACTTGGGCCATCCTCCACTGCACTCCAGGGTCACAGCAGAGAGCTAGACTGGAAGAGGAGCAACTGGGACAGAATCCAGTACCCCAACCGGGACTAGAACCCGGGGTGCCGGCGCCACAGGAGGAGGATTAGCCTAGTGAGCCGCAGCGCCGGCCATAAAATGACTTTTGACAAAAGCACAATGGCAATTCAGTGGAGAAAGGATAGTCTTTACAACATAAGGTACTGGAACAATTGGACATTCACAGGCGAAAAAACATAAACCTAGAGACTAACCTTACATCTTACAAACACACACAAAACTCAAAATGAATCATAGATCTAAACGTAAAATGCAAAACTATGAAAGTTATAGAAGAATGCATAAGAGAAAATCTATGTGACTTTTGGTATGGGGATAAATTTTAGATACAAAATCAAAGCATAATCCATAAAAAAATCAATGTTTGACTTAGAATTTAAAACTTCTGTTCTTGGGCCGGCGCCGTGGCTCAGTAGGCTAATCCTCTGCCTAGCGGCGCCGGCACACCGGGTTCTAGTCCCGGTCGGGGCGCCGGATTCTGTCCCGGTTGCCCCTCTTCCAGGCCAGCCCTCTGCTGTGGCCAGGGAGTGCAGTGGAGGATGGCCCAGGTGCTTGGGCCCTGCACCCCATGGGAGACCGGGAAAAGCACCTGGCTCCTGGCTCCTGCCATCGGATCAGCGCGGTGCGCCGGCCGCAGCGCGCCGGCCGCGGCGGCCATTGGAGGGTGAACCAACGGCAAAGGAAGACCTTTCTCTCTGTCTCTCTCTCTCACTGTCCACTCTGCCTGTCAAAAAATAAAAAAAAAAAAAAAAAAATAAAATAAAATAAAAAATAAAACTTCTGTTCTGAAAAAGACATTGTTAACAGAACACAAGTCAATAGTTAGGAGAAATAGTTAGAAGATACTCATGAAAGAAGGTGGTTTATTTCAGCTCAAGGTTTTGGAGGTTCACATCAAAAAATGTGCAGTCTCAGTGTTTGGACATCTGTCTGTTAGGACCAGCTGATAGCAACAGAGGAACACATTAGAAGGAAGGATCACAAAGCAAGCCAGCAAGCAGGGAGAACAGCTGTGTTCAACTCTCAGGCTTTTACAATCAACCCTCTCACAAGAGCTATCTTCCAAGAGCATATCCTCCATAACATAAGGACTTCCCAATAGGCCAATCTCCTAAACACCATAATTGGATTAAGTTTCCACTCTCTTAGTACCATTAATTTCTGACTTTGGGAATTAAACATCTGCATAAGTTAAGGAGCCATATCCTGTTGCACACCATAGCACTGACAGAAATGCAAAATGATACAGATACTTTCAAAGCCACTTGGACAGCTTCTTGCAAAGTTAAACATAGTCTCACCATATGCAATGACACTCCAATGTATTTAACCCAAGAAATATGAAAATTCATGTCTACACAAAAACTTACACATAACTGTGTATATAACAGCTTTACTTACAATCAGCAAACTAGAGACAACCCTAATGTCCTTCAAATGTAAATGATAAACAAACTGTGGCACATTCTCACAACAGAACATTCAGTGATAAAGGATTTAAAAAAAAGAGGAGGGGCTGGCGCTGTGGCATAGAGGTAAAGCTGCAGCCTGCAGTGCCAGCATCCCATATGGGCTCTGTTTGAGTCCCCGCTGCTCCACTTCTGATCAGCTCTCTGCAATGGCCTGGAAAAGCAGTGGAAGATGGCCCAAGTCCTTGGGCCCCTGCACACCTGTGGGAGACTCGGAAGAAGCTCCTGGTTCCTGGCTTCGGATCAGCACAACTCTGGCTTTTGTGGCCATCTGGGGAGTGAACCAGAGGATGGAAGACCTCTCTCTCTCTCTCTGCCTCTCCTTCTTTCTCTGTGTAACTCTGACTTTCAAGTAAATAAATAGATCTTCTAAAAAAAAAAAAAAGAGGAATTTGCTATCAAGCCACACAAAAACATGGATTGTTCTTTCTTTCTTTCTGTTTTTTTTTTTTTTTAATATTTTCTTTATTTATTTGACAGGCAGAATTACAGAGAGAAGGAGAGGCAGAGAGAGAGGTCTTCTATCCACTGGTTCACTCCCCAAATGGCAGCAATGGCCGGAGCTGTGCCAATCCAAAGCCAGGAGCCAGGAGCTTCTTTCAGGTCTCCCACATGGGTGCAGGAGCCCAAGGATTTGGGCCATCTTTCACTGCTTTCCCAGGCCATAGCAGAGAGCTGGATCTGAAGAGGAGAAGCCAGGACATGAACCAGCATCACGGATGACTTTTAAAGGCATATTGCTCAACGAAGGAAATCAGTCTGAATAGTCTATGCACTATGTGATTACATTTATGTGACATTTTAGAAAACGAACAACTAGGGACTGGTGCTATGGTGTAGTAGGCTAGGCCTTCACCTGCAGTGCAGGCAGCCCATGTGGGAGTGGGTTCGAGTCTAGCTGCTCCATTTCTGATCCAGCTCCCTGATAATGGCCTGGTAAAGCAGTGGAAGATGGCCCAAGTGCTTAGGCCCCTGTACCTAGGAAGACGTGGAAGAAACTCCTGGCTCCAGGTTTTAGCCTGGTCTGGCTCTGGCCATTGTGGCCATTTGGGGAGTAAACCAGTGGATGGAAGATCTCTCTCTGTCCCCTTAGTTTATCTCTCTGTAATTCTGCCTATCAAATAAATAAATCTTGAAAAAATAATATTTTAAAAGAAGACAATGAATTCAAACACTCAATAATGTAACATTCATTATCATACCTGGCATCCAATAAAAAATTACTATGTATATGAAGAAGTAGCAAACCCTGAACTATAACAGGAAAAAGATCAGTTAATAGAAACAGAACCAGAAACGAGAAGATGAAATTAGCATACCAAAAATTATAACATAAGTAATGTAATTATCTAAATAAAACATGGGAAAAAAAAAACAGAAAAACAGGAGCCTTAGGAATCTGTGGGACCACACTGAGGCCATCCAGTGGGGCTGGGGGTCTGCGGGCCCCTCAGACATAGATAGAATTCCTACACAAGCAGGCTGCCAGCTGTGGCTGGAAAGCTCCTATGCAGACCTGCCCCCATCTCCCCACTATAGCTTCTGGTGTTACATGGGTGACCTTGTAGTTATAAATCACATCTTCAAGTTAGTTGTAATTTTCCACTCAGAGCTAACAGAGGAGGCGGCTGAGCCCCTAAGGAGGATCAGGCTGTCTCTAAGAGACTTCCACTATCTTCACCAACCCCAAGCCAATCAACATACAGTATGTGAACCCCTGCCCCAGTCCAATGGGCACCCACATAGTATGGCCCAATGAAAAACAGCAATGCCTTAAAAACCCTGGGGACTTAACAAAACCCAGTGTCCCGTTCAGGCACTCCACCTGGTCTCTTCTCAGACCAGATGCTTTTCTGTCACTTGCCAATCAAAGTTTGTTTCTTTGCAAATTGTTTCCCAGCTTTTTATTTCTATACTGAGCTAAGAAAAACAACCAGGGGCCGGCGCTGTAGCTCACTTGGTTAATCCTCCACCTGTGGCACTGGCATCCCATATGGGCGCCGGGCCGGGTTCTAGTCCCGGTTGCTACTCTTCCAGTCCAGCTCTCTGCTGTGGCCTGGGAGGGCAGTGGAGGATGGCCCGAGTGCTTGGGCCCTGCACCTGCATGGGAGATCAGGAAGAAGCACCTGGTTCCTGGCTTTGGATCGGTGCAGCAGCCATTTGGGGAATGAACCAACAAAAGAAAGACCTTTCTCTCTGTCTCTCTGTCTGTCTCTGTCTCTCTCTCTCTCTCTCTCTCTCTATAACTCTACCTGTCAAATAAATAAATTAAAAAAAAAAAACAACAAAGAAAAACAACCAAAAAACTTGCACCAGCAACCAGCTTCCCCTCCATGTCCGGTAGCACATATCAGGTGGCCTATAGTCCCAAGTGGAAAGAGGGACCATTAACAAAGTATAGGGGGAAAAAGTTTTCTAAATTTTATAAAAACCACAAATCTATGGATTTAAGAAGTTCAACAAGCCCTAAGCAAAATAAACATTAAGAAAGCAGAAGAGGGGGCTTGCACTGTGGTACAGGGGATAAAGCCCCGGCCTGCAATGCCAGCATCCCATATGGGCACCTGTTCTATTCCTGGCTGCTCCACCTCTGATCCAGACCCTGCTAATGCACCTGGAAGGGCAGCAGAGGATGGCCCAAGTCTTTGGGCTCCTGTACCCATGTGGGAGACCTAGAAGAATCTCCTGACTTCAGTCTGGCCCAGCCTTGGGCATTGTGGCCATTTGGAGAGTGAACCAGTAGATGGAAGACCTCTTTCTCTCTCTCTCTCTCTCTCTCTCTCTTTCTTTCTTTCTTTCTTTCTTTCTTTCTTTCTTTCTTTCTCTCTCTCTCTCTCTCTCTCTCTCTGTTTCTCTCTCTCTCAAATAAACAAAAATAAATCTTTCTTTAAAAAAAAAAAAGAAAAAAGCAAGCACAAGAGGGGCTGGCACTGTGGTATAGTGAGTTAAGCCGCCATCTGCAGTGCTGGCATCCCATATGGGCACTGATTCAAGACCCAGCTGCTGCACTTTCAATCCAGCTCCCTTATAATGTGCTTGGAAAAACAGTGGAAGATGGCCCAAATGCTTGGGCCCCTGCACCCACATGGGAGACCCAGAGGAAACTCCTGCCTCCTAGCTTCAGATCAGCTCAGCTCTGGTCATTGCAGCCATTTGGGGAGTGAACCATCAGATGAAGATCTGTCTGTCCTTCTCTCTCTGTAACTCTGCTTTTCAAATAAATATATAAATAAATCTTTTTAAAAAAAGAGAAGCACAAGAATTAAAAGAATTTTTAAAGTACTTTAGAATAGGCTGGCGCCGTGGCTCACTAGGCTAATCCTCCGCCTAGCGGCGCCGGCACACCGGGTTCTAGTCCCGGTCGGGGCGCCGGATTCTGTCCCGGTTGCCCCTCTTCCAGGCCAGCCCTCTGCTGTGGCCAGGGAGTGCAGTGGAGGATGGTCCAGGTGCTTGGGCCCTGCACCCCATGGGAGACCAGGAAAAGCACCTGGCTCCTGGCTCCTGCCATCGGATCAGCGCGGTGCGCCGGCCGCAGCGCGCTGGCCGCGGCGGCCATTGGAGGGTGAACCAACGGCAAAAGGAAGACCTTTCTCTCTGTCTCTCTCTCTCACTGTCCACTCTGCCTGTCAAAAATTAAAAAAAAAAAAAAAGTACTTTAGAATAGGGTAGGTGTTTGCTATAGCAGTTAAAACCTATTTGGGATACCACATTCCATACTAGAGATTCTAGGTTCAAGTTCCAGTTCTGCTCCTGATTCCAAATTCCTGCTATTGCACATTTGAAGGCAGCAGTAATGGCTGTAGTAGTTGGGGTCCCTGTCACTGGACTGAATTCTAAGTTTCTGAATTTAGCCTAGCCCAGCCTTGGCTGTTGTGGGCATTTTGGGGGTGAATCAGCCTGTCTGTAACTCTACCTTTCAAATCAATCTTTCTTTTAAAAAAATTATTTATTTATTTACTTGAAAGGCAGAGTTACAGAGAGGAGGAGAAACAGAGGGAAATCTTCCATCTGCTGGTTCACTCCCGAGATGGCCACAATGGCTGGGCCTGGGCCAGACAGAAAACAGGAGCCAAGAGCTTCTTCCAGGTCTCTCACATCGATAGCAGGGACTCAAGCACTTAGGCCATTTTCTGCTGCTTTTCCCAGGCCATTAGCAGAGAGCTGGATCAGACGTGGAGCAGCTAGGACATGAACCAGAGCCCAAGCTATGCTACAATGCCGGACTTCAAATAAATCTAAAAAAAAAAAAAAAAAAAAAAAACAACAAAAAAACACATTATGGGGGCCAGTGCTGTGGCATAGTGGGTAAGGCTGCCATCTGCAGTGTGGACATCCCATATGGGTGCCAATTCTTGTCAACAAACTACAAAAATCTTTCCTCTCTCAGATAATTGACATCATCTTCTTTTAAAAAGTTTATTATTGGGGGCTGGTGCTGTGACGTAGCAGGTAAAGCCACTGCCTGCAGTGCAGGCATCCCATATGGGTGCCAGTTCTAGTCCCAGCTGCTCCACTTCCGATCCAGCTCTCTGCTATGGCCTGGGAAAGCAGTAGAAGATGGCCCAAGTCCTTGGGCCCCTGCACCTACATGGGAGACCAGGAAGCTGCTCCTAGCTCCTGGCTTCAGATCGGCACGGCTTCATCCATTACAGCCATCTGGGGAGTAAACAAGCCAATGGAAGATATATCTCTCTCTTTCTCCCTCTCTCTCTCTCTGCCTCTCTGTAAATTTGCTTTTCAAATAAATAAATCTAAAAAAAAATACATTATGTTGAATTTCATCAAACACAATACTGGATATACAATAAATGTTCATTAAATGATCCTTTTTTGAAAAAAAATATGTATTTCTTTGAAAGAGAGACAAATGGAGAGAGATCTCTCATGTGCTGATTCATTCCCCAAATGCCTGCAAAAGCCAGGGCTGGGTCAGGCTGAAACCAAGAGCCCAGAACTTAATCCTGGTCTCACATTGGGTAGCAGGGACTCAACTACTCAAAGCCATCACCTGCTGCCTCTCAGAGTCCACAGCAGCAGGAAGCTGAGACTGGGATCCTAATCAAGACTTTAATCCCAGCACTGTGATATGGGCTGTGGACATCTCAGGAGGTGTCTTAACTGCTGAACCAAAGCCCACATCTCATTAAACAAATCTTAATGAAGAACACTATTAGAATTTTATCCTTCCATCTCTTCTTTATACGACTAGGCCTAATAGCAAGATATATAAATATATACTGTCATGACTTTTCTGTATGGCAGTAATGAGAGTGTACTTCTTTGATTTTTGACTGTATAATGACCCAGGGCCCCTGTTATAGCAATCTGAAATTCATTTGGTCAAGGGCACATCACAAGCTGTCCCCTGCCAATGACTGAGTCTAGCAAGAACAGGGCAGATATATCCCTGAGAGAGAGGGGCTCCCCTGATGGGCGACTGGCTTGGGAACTTTCCAGTAGCTTAACAAACACTCCTCAGAACTGCCCTGCAGAAGAAGGAGCTGCTCCCCAACCTAACTTCCCTCCCTGCTTCCTTTATTCAGGGTCAGATCAGCGTTGCATTCTGACAGCTCTCTCAGTTTTCTCTGCTTCCTCCTCCTATCTTCTCACATGCATCTGTCCTACTATATATCTTATTAAAGCAATCCCACCTTTGGGTCAGCTCCTCAGAGGACTTGAACTAACACAACATGTTAGCAATTTCCAACTGAGTAAGAGTAAAAGCATCTGAGGCTTAAACAATGACTCTGACTGTTGGGGCTCACTTACAGACATTATCCCATTTTGGGAGTCCTGGCTGCCTTGCTTCTGGATCCAACTTCCAGTTAAAATGCCTGGGCAGGCAGCAGATGACGGCCCAAGTGCTTGGGCCCCTGCCACCCAAGTGGAAGACCCAGATGGAATTCCTGGCTCCTAGGTTTGGCCTGGCCCAGAACTGGTTACTGAAGTCATTTGATGAGTTAACCAATGGATGGAAGATGTCTCTCTTTCTCTCTGTGTGCGTGTTTGTGTCTCTTCCTTGCTCTGTCATTCTGCTTTTCAAATAAATAAATCTTTTTTTAAAATTACCTTAACCTTAAAACAGAAATTTAGGAAACACTGCTATTTAATTAAGCTCCATGGTTCTGGATAAAAAATAATACTGTAAATGGCATGATATGTTAAAAATATTTGCCATATTTTTTTATTTTTCAACATGCCAAGAACTGTTTCCTCCTTTGTATTCAATTTAATTTCAACTGACAATGGTGCTTCTGGCTCTATCAAGATGCCCTAATTTCCTGTTGCTGTTGCTTTAGAACACTGCTATTCAATACTACCTAATGTTAGCTGAACTAGATTCACTACTCCAGGCAAAAGAATGGCCTAGATTACTGAGAGAAGCTCAGGAGAAGGAATTTGGTTTGTTTTTTAACTGGGACTAATTTTCTAAACATCTTCAAAATTTATTTATTCAAGATGCAGGGAGACAGAGAAAGCTTTCCCATCCAATCATTCATTCTCTAGTTGCTTACAGTGGCATGCGGACCAAAGGCAGTAGCTAAGAACTCAATCCAGGTCTCCCACATGAATGCTCAGAACCCAATTTCTTAAGCCATCACAGCCCCCTCCTAGGTTTTGCATTAGTAAGAAGCTGGAATCAGGAGCCTGATACTCCAATGTGGGATGCAGGCATCTTAACCAGCAACTTAACCCAACACCACTGGGACTAATTAACTACTTTTGTTCCAACAATTCTTTTTTTTTTTTAAAGATTTATTTATTTATTTGAAAGGCAGAGTTAGAGAGAGCGAGAGCGAGAGTGAGAGAGAGAGGTCTTCCATCCACTGGTTCACTCT
Source organism: Oryctolagus cuniculus (assembly GCF_051225735.1). Classification (NCBI taxonomy): domain Eukaryota; kingdom Metazoa; phylum Chordata; class Mammalia; order Lagomorpha; family Leporidae; genus Oryctolagus; species Oryctolagus cuniculus. The sequence goes on from NC_142873.1 coordinate 79,154,856, forward strand.
CCAAATGGCCACAATGCCCAAGGCTGGGCCAGACTGAAGTCAGGAGATTCTTCTAGGTCTCCCACATGGGTACAGGAGCCCAAAGACTTGGGCCATCCTCTGCTGCCCTTCCAGGTGCGTTAGCAGGGTCTGGATCAGAGGTGGAGCAGCCAGGAATAGAACAGGTGCCCATATGGGATGCTGGCATTGCAGGCCGGGGCTTTATCCCCTGTACCACAGTGCAAGCCCCCTCTTCTGCTTTCTTAATGTTTATTTTGCTTAGGGCTTGTTGAACTTCTTAAATCCATAGATTTGTGGTTTTTATAAAATTTAGAAAACTTTTTCCCCCTATACTTTGTTAATGGTCCCTCTTTCCACTTGGGACTATAGGCCACCTGATATGTGCTACCGGACATGGAGGGGAAGCTGGTTGCTGGTGCAAGTTTTTTGGTTGTTTTTCTTAGTTCAGTATAGAAATAAAAAGCTGGCAAACAATTCGCAAAGAAGCAGAAACTTTTATTTGATTGGCAAGTGACAGAAAAGCATCTGATCTGAGAGGAGACCAGGTGGAAAGCCCAAATGGGACACTGGCTTTCAGGAAGTGCCCAGGGTTTTTAAAGCATAACTGTCTTCTCATTGGGCCATCCTATGTGGGTGCCCATTGGACCAGGGCAGGGGTTCACATACTGTATGTTGACTGGCTTGAGGTCCATGGCTTTACCTGCTATGCCACAGCACCAGCCCCAAGAATTTTTTTTTGCTTTTAATTCCTATAACTGAACAGGGGTTAAACCCAGAGTACTGAATCCAAATGCTTTAAAGTTACCACTCCTATCCAGTCTATTTCTTAGAAAATTTTATAAAAGGAAAGTTAACTTTCTCTTAGTATTTTGTGACATAAATTTACTACAGCATCCCACAGATTCACCTTTTCTAAGATAAGCTGTATAGTATAATGGATGCCCTATTTGCCAATACAATTGGGACTGATAATTGCTTACTCAAAAAAAAAAATCAAGATAGAATTTAAAAATCACTACCTATATATCATATTTCATTCTAAGTTTAGAAATAAATATGTATCCATTCACAAATATTTCACCATAAGGCCAATCTTTAAAAAAAAAACTTCAAATTTATTTGAGAAGCAGAGACAGATAATCAGAATCAGAGAGTGAGAGAGAGAGCACTCCCAAGTGCTGGTTCACTCTCAAATTCCCTCAAAGACTGGAGGGTGGGAGGTAGGGGTCAAAGCTGGGAGCTGGGAATGCAATTCAGGTCTCCCACCTAGGTGGCAGGAACCCAATTACTTGAGTCATCAACACTGCTCTAGGGACTGTATTAGCAGGAAGCTGAAGTCAGAAGCCAGAGTCAGGGATCAAACTCAAATACTCTGACGTGGAACATCGTGCCTTAATGGGTATCTTAACCAGTAGGCAAGATACCTACCTCTCAACAGCAATTCTTTAAGTGCTTTTCCTTTGTTCAATCTTTCTAAAACATTCACCTTAGTTTTCATTGGAACAGTAACTTTTTTTTTCACGTTGGAACTTGTACTTGCCTTATTATCTTGTAACAGAGATCACACGTGAATTTGTGTTACAGAGTCTGATATCCAGCATAACTTTTTTTCTGCCAATTAGGTAAGCAATCACTATAATGATAATCAAGCCTAAAAGATCAACACCAACTATAATTGGTTTTAGAATGGTGTCTCATCCACTGGACACTCCTGGGCTGTAGAATACTTTCCTTCTATCACACTGAAAGGCTGAACCCTTAAATCAAAGGTATTTATCGGAAATATCATCTGCTCTTTGTTGTACATATAAGAACTTCTCAGGGGGGGCATCCCAATAGCTAAGATTGGTATTTGCAATGCTGAAAACAGAGCCATTAACCAAATACATGCTGGCATTCACTTCCTTCAGATAGAATCAGTTTTCATTTTTCTCAGCAAAGACAAAGTCAAGATACTTAATGGTGCTTCTATTCAGCCTAAGTTGAGCAATTTGAAGGTGGCAGCTGTCAGTGGAGTTAGTTGAATTGGGGTTGATGTTAATAACCAAAGCAACCTTATCCTGAATGATGTTCAGATGCAGAGCCATCGTAGCCAGCAGACAAGTACTATTGCCATTACTAACCAAATAAGTTCCAACCCTGGTTTTTTCCTCTGGAGTGAGTGTTGTAGTAGAAGATGGCACAGTGGGGTGAATTATGGGTGTCACTGTGGTAGAAGATCTATCTCCATCACACAGAAACTCTTTTGTGCTCACTGTGCCATTTTGGACAAAAGCTTGAACAACAACATGCCAATAGTATTGGACAACATCATTTGTCTTTGATGTTGATAAACTATTGCATCTATAGATGTCATTCAAAGGAATTTCAATTTTCACAGGGTCATGAACAGTAACAATTCCTTTGTCTTCAGCATCAGGAAATACTGTTATCACTAATGTTGTAGGAAAATGAGATGCTGTCAATTAAATAATCAGATGCTTTCTCAGTGAAATTCACAATCCAGGAAAAACCAGATCCAAACTACATTGCTATTTTGAGACCAAAGTGGTCATCCCCACAAACGCTTCCATTATATGTCACATTGTGAAGATCTGAAATAGTGGCGATTTTATTAGTTTTGCTGGTATTTTATACAGTATGGTGAAATTCATCTGCCACTTTGCATAAAGGCAAGTAGCATTTTCTTAATCTGTCAAATTAAGTTCTAATGCATACAAATGGATAGCTCCCAGGACCAGGCAGAGCAGAATGAGTCCTGAGTACTGAACTGACAAGAGCTGGGAGCACACCATGATCTTAGAGGGCAGGAGGCAGCAACGGCGGCAACAGAAACAGAAAGGAAGAGGCTTGCTAGAGCTACGGCAAGAGCACTGCTGACTACTGACCACACACTGCAAAAGCCAAACAGTAACCTTTTTTCTTTTCTTTTTTTTTGACAGGCAGAGTGGACAGTGAGAGAGAGAGAGACAGAGAGAAAGGTCTTCCTTTGCCGTTGGTTCACCCTCCAATGGCCGCTGCGGCTGGTCCGCTTCGGCCAGCACACCACGCTGATCCGATGGCAGGAGCCAGGAGCCAGGTGCTTTTCCTGGTCTCCCATGGGGTGCAGGGCCCAAGCACTTGGGCCATCCTCCACTGCACTCCCTGGCCACAGCAGAGAGCTGGCCTGGAAGAGGGGCAACTGGGACAGAATTCAGCGCCCCGACCGGGACTAGAACCCAGTGTGCCGGCGCCGCAAGGCGGAGGATTAGCTGAACAGTAACTTTTTAAAAATACTTCATATATTGGGGCTGGCACTGTAGTGTAGTAGGTAAAGCTGCCACCTGCAGTGCTGGAATCCCAAAGGGGCGCCGGTTGAAGACCCAGCTGCTCCACTTCCAGTCCTGCTCTCTGCCATGGCCTGAGATAGCAGGGAACAATGGCCCAAGTCCTTGGGCCCCTGCACCTGTGTGGGACAACCAGAAGCTCCTGGCTCCTGTCTTAGGATCAACACAGCTTCAGCGGTTGCAGCCATTTGAGAAGTGAACCAGAATATGGAAGACCTCTCTCTCTCTCTCTGCCTCTCTATAACTCTGCCTTTCAAATAAATAAATCAATCTTTAAAAAAATACTTCATGTATCACTGGCTTATATGTTATGTAAGGTTAAAATAACAAATTGGGGGCCAGCATTGTAGTATAGCAGGTAAAGCTGTCACCTGCAATATGGGTATTCCATATGGGCACCAGTTTGTGTTCTGGCTGTTCTACTTCCTATCCAGCTCCCTGTCCATAGCCTGGGAAAAGCAGCAGTAGATGGCCCAAATACTTGGGCCCCTGCCACCCATGTGGGTGACCTGAATGAAGTTCCTGGCTCCTGGCTTCAGCATAGCTCAGCCTGGACATTGTGGCCATTTGGGGAGTGAATGAGCAGATGGAAGATCTCTCTCCCTCTCTTTCTCTGTAACTCTTTCAAATAAATAAGTAAATAAATCTTTATTAAAAAACAAAACAAAACAAACAAACAAAAAAAACCAACAAATTCAGGGCCAGTGCTGTGGCACAGCAAGTTAAATTCCCAGCCTGTGAGCTGGCATCCCATATGGGTGTCGATTCAAGTCCCAACTGCTCTTCTTCCAATCCAGCTCTCTGCTCTGGTCTGAGAAAGCAGTAGAAGATGGCCCAAGTCCTTGGGCTCCTGCACCCATGTGGGAGACCAGGAAGAAGCTCATAGCTCCTGGCTTTGGATCAGCCCAGCTCTGGCCATTGTGGTCATTTGGGGAGTGAACCAGCAGATGAAGACCTCTCTCTCTTTCTGCTCTCTCTATAACTCTTTCAAATAAATAAAATAATTTCTTAAAAAAATAAGAAATTTGAACAAACTCAAGTGACTCTTGGAAAGCACAAACTCACTAACAGGACCAGAAACATGTAAGTGTATTAGAGAGTGTTCTGCTAGTCTTGAGTTCAGCCTAACATGTTCTCCAGAGAGCATCTGGAGACAGCTTATGTCAAGTTCAGTTTGGGAGTTTTACCACTAGTCGTTTGTTTCCTTTCAGTTATCTAACACCTTTTCCTTTGGTTCCAAACCAAGAAATTTTACTTCTTTCCCCCTGTTGTTTTCGTATCTGGTTAATAGCTATTTTAAACCTCTCAAGAAGACAGGATTGACCATTGGTTGTTGCTAATGAAGTTATTAAGATGTATATCACATTATTGTATGGTAACCTGGAGTATTATTTCACCTAGGCTTGCTGTAAATCCTGTTAAAACAGGGAACAGCAAATGTTTTCTGTAGAGGGCCATATAGTAAATATATTGGGCTCTGCAGATTCCTCTTGCTTATTTTTCTTTTTGTTTGTGTCTCATACACAAAACAGGTCAGCTACCACTTTGGGGCCATAGTTCGTTTACTCCTGCTATAAGATAAAGTAGAATAGGCAACATTGTTGTCTCTCTTACTGATATCTAATTCATTACTTAAAGCAACTAACATTTATTTTTGAAAGTTTATAATGTGGCAAATACTACGCTAATTGCTTTATGTGCATTATCTGATTCAATCCTCTCAGCCATCTTATATTATAATTACTGTTATTATTCCTCTTAGAAATAAAGAAATTGAGACTTGGAGAGATAAAGTAACTTTCTAACAATTAGTAAATGGTAGAATCAGAATCTAAATTAAGAAGACTAACTTTGGAATTACTACACTATGCCACTTCTTAAAAAGCTTTCAGCTCATGTACCCAAGCACATATAATTAGTGGCATGGCCCATTCAAGAACACTAACTTTCTGAGTCAGTGCCAATTTGTAAAATAGAGAAATATGCATTTTATTTTTTAAACAGTTTTGTTTGTTTTAAAGATTTATATTTATTTATTTGAGAAGTAGAGGTACAGACAGAGTGAGAGACAGAGAGAAAGGTCTTCCATCCATTAGTTCACTCCCCAAATGGCCACATCCGCTGAAGCTGCAGCTATCTTAAGCCAGGAGCCAAGAGCTTCTTGCAAGTCTCCCACTGGCCTCTGAGAAATATGCATTTTAAAGGAGGATCCAACAACATCTTAATCTAAAGAATGAATGTCTAAGAGTATAATATCAGGCATTGATATGAAAAGTAGTTTGGAAGGGAAACCAGATCTCGAGCATCCACAAGAGTAAAGGTAGGAATCACTGCCATACTTTTTCAATAAGGCAGCATAAAACAACCTGAATTATGGAACACAGAAGTGCAACAAGTAAATTATCTTAAAAATATGATAGCGCTAACTTCTCTCATTAACCATTAAAATAATAAATCACACTACAAAATGGGAGGTTAGCAATGCAGTGGGTCACATAGGTGCTTAGGGACAGACTGAAGGTGACTGGAGGAAATATAAACAGAAAGAAATGCAGAATATCTAGATGGTATCTACCTGGTAATTAATTGCAATTAGGGCAGAAAAGTAATGTTACAGAGGTCTACAACGACGTGTAATGTGAAGTACAAAATAAATGGTAAAATGGCTTGGTCAAATTCACCCAGTTAATGATGGTGCAGCTGGAATAAAACCCAAGATAGACTGGTTCCATGATCCACATTTGCTTAACCATTCTGTTGTAAATGATTTCTTTGGTTTAGCTGTGCTACACAAGCAAGTGATTGGCATCAGCCTGATGTTCTAGGCCAGGCTGAGAATCACAGTAAAGAATGGATAGAGGGGCCAGCACTGTGGCGCAGTGGGTTAAAGTCCTGGCCTGCAGCGCCGGCATCCCATATGGGTGCCAGTTTGAGTCCCGGCTGCCCCACTTCCAATCCAGCTCTCTGCTTATAGCCTGGACAGCAATAGAAGATGGCCCAAGTGCTTAGGCCCCTGTACCCATGTGGGAGACCTGGAAAAGACTTCGAATCAGCCCAGCTCTGGCCATTGCAGCCATTTGGGGAGTGAATCAGCGGATGGACGATCTCTCTCTGTCTCTACCTCTTTCTCTGTAACTTTTATTTATTTATTTATTTATTTATTTTATTTTTTTTTTTTTTTGACAGGCAGAGTGGACAGTGAGAGAGAGAGACTGAGAGAAAGGTCTTCCTTTGCCATTGGTTCACCCTCCAATGGCCACCGCGATCAGCGCACTGCAGCTGGCGCACCACGCTGATCCGACAGCAGGAGCCAGGTGCTTCTCCTGGTCTCCTATGGGGTGCAGAGCCCAAGCACTTGGGCCATCCTCCACTGCCCTCCCAGGCCACAGCAGAGAGCTGGCCTGGAGGAGGGGCAACCGGGACAGAATCCAGCGCCCCGACCGGGACTAGAACCCGGTGTGCCAGTGCCGCAGGCGGAGGATTAGCCTATTGAGCCACAGAGCCAGCCTCTGTAACTCTTTTAAATAAATAAATAAATAAATAAATAAAAAGGATAGAGCAACTGGAGACATTCTTAGAAGAACTGGGTTATCAGTAATATTTGTGAAGAAGGAACTTGAGCCCGAGAGAAAGATTAACTCAGTAGAAGAGGAAATAACCTTGTTAACATACCAATTTAAACATATCAAACTGGGGCCAGTGCTGTGGCGCAGTGGGTTAATGCCTTGGCCTGAAGCGGTGGCATCCCATGTGGGCGCCAGTTTGAGACCCGGCTGCTCCACTTCCAATCCAGCTCTCTGCTGCGGCCTGAGAGAGCAATGGAGGATGGCCCAAGTCCTTGGGCCCCTGCACCCATGTGGGAGTCCTGGAAAAGGCTCCTGGCTCCTGGCTTTGGATCAGCGCAGCTCTGGCCATTGTCACCAATTGGGGAGTGAACCAGCGGATGGAAGACCTCTCTGCCTCTCCTCTGTCTGTGTAACTGACTTTCTTTTTTTTTTTTTTTTTTTTGACAGGCAGAGTGGATAGTGAGAGAGAGAGACAGAGAGAAAGGTCTTCCTTTTGCCGTTGGTTCACCCTCCAATGGCCGCCGCGGCCGGCGCGCTGCGGCCGGCGCACCGCGCTGATCCGATGGCAGGAGCCAGGAGCCAGGTGCTTTTCCTGGTCTCCCATGGGGTGCAGGGCCCAAGCACCTGGGCCATCCTCCACTGCACTCCCTGGCCACAGCAGAGGGCTGGCCTGGAAGAGGGGCAACCGGGACAGAATCCGGCGCCCCGACCGGGACTAGAACCCGGTGTGCCGGCGCCGCTAGGCGGAGGATTAGCCTAGTGAGCCACGGCGCCGGCCGTAACTGACTTTCAAATAAATCAATATATCTTTTTAAAAAATAAACATATTAAATTAGCAAATTAAACTGTTTTAAATGTTGAGACTTAAACTGAATGTAATTCTGATTATAAATCCTGGTCATCTATAAACACTTGTATTGTTCTTTTTTTGTTGTTGTTGTTTTATTTGACAGGTAGAGTTATGGACAGTGAGAGAGAGAAACAGAGAGAAAGGTCCTCCCTCTGCTGGTTCACCCCCAAAATGGCCGCTACCGCCAGAAGTGCACCGATCCGAAGCCAGGAGCCAAGCACTTCCTCCTGGTCTCCTATGCAGGTGCATGGGCCCAAGTACTTGGGCCATCCTCCACTGCCTTCCCGGGCCACAGCAGAGAGCTGGACTGGAAGAGGAGCAACCGGGACTAGAACCCGGCGCCCATATGGGATGCCAGCGCCGCAGGTGAAGGATTAACCAAGAGAGCCATGGTGCTGGCCCCGCATTGTCCTTTCAATATATGAGTAAAAATAATTGAAAATTAAAGCTGCATGACTAGAAGAACTGCTGAAGATGGGAGTTTGGTATAGTGGCCAAGATGCTGCTAGGGATGCTGCATCCTGTATCAGAGCCCCGGGCTTGAGTTCCAGCTCCACTTCAGATCCAGCTTCCTGCTTACGCACACAAGGAAGCAGCAGTACTTGGGTCCCTGACACTCATCTGGGAGACCCAAAAAAATCTCATTCTCTCTCTGCCTCTCTCTCCCTCTGCATTTCAATAAGTAAATTAATATTTAAAATGCTGGTAAGGCTCATCCAGAACAAGAACTAATTTAGAATATTCCAATATTGGGTTTGAGATGAACACATAGACTTTACATAAATATAAGTTTTTGAACTATAGACATAATAATCTCTGAACTGCATAACAAAATTAGTATGTACTAAACAGAGATGCTCAAGTATTGACTAGGAAAGTAACCTTGTGATTTAGCATATGCAACTGTAACTCACATAAGAACAACAAAGTAGGCAGACGTAAGTGAGATCTTGAAATATATCCTCAGGAAATTGCCTTTCTAGCTATTTTTATTGCTGGGTCAAGAAAACAAACCAGAAATGTGAGCATAAAGTGTGCTGGTATTCAAACCTAATATTCTAAATCCAGCTTCTTAAATACAGTCCTATTAGTCCACTGTCAGGCAGCACACAGGGAAAGAAAAAATACCCTTTGAGGACATATTGCAAATGACTACGGGATACTGCCTTCCTGTATGATAGCAACAGCTTCAGGGCTCTGTAAGAATTTTGCTGGGATGCCCATATGGTCTCAAGAAAAACATGGACACAAAATAACAGTAAATTAATTTTCAAATAAAATTGTGCTGGTGAAAGAGATAGAAGGAGAGGATACAGAGAGAGGAGAGAGGAGGGAAAGGGAAGGAGAGGAGAGAGGAGACAAAGGCGGCAGACAAGGAAGGAAGGAGGGAGGGAGAGAAGAAAGGAGGGAGGCAGGGAGGGAGGCAAGGAGGAAAAGAGGCAGGTATGCAGGCAGGCAGACATCACACTTTAGGAAATAGATATTCATGATACAGAACTCAACTTATCTTAAATTCTGTTAAAATACATAATGCAGATATCATAAGAGTTAGGAAAATGTGTGTGTACACATACTTATAAAGTACATTTCCCAGAGAGAAAAGCTCAAATTCTGAAGAGTAAGCAGTCATGAAAACTGTAATCCTAAAGTGTGACAATATACTGCTGTCAATTAGCTGGCAAGAATCAGGATGATCTTTGAGAGCACAAATCACCACTGGCCTAACAGGTCACTGTAATCTAAATCTACTGCTAATTTCATTAAGGCCTGAGACCCTTGGACCTAGAAGACTGCTTCTTGCCACTGCCATTAGTCTGGTTCTTCTTCTCCAGGAGTACCATGCTAAGTTCTCATCAACATTTTGTTTGAGACACAAAGAGAGGGAGGAAGAACTATCTGTGTTCCTTGGTTTTCTGGTTCTGATTCTCATGCATAGAAAGGCCCAGCTATATTTCTTTCCCTTCAATTCCAGCAGATAATCTGTATTCCTTATTAAAATTTTTCTTCTTTTAAGCAGATTTTAGCTACTGGTGCAATCGAAAGAGCCTAAAGAAAGCAAGCCTTAATTTGAAATCTAGAAGCCTGGAAGGCCTAAGGAAACCATTTTAAAGCAGAACAATGGTTTTAAAACATTCAACCTCTTAATCAATGCTATTAATGAGCATCATCTATTTTGAATCACAGAATTCAAGCCAAAATGCAGTCAGAGAAAAATACATGCCATTCATGTAGAAATAATCATCCTCAATACTATAATGCTTATAAAATTAAAAACTACATTTTCTGTGACAGTAGCTTTCAAGCCCATATTAGGCAACAGAATATTTTCTTCTAATGAAATCTCCGGTTCACGGCCATAAGCTAGCTGAAAAGAGATCTGCTCTGGCAGAACGTGTGCATGTGCATGCGGTTGTCCACAGGGTGGGCACACCTGTCCTGCGTGAGCCTGCAGGTCAAAAACCCCATTGGCTAGCATCTCCTCCCCTGCCAGATACCCCCTGAGGAATCATCATGGAGCCCTTGTGACCTTAACTTACAGCTTGAAAACCACTGTTAGGAAAAGGTAGTCACACCTTTGGTTACTGTCATAACCAAGGCACCATGTCAATCACATGTGTGTTTACCTGTGAGCTTTGAAATTTTTTCCATCAACATAAATATCAATATCTGGACAACAATGTTTCAGATAAAGCTTCAATAAATCTTCTCCTAATTCAGATGCAGGTTCCAAGTCACAGTTATCTTTAAAAGAGAAAAATAAAACTAAAAAATAGTTTCTCTAATTTTACATGCAAAAATTTTGTTTTCTAATATTAGTAACAGGTTTTTCTACATAATAATTTCAATCAGCTGGGATATATTTAAGTGGCAAATCTAAAATAATATAAAAATTTTAAATATTATGCTTTCTACTTTTGAAATATATATTTCCACTTATACTTAAATACAGATATGCCTTTAAATATATTATCACAAAGTTATACACCAAAAATGAAATTACTTCAGAAACACCTGAATTAGAAAGTTAGCTGAATTAGAAGCTTAGCCTACTAAGCCAAAGCACTAGCCTGAAAATGAGTATTTTAAAGAACTATTGCTAATTCAAAAGATTCACCATTTAATTAGTAGGAAGTGAAATATAATACATCTATACATTAAAATAGAAAATTACTATACCATATATCATAGCTCACATATAGGATATTTATCACTGGATATTATGGTATCTGAATAGAGGTATATACATACCATACATACATATGTATGCATACAAACATGTATATTTAATGTACGTGTGTGTATATATATATATATGAAAAATACTACCTGGTGTCAAATTAAATTTTACCTGAGGCTGTCTCTGTTCTTTGAGTTCCTACCTAATAAGCTATATCCTAACTTGGCACATAAATAAACCAAAACCTAATTTAGAGGTATACATTTTTAGTAACAGCCATATCTCAGCCAATCACAGGCAGCCTACTGAATAGATGTAAATGCCTAGCTGTAACCACTCAAGCTTTTTCTGTGCTTTACTTCCGTGTTCTGTCTATAAATACTCCCTGCCTACTCTGTAGCCACAGCTCTCTGAATCTCTTATGGTTCAGCGTGCTGCCAGATTCATGAATAGTTCTTTGCTCAAATAAACTCAGTTAAATTTATTTTGTCTATATTGTTCTGAATTCCTTACTTTGTGATATTAATATCTGTTTCCAAGAAAAAAATTGAATATTATATATATAATATCTACCTATGAAGCAAATATGGCAAAATGTTAAATATTAAAACTAAAAAAGTAAACTTATAAAATAATTTATTTTTTCTAGTTTTTCTTTTAACAACTGTATATCTTTATTTAGCCAGTCCAGAAACTATTTAGCCAGTCCATCTGATGAGGATCAGTTCCTGGTGAGAAGATTCACACTAAATTTACAAGTCTGGAGTATAAACCACAATGCCAGTATTGGCTCCCCCACTGAAAGAGATCCAGACTCTGACTACTACTCAACATCTCCACTGCTACCTCCTAGTCCAAGCCACCATCCTCCCTCAGCGGGATTTCTGCAATAACCTTATAACAGGTCGTCTACTTTTGATGCACACAATCTATTTACAACAAAGCTTCCAGAGCAATATTTAAAATGCAATTCAAAGGCCGGTGCCACGGCTCACTAGGTTAATCTTCCGCCTGTGGTGCCGGCACCCCAGGTTCTAGTCCCAGTTGGGGTGCTGGATTCTGTCCCGGCTGCTCCTCTTCCAGTCCAGCTCTCTGCTATGGCCCGGGAATGCAGTGGAGGATGGCCCAAGTGCTTGGGCCCTGCACCCGCATGGGAGACCAGGAGAAGCACATGGCTCCTGGCTTCAGATCGGCCGCAGCGCTCCTGCCATAGCGGCCATTTGGGGGATGAACCAACGCAAGGAAGACCTTTCTCTCTCTCTCTCTCTCTCTCTCTCTCTCTCTCACTGTCTAACTCTGCCTGTCAAAAAAAAATATTTAAAAAAAAAAATGCAATTCAGAACACAACCCACCCCAGTTCGAGCCCTCCTATGGCTCTATTTCCTTTGTGGTTGGCTGGGCAGAAGTTTGGATACCCTGGGCATATCACTTGCTGCTGCATCTGAAATGGGGGCAGTCTTGCGGGAGTAAGCCTTTAATTCTAGATAGCATCAGAATTAAACGACTACGGGTGGCACTGTGGTTCAACACCGGTAAAGCTGCCGCCTGCAGTGCAGGCATCCCATATGGACACTGGTTCAAGACCTAGCTATTCCACTTCCAATCCAGCTCTCTGCAATGGCCTGGGAAAACAGAAGATGGCCCAAGTGCTTGGGCTCCTGCACCCACGTGGGAGACCTGGAAGAAGCTCCTGACTCCTGGCTTTGGATAAACCCAGCTCCGGCCGTTGCAACTATTTGCAGAGTGAACCATTGGATGGAAGACCTCTATCTCTCTCTCTCTTTACCTCTGCCTCTGCCTCTCTGTAACTGACTTCCAAATAAATAAATAAATCTTTAAAAAAAATAAAAAAGAAAGAAAGAAGAATTAAACAATTAGATACCCAGGTGGCATCAGAGAATTTGTTGGTGTGTGGAAAAAATGATAGATATTTGGTGTCAAAAAAGTGAGGGCAGGAAAAAAATGACACAACCACAAATACCCATAACTCAGTGTGACCAAACATGAAGTCATCAGTTCACTCAACTATAAATTTACCCTCCTTATAATACTGAAGCCTGCAACAGAGTTCAATCAAACTCTTTAACATGGCTTATGAGCAAGGCCATCACATGTTTTGGTTTGCCTGGGATAGTCTCAGTTATTTCCTGCTACCCCAGAATAATTATTAATGGCAACCTTTTCACTCTCAAAAATGTTCCTGTTTGGACAAAATGGCTCTTCATGATCTGCTCCTCCTTCCATCTCCAGGCTCTCCTCTTCCCTTACTGTGATCCTTCCTGCCCCCTGGTCCACCACACTCCCTCAACTATTTCTGGTTTTCCAAATAGGCCATATGCCTGGCTCTCTCTGCTCTCAGGAGTACAGCTGATTAAAGAAAATTCTGAGATGTTCTAAAACTACAAGGACCTGAGGATAGAGTGGGGTGGGAGATAAGGGCAGTTAATCAGTTAACAGCTGCCCCTGAAATCAACAGAAGACTCTTTATATACTGAAACTTTGACATAAGCCCCATCACAACCTACTCACATATAAACTTTCCAGACTGTTAACCCCAAACAACCAGAAGCAAAAATTACTTTTCCTTAGAGACTGCCCTTTTATCCCAAAGCTTTTCCCTATTTCCTGTTATTCTGCTCCTCTTAACTATAACCAATGTAGGTACAATGTAATGTTCTTTGCTTCCCTGAAGTTTACAAAAATACTCTTGGCATTTTCCAATTGCTACACAGCTTTCCCGCTGGAAGTTGCAGGACTTTGTCCTAGGTCCTGGTCCTTCCTCTTTCTGGCTAACATTTGTAACGGCTCAATAAACCCCACTTTTTAAGGAACTGCTGGTCTGAAGAGTTTTGGATCGGCATAGTCATGCTGTTTCATTTGCCTGGAATACCTCTTGCTTAAATGTTTTTGCTTCATTAACATCTGGTTTTTTTTTTTTTTTTTTTTTTTTTTTTTGGAGGGGAGGGGGAGTATTTAATTCAGAAATTACTCCCTCTATGTAGCTTTCTCTGGAAGCCTAAGCTCAGGTTACATATACCCTATAAGTGTCCTCATAATATATTGTACATGACTCACCTAACTATATATCCCACTCTAAAATGATGCACAGAATATTATTTTGTTCACTCTTACATCTTTAAAAACCTAGCACAGGGGCTGGCGCCGTGGCTCACTTGGCTAATCCTCCACCTGCGGGACCAGCATCCCATATGCGCACTGGTTCTAGTCTCGGTTGCTCCTCTTCCAGTCCAGCTCTCTGCTGTGGCCTGGGAGGGCAGTGGAGGATGGCCCAAGTGCTTGGGCCCCTGCACCCACATGGGAGGCCAGGAAGAAGCACCTGGCTCCTGGCTTCGGATTGGTGCAGCACCGCCGTAGCAGCCATTTGGGGAGTGAACCAACGGAAGAAGATCTTTCTCTCTCTCACTGTCTATAACTCTACCTGTCAAAAAAAAAAAAAAAAAAAAAAAAAAAAAAAAAAAAAACAAAACAAAAAACCTAGCACAATGTAGATACTCAATTTTAAAATGTGATGAATGATTAGAATGGCATAAACCAGCAGTAAGCATAAAAGCATGGAAGTGGCAAAACACAGTTCTATGGGGAAACATCAAGTAATTCTATAGAATAGCTTAAGGAGTACGTGGGGGTTCTGCAGAGAGGAGACAGCAGAATTCTACCCAAGAATCAGCACACAAACTTCCCTGATACCATAGGAAGGAAGCTGAGGTTTAAATTAGAGCTGTGGGAAACAATTGAATAATTTAAAGATTTATTTATTTTATAGGCAGAGTGACAGAGAGAGGGAGAGACAGAGACATATAAAGATCTTCTATCCAATGGTTCATTCTTCAAATGGCCAAAACAGCCAGCACTAGTCGAGGATGAAGCCAGGAACCAAGACACCCCAGGGGTGGCACTGCGGTGCAGTGGGTTAAACCCATGGCCTTCAGAGCTGGTATCCCATATGGGCACTTGTTCAAGCCCTGGCTGCTATGCGTCTGATCCAGCTTCTTGCTAATGCCCTGGAAGAAACAGCAGAACATAGCCCAAGTGCTTGGGTCCCTGCCATCTATGTGGGAGATCTGGAAGAGGCTCCTGGCTCCTGGCTTTGGCCTTGCCCAGCCCTGGCTGTTGAGGATATGTTGGGAGTGAACCAGAAGATGGAAGATATGTTTCTCTGTGTCTCTCCCTCTCTCTCTGTAGCTCTTTCAAATAAATAAATATTTTTTAAAAAAGGACTCCATCCTGGTCTTCCATGTGGGTAGCTGGGACTCAAGTACTTTGGCCATGTTCTGCTGCTTTCCCAGTGCATTAGTAGGGAGCTGGATTGGAAGTGGAGTCCAGGACTCCAACTGGCACTCTGATAGCTGATGCTGGCATCACAAGTGATGGCTTAACCTGCTGTGCCACAATGCCAGTCCCCCCTACCCACCCTACTGAATCATTTTAATAAGATATCAAGCTGTTCCATGGTCACACTTGTAATAAACTAACATTGCCCTATATAACACAAACAGAGGATAGCATGAGACCTGAAGACACAAATTTTTGCAAATTCTTTTTTTTTAAATGTTTATTTATTTTTATTTATTTGGAAAGAAATAGAGAGAGGGGTTCCATCTGCTGGTTTACTGTTCAAATGCCCACAACATTAACAGCCAGGGATGTACTAGGCTGAAACCAGGAGCAGGAATTTCATCCAGGCCTCCCACGCGGGTGGGACCCAAATACTTGAGCCATCATGTGCTGTCTACCAAGGTGTGCATTAGCAGGAAGCTAGATATGAAGCAGAGGTGCAACTCAATCCCAGGCACTCTGGTATGAGATAAGGGGTCCCAACTGGCAGCTTAATCAGTTGCACCATGATGCCCAAACCCTGGGAAGCAAATTCTCAAAGAAAATGGAAGAGTCCTAAAATAAAGAAATGGCAGAAAGATGAGAAAGAGAAGTACTTAAGGATATTTAGGCGATAAATCACCAAACATGGTCATGAATGAAATGAAAAGCAAGAAAATATTGAGAAGAAAGACAGTGATATAATTAACATGGATAGGGCATTTAAGAAAAAGGCAGACTGGGAGGCAGGCATTTGGTGCAACAGTTAGGTCGCTGCTTAGGATGCCCACATGCCAGATTCAAGTCCCAGCTCCTCTACATCTGATCCAATGTCCTTCTTTTTTGAATTTAATTTAATTTATTTGAGAGGTAGCATTACAAACAGAGAGGGAAGACAGAGAGAAAGGTCTTCCATTCACTGGTTCACTTCACAACAGGCCACATCGGCCAGAGCTAAGCCGATCTGAAGACCTGGAGGAAGCTCTCCCATGAGGGTGCAGGGGCCCAAGCACTTGGACCATCCTCCACCCCTTTCCAGGCCATATCAAAGAGCTGGATCAGAAGAGGAATAGCTGGGACATGAACTGGCACCCATATAGGATGCTGGCACCACAGGCGGATGCTCAGCCTACTCTGCCACAGCGCCGGCCCCCAGAATGTTCTTCTAGTATGGATATTGGGAGACAGTAGGTAATGACTACTTGGGTCCTACCTCCCATGTGGAAGACCTGGATTGTGTTTCAGGGTCCTGGCTTTGGCCTGGCTCAACCCCAGCTGTTGTAGGCATTTGGGGAGTAAATTTGTGAATGGGAGATCTCTATCTGTGTATCCTTCAAAAAAAAATGAAAAAAGAAACTATATTAATTAACTTTAAAAAGAAAAGGGCAAACTTGGAGAAGCAAGTGATAGGGTTATTTTGGCACAGGTTAAACTTGATATTTACAGTATATTTAAAGATATGTTTAGCCAGGTTTGGACATGAAATGCAAGAAAAACAAGAATATCATTTCCTTAATGGGTAGAAGATACATCAGTGAAGAAGACTGAGGGATGGCCAAGAAGGAAAATCAGGAGGGTATGGTATCACAGAAGACAGAAAAGGTTCCAAGGAGGGGCAGCAGGGATATGAAAGATTGCAAAGAGAGTAATAAGATGTTAGACAAAAAATGTCAGACTAGCAACTAGGAGGTCACGGGTGAACCTGGAGTTTTTCCATGCAGTGACAGAGAAAGCAGTCAAAGAGCATGGGAGCTCTTTTCACTTCTACTCACAACTTCTTAGGCCACTTGAAAGGGCTGTTGTGGGGCCATGGCAGAGCTCTATACTAGACACAGGATACCAAAGGCTGGCTCTGCCAATTGTTGTGTGGCCTTGGGAAAGCTTCTATGCATTCTAAGCCTTAGGGTCCTTAGCTATAAAATCAGTCTGTAACCACTTACTTCTTTGGGTTATATGAGACTAAATGTGATAAAGTGTATGAATGGATCTACCTCAAAGCCTAGAATGTCTATTCACTCATTCATAATAAGACATGGTGACCATAAAAGAGAAGAAATCTAACCAAGCTTAAATCAGTTTAGTTGTTTTCCTTGTTGCACTAAACATCAGTGATCCTTTAGTTAACAGATATTTTCATACACTTTTACAGTCAATTCTACTATAATACTTGTCTTGAAAACAATTTGAGAAAAACCTGAATTTTGAGTTTGCTCAGATACAATTTCATACACTGTTACAGAAAGCTCGATTTAAGAAATTCCCTTAGTTCAAACAGGCACCAGAGGCTGGGTGGAGGATCAGCAGAAGCAGTTTATTAAAGTTGACAGGCCCAGGGGAATCACTTCCCAAGACTGGGCATCTGAACCAGGTTCCTTACAATATTTATAGGTTCATCAGCATCGTGCATTAACAGTTACAAAAACTGGTAGGCTTAGTGTAGCCTGCAGGACTCAGGATCACCCACGAGGAACTTGAGACCAAGCTTACAGGGAACTTAAGCAGGGTGGTGGTTGCAGAGAACCGAGATTAGGACACCTACCCAGGCATGCCTACAACTATGGGGAACCAAGATATGGATGACTGTCCAGACATGCCATACCTATGGGGAACTAGAACAGGGGATACAGTAAACAGACAGTAGGATATTTGCCCTCCTCATGGGTCTTGTCTGTCTCGTCTCTGGTCACAGCCTAACTTCCTCTTCAACACAAGAAACACTAGGACAATGCAGAAAACAGCATTCAATTGAACCACGTAAGAATACACAAAGCACACACACACACAAACACACACACACACACACAAACATACACACACACATCTACCAGACACCTCAGTTTACTGTATATGTTATGAGCCTCACCCAACCATATCCAGTGTTACAAATTTCCATCTGATTTCATAAGACTACTGTTAGGAGAAAATTTCCTATGATTATTTTTATGTTTTTGCATGGTATAACCTTTCTGAGCAAAGCACTGGTAAACTTGGCTAAACAGTGATGAAATGCAAATATGCTTGGAAGGTAAAGATAATATATTGCCTCAGAAATATTTAGACTTACTTCCCCTGGAAGCCAGGTCCTTTCAATTCAGGGACCTAATACAACCTTCCATTCCTTTCCCCTCCCCAGAGATTTACCTTCCAAAGTAACAGATCTTCCAGCAGCACATAAAAGCTTCCTAATTTTGTTGCTCCTCTCCTGTAGCACAATCCCCCACTACTTGGGCGCCATAACATCAAGCCCTTACTACACTGCCTCTTAGGGTTTTGGGGTTGACAATTGGCCTGAAGATACTCTATGAGTAGTAAATGATCTGTTCTCTGTCTACTTAATATCTTCTTTCCACTGATTCCCAATGATTTACAAGCTGCGATCTTTCTCACACCCACTTCTACAAGCAAACTAACTTCAGGTCTTTTTCAAGGTAAAATGCCAAATGTATTGTAGACATTTTCTTTTCTTTTTAAAGATTTATTTATTTATTTGAAAGTCAGAGTTACAGGGGCTGGTGCTGTGGCACAGTGAGTTAAAGCCCTGGCCTGAAGCGCTGGCATCCCATATGGGCACGGGTTCTAGTCCCGGCTGTTCCTCTTCCGATCTAGCTCTCTGCTATGGCCTGAGATAGCAGTAGAAGATGGACTAAGTCCTTGGGCCCCTGCACCCATGTGGAAGACCCAGAAGAAGCTCATGGCTCATGGCTTTGGATCAGCGCAGCTCCAGCCGTTGCAGCCAACTAGGGAGTGAACCAGCAGATGGAAGACCTCTCTCTCTGTAACTCTTTGAAATAAATAAAATAAATCTTAAAAAAAAAAAGGCTGCACCATTTTAAAAAATATAAAAATAAAGAGTTACAGAGAGAGAGAGAGATTGATTTTCCATCTGCTGAGTCACTCCCCAGATGGTTGTAACAAAGCCAGAAGCCAGGAGCTTCATCCAGATCTCTCCTGTAGGTGGCAGGGGCCCAAACACTAGTGCCATCTTCCACTGCTTTTCCCAGGCAATTAGCAGGGAGCTGGATTGGAAGTGGAGCAGCTGGGACACAAATTGGTGCCCATATGGGATGCTATTGTCACAGGCAGTGGCTTTACTTGCTACACGACAACAGTCCCTATAGGCATTTTTTTAACCATTCAACATACATAAAATTAGGTTATCATTTTTATTAGTTTCCTGTCTTTTTTACGTGTATCATAACAAAGCTTTTGTATAGCATTAATGTTTTTTGTTGCATGGGATTTTTTAAGGAATGCATATATTATATAATAACAGAATAGACTATACTTTTCTAAAGCTTTTTTATGGTGTAGATTGGAATAAGGACAATAAGTGGACACTTAAATGATTAAAAAGAGAATTGTGAATTTTTTTTGGGATTCATTCATAATAATCTCATCTCCAATAACCTGGGGAAACTGGAAGATGACAGTATTTTCATTTCCCCATGATTATTTTTATAAAAAAAAGTACAGCAGATTTTTGAAGTATATATTTCTCCAATTATATCAGAATATAATTATTTCATGGCTACAACATTTTATAAAAATCCACAAAACGTATCTCACCATTGGAAATTAAACTGTCATCTCGATCACTGATATCCTCTGGATTTTCAGGCTTTTGAAGAAAAGAATCAGATGATTCTTTACATTTTTGAAAATTAAAGTCCATTTTTTTTTGTGATAGGCCACTCTTCACTATCTTTTTCCTAAGATTTTCTTCTTCGTAGTTTTTTATATTTCTGTTGGATGAATATACAATCCTGAAATATAAAATATAAAATATTAATTAAAATAACATTGGTGATTCTTTAAAAAAAAAGCTATTTCCCAGTGTGCTTTTGATGTTATTTGCCTAATATATCATGTAATTTCAAAATAAATATCATATAATTAATGATATAAATATCCATATACCTATATATTTATGTATATATGTGTTTTCAATATTTTAAACATGGGTCACTTGAAGAAAGGTCAACCTAATACAGTAGAAAATTTGAATATAGTCTAAAAAACTTTTTAGTGTTAAAAAGTAATATACAATGCCAAAAAATTATATAACCTAAATGAATTGGCAAGTCCAAGAAAGACAAAAACTACCAAAACCCAATTCAAGAAGGAACAGAATATCTGAGTAGACCCACAACAAGTAAATAAATTCAGTTAGTAAACCGAAACTTCCCACAAAGAGAAAACCAGGACCACTTCACTGATGAACTCAATCAGATATTTAAAGAACTAACATTAACCTTTCACAAACTTTTCCAAAAACAGAAAAGGAGGGAACACTTCCCAACTCATTCTATTAGGCCAGTTACTGATACAAAAGAAGCCAGACATCAAAAGAAACACATAGATCAATGTTCCTAATTAACATACGTGAAAAAAATCTTCAGCAATAGCAAACTCAATACAGCAATATATAAAAAGGCTTAAGCATCACAATCAACTCAAATTTATCTCAGGAATTCAACAGTGGTTAGACAAAAGAAAGTTAATGTTATATACCATATCAATAGAATAAAGCACAAAAATCACATTATCATTTCAACTGACACAGAAAAATCATTCAGCAAATCTAATACCTTGTCATAATAAAACACTCAATAAACTAGAAATAGAAGGGAAACACAGTAATGTCCTCAATCTGATTAAGGACATCTATGAAAAGCCCACAGCTGGGGCTGGTGCTATGGCAAGCAGGTACAGCCACCGCCTGTGATGCCAGCATCCTATATGGCCACCGGTTTCAATCCTAGCTGCTCCACTTCTCATCCAGCTCGCAGCTAACATGCCGGGGAAAGCAGTGGAAGATGGTCCAAAGCCTGGGCCCCTGCACCCACATGGAAGCTCCTGTCTCCTGGCTTCAGACCAGTCCATTGCAGTCATTTGGGGAGTAAACCAGCAGATGCCAAGATCTGTCCGTCTCTTCTCTCTCTCTCTCTCTCTCTGTAACTCTGCCTTCCAAATAAATAAATAAGTGTTTAAAAAGAAGAAAAGGAAGAAAAGAAAAGCCCACAGCTAAAACCATACTTAATGGTAAAAGACTGAAGGCTGGGGTGGGTATTGTGGCACAGCAGGTTATGCTGCTGCTTGGGATGCCTGCCTTTCATTTCAAAGTCCTGGGTTCAAGGCACACCTCTGCTCTAGAAGAGTTCTCCCTCTGTATCTCTCTCACCTTTCAAATAAGTTTTTAAAAAACGCTTTAAAATAATAATAGTAAAAGACTGGGACAGGCATTATGGAGCAGCAGGTTAAGCTGCCACTTCGGATGCCCACATCCCATATCTGAGTTCAGGTTCTGGCTACTCTATGCTTTCAATCCATCTTCCTGCTAATGCTCTTGGGAGACAGCTGATAATGGCCCAAGTATTTGGGTTCCTGATATTCACAGGGAAACCTAGATGGAGTTCCTGGCTCCTGGCTCCTGGCTTGGGCCTGGCCTAGGACCAGCTGTTGTGGGCATATTAGTAGTGAACCAGCAAATGGAAGACTGTATGTATGTGT
Source organism: Oryctolagus cuniculus (assembly GCF_051225735.1). NCBI lineage: Eukaryota > Metazoa > Chordata > Mammalia > Lagomorpha > Leporidae > Oryctolagus > Oryctolagus cuniculus. The sequence continues at coordinate 79,176,621 of NC_142873.1, forward strand.
GTGTGTGTCTGTCACTCTACCTTTCAAATAAAATAATCTTAAAAAAAAAAAAAAAAAGACAAAGCTTTCCTCCCAAGATCAGCAAGGATGTCTGCTCCCACCACTTCTATTCAATGTTTTACCAGAAGTTCTAGCCAGGGCCATCAGGCGAGTAAAACAAATAAAAGACATCCAGGTTGGAAAGCAACAAGTAAAGTTATCTATTTTTACAAATGACAAACTTATATGTTAAAAAATCCTTAGAAGCCTAACAAAAAACTGGTAAATTTATCAACATTGTAGGATACAAGAACAATATGCAGGGCCAGCACTGTGGTGTAGTGGGTAAAGCTGCAGCCTGCAGTGCTGGCATCCCACATGGGCGCCAGTGCCGGCTGCTGCACTTCTGATCCAGCTCTCTGCTACGGTCTGGGAAAGCAGTGGAGGATGGCCCAAGTCCTTGGGCCCCTGCACCCACGTGGGAGACCCAAAAGAAGCTCCTTGCTTTGGCTTCAGATCGGTGCAGCTCCAGCTGTTGCAGCCAATTGGGGAGTAAACTAGCAGATGGAACACCTCTCTCTGTCTCTCTGCCTCTCCTCTCTGTGTAACTCTGACTTTCAAATAAATAAATAAATAATTTTTTTAAAAAAGATCAATATGTAAACATGAATTGTATTTCTATATTCTGGCAACAAACAATGCAAAATGAAATTAGAAAATAATTCAATTTACAATATCATCAAAAAATAAAATACTGGGGCCAGAGTTGTGGCACAGCAGATTAAGTCATTGCTCATGACACCAGCATTCCTTATTGTAGACCTACTTCAAATCTCAGCTACTCCACTTCAAATCCAACTTCCTGCTAATGTGCCTGGAAGACAGCAGAAGATAACCCAAGTACCTGGGCCCCTTCTATCCATGTGAGAGACTAGGATGGCATTCTAGGCTACTAACTTCAGTCTGGCCCAGACCTGGCTGTTGTAGCCATTTGGAAAGCGAACCAGTGGATGGATAATCTCTCTCTCTCTCTTTCTCTCTGTGCCTTTCAAAAAATAAACAAATCTTTAAAAAATAAAACACTTGGGAATATATTTAACAAAGAAGTTTAAGACTTGTACATTGAAACCTATAACACAATGTTGAAAGCAATTAAATAAAAAGAAATACATTCCAAGTTCATGCACTGGAAGATGTAATATTGTTAAGACAGGAAGCACTCTCTGAATTAATCTACAGATCTGATGCAATCTCGACCTAAATTCCTGCTTTTTTTGCAATAATTGACAAGCCAATTGCCTACTTTTTTATCACTACAACTAAATACCTAAGACAAGCGATTTATGAAGGGAGGTTTATTTTGGCTCACATTTTGGAGGTTCAGAGTTCAAGCTGGGGCAGCCCCAGTGACCTGGTATCTGATGACAGTGCTGGGTGGTGGAATGCATGCAGCAGAAGCATCACATGCTAAGTCAGGAAGCAGAGTGAGAACAGCTGGGCCCAACCGCGTAGATAAGCAGCCCTCTTGAGGGAACTGCCCTCCCACCAAAGGACCCCACAGACACTACAGCTGGATCAAATCTCCACTCTATCAGCAATTAATTTTAACCCATTCATCAATAACATAAGACTTTGGAGACCAAGTCTTCAACACGTGGGCTTTAGGGAACTCCAAATTAATATCCAAACTATAGCACCAACCCTCAAATCCACATAGAAAAGCAAAGGACCCAGAATAGCCACAACATCCTTAACAAAGAACAAAGTCAGAGGATTCACATTTCCCTTTTCTAAGCATCTTACAAAGCCACAGTAACACAGACTCCTTTGCACTGACATAGGATAAATATACAGATCAATGGACTAGAAATGAGTCCAGAACTTAACATCTAAGGGCAAGTGACTTTTGACAAGGATGTCCAGACAATACAACAGGAAAAAAAGAGTCTCTTCAGAAAACAAATGATGCTGAAAAAATTGAATATACAAATGCAAAAGAATGCAGTTTGGCTCAAACCTCACATTATATATGAAAATGAACTCAAAACTGACCAAAAACATAAATTTAAGAGGGAAAGGTATAAAATTTTATAAATAAGCATAAATGAATTTGATGATAGCTTCTTAGATCTGATGCCAAAAACACAAGTAACAAAAGACAGACAAAATGGAAAAATAGAAAAATGAAAGCTTTTGTGCTTTTAAGAATGCCATCAAGAGAATTGATAATTCACAGAATGCTAGAAAACTTCTGTTAAATCACATGTCTGATATCAGTCTAATATGCCAGAATACATAAAAACTCTTATAACCCCATAATATAGACAACTAAATTAAAAATATGACTAGTTGTCCAAAGATAGAGAAATAGCAAATAAGTACATGAAAACATGCTCAACATCATCATCTATCAGAGAAATACAAATTAAACCCACAACGATGAGAGACCAATTATACTCACTAGGTTATATATATAAGGAAGACTGAAGATAATAACAAGTATTGCCAAGGATGTAGAGAAACTAAAACCCTCATACATCACTAGAGGAGTGGAAAATGGTATAGATCCTTTGGAAGAGTCTAGTAGTTCCTCAAAAGGTTGAGCAAGGGCCGACACTGTGGCGTAGCAGGTAAAGCTGCTGCCTGCAGTGTCAGCATCGTATAGGGGCACCGGTTTGGGTCCTGGCTGCTCCACTTCTAAACCAGCTCTCTGCTGTGGCCTGGGAAAGCAGTGGAAGATGGCCCAAGTCCTTGGCCCCTGCACCTGTGTGGGTGTCCCAGAAGAAGCTCCTGGTTCCTGGGTTCGGATTGGCACAGATTTGGCCGTTGTGGCCATTTGGGGAGTGAACCAGCAATGGAAGACCTCTCTCTTTCTCTGCCACTGCCTCTCTGTAACTCTGCTTTTCCAATAAAATAAATAAATCTTAAAAAAAAAAAAAAAAAAAAAAAAAAAAAAAGGTTGAGCATAGAGTTACCATGTGGCCCAGCAATTCCCATCCTAAATATATACCCAAGGAAAATGAAAACATAAGAACAAAATCTTGTATATGAATGCTCCTAGCAGCATTACTTATCACAGCCAAAAAACACCATAAAAGGCCATCATTCATCAAAGAACAGATAAACAAAATGTGGTATAGTCATACAATGGATTAACATTTGACAATAAAAATAAGTGAAGTACATTAAATGTCTTCCACTATTTAGCTAATAATAAGTCTCTGAGTTCAGCAAACACTTGAGTCCTCCAAATCACTAAAAAGTTCAACTGAGAGGCTAGCACTGTAGCGTAGCCAACAGTAAGGCTGCCACTTGTGATGCTGGCACCCCATATGGGTACCAGTTCATAGTTCAGCTGCTCCATTTCCAATCCAGGTCCCTGGTAATGGCCTGAGAAAAGCAGCAGACGATGTCCCAAGTACTTGGCCTCCTGCCAACCATGTGGGAGACCTGGATGAAGCTCCTGGCTCCAGCCTGGCTCAGTCCAACTGTTGCAGCCATCTGGAGAATGAACCAGTAGATGGAAGATCTCTCTCTGTCTCTCCCTCTGTGACTCTGACTTTCAAATAAATAAATATTTTAAAAAAAGAAGTTCAACTGATGTCCTATTTTCAAAAATTTTGACAGAACACAAGATGCTGTGGTCTGAATGTTCATGAAGCTAAAATACGTATGTTAAAAGTTAATCCTTAATGTAGCACGTATGAAGAAGCAAGATATTTTGGCATTTGGAAGGTTCTACTTTCAGGAATGGGAGACACAGAAGATGCTATCTGAGAAACTAACCCTCACAAGACACCAAATTTAGGGGTGCCTTGATCTTGGACCTCTCAACCTCTAGAACTGCAAGCAGTAAATTTCTGCTATTTATTAGTAATTCAGTCTAAGGTATTTTGTTTTAGTAGCCTGAATAAACTAAGACATAAGTCCTGAGAATAAAAAGTTATGATCTTATATTTTTTATAAACATAGTTTACTTAAAGCGTCAGGTACCAATAATACAGAAGTCAGTTTGGGGACAGTTTGGAGCCCAGAGAATATATGGCAAAATGTCTAAAGACATTTTGGTCTTTATAATAAAACAGTACTACAGAGCATACCATTCATTCCTCCTCCCTCAGAATCAGTCTCTCTCTTTTTTTAAAGATTTATTTATTTACTTGACAGGCAGAGTTACAGAGAAGGGGAGAGACAGAAGAGAGGTCTTCCATTGGCTGGTTCACTCCCCAAAGGGCTGCAACCACCAGAACTGGGCCAATTGAAGCCAGGAGCCAGGAGTTTCTTCTGAGTCTCCCACGTGGGTACAGGGGCCTAAGCACTTGGGCCATTTTCCACTGCTTCCTCAGGCCATTAGTAGGGAGCTAGATCGCATATGGGGCAGCCAGGACCTGAATCTGCGTCCATATGGAATGTTGGCACCACAAGCAGAGGCTTAACCTACTACGCCACAGTGCTGGCCCCCCAAATCAGTCTTAAGTTCCTACTTAGCCTCTACCAATACTAACCCTCTAATAGTAGTTCTTAGCCTCTACTAATATGAGTTAGTAAGATAATTTGGATTTTAAATTAATTTCCTTAGCTTTTAAAATAGATATTAAACACAGTATATTTAAAAAGAAACAATTACATCTGAGACTTAAATCTGAGGGGAAGAAGATTTTACTTACTGTAAAAATGTCCTAAACTCTGAAGCTTCAACATTCTCCAGAGCAACAGACTCATGATCTGTTAAATGACTCGATGTCGGTCCAACAGTGTAAAAATAGAAGTCAGGAACCCTTGCTAAAAGGACTGCTTTGTGTGCTTTGAACAAAGTACAACCTACAGAGAAAGTAACATCTGCATGGATTTCTTCCCTTAGAAGCCTGTCAGATATAAAAAGAAATCATAGTTTAATTAGTGATGCTAAGAAATGTGATATATTTGTTTTTATAAAAGAGTTTAAAATAACAAATAAGCTAAAAAAGACAAAATAAAGATAAAATACTAGCATAAAAATGAGTTTGTTCTCAGTTCATTCCTAAGAATGTTAGTGTTGGCTTACAATCTTAATTTTCTAAAATTCATAATGCAAACATAATAGGACCACTTTTGCAAAATACCTTTTCTTATTCATTTCTTCTAATAAAATTGATTTTCTGCTATTGATTTTTCTTTAAAATGTAACCTCTTTATAGATTTATTTTTCAACATGGAACACAACATTAACATGGCTATATTAACAATTGAAAATAATCCTTTTTAAAATCTTACCAAAACTGAACCAAAAAAACAATAATGCAACAAATTGGACATAACAATAGACAATTCAGATCAGAAACTGGTACACTTTGTTCTGACTGATGTTAATTACCAAGTCTGAAGTGTAGGCTTGGCGGTCAAGAATGTGACATTTAGCCTTCTTCCACCCCTCTCCCCCTGCCAATGGAATTAATCATTCTCTAATTTATTATTTAAATGATGGACTCAGAGGTTAAATCTATTCAAATGTTTTACTAATGCACAGGCATAGTTACTGATACATATATGTAAAGTGTTTGAGAACAGAAATCAACATCATAATACAAACTGTCATAATCTTTTGTCACTTTGTGGTAACTACATATTTTCACTGTCTAAATACTACATAGCATTTCATATCACTATAGCAATATCATCAGCAAGGGATGTATTCTCAGAGGCCTCTTGTATTGCAGGACATAACTGGTAATCACACCAGGAGGTACACCTCATGGATAAAGATATCCATTACAGTGAAAGTTTGGAAAGTTGCCAATGACACTAACACTCCCCCAACAGCAAGTTAATGGCTCTTTCCTCTAATCCCATCACACTGGGTACATTCCTCTATTACAGTGCCTGTCACTGCATCATTATTATTTCTATGTGCCTTGCTCCCTACCTGAGGATGAACTCCCCAAGGGCAAAAACTATCTTTAGTATACAGCCAAGTGTTCCACACCAGCTTGTTAATGATCCTACTATACCTACGCCAGTGTTGTGGCACAGCAGGTAAAGCTGCTGCCTGCAGTGCCACCATCCCAGATGGGCACTGCTTTGTGTCCTGGCTGCTCTACTTCTGATCTAGCTCTCTGTTATAGCCTGGGAAAGCAGTAGAAGATGGCCCAGGTCCTTGGGCCCCTGCATCTACATGGGAGACCTGGGGGAAGTTCCTAGCTCCTGGCTTCGGATTGGCACAGCTCCTGCTGTTGTGGCCATTTGGGGAATGAACCAGCGGATGGAAGACCCCCACTCCCTACCCCTGCTGCCTCTCCATAACTGTCTTTCAAATAAATAAGCAGATCTTTAAAAAAAAAATTGGCAGGAGTTGAGGCCAGTGTTGTGGCATAAAGTGTTAAGCTGCTGCCTGAGATGCTGACATCCCATATGGGCAATGGTTCAAGTTTCAGCTGCCCTACTTCCAATCCAGCTTCCTGCTGGTGCACCTGGAAGGACAGTGGATGACGGCTCAAGTGCTTGGGTCCATGCCACCAATGTGGGAGACCTGGGTGGAATTCCTGGCTCCTGGTCCACTCTTGACTGTTGCAGCCATTTGGGGGGGAACCAGTGGACAGAAGATCACTCTCTCTGTCTCTCCCTCTCTTTCTGTAGCTCTGCCTTTCAAATAAATAAAATAAATCTAAAAAAAAAAATTGGCAGGAGTTGCTGATTGGATATACAAGGTGAAAGAAAAAAACCTAGGATCTCTCTCAGATTCGGCCCAAATAATTGGGTTCTAGTGATGCCACTGCTTAATTGTTATCTGCTAGTCCAGTTTCCCTCCTCAACTCTAGACATATTTCCAATGGTCTCCCATACATAGCTTCCTGAATTCATTATACCTCTCTCTTTCAAATTTTCTAAGATTTTGGGCCATCTTCCATTCTTCTCTTTTCCTCTTATTTTACAGGTAATCAGTTACCAAGACCATCAATTGTTTCATTTCCATTGACATTATAGTCACTTGACTATTATCAAATCTCCTAGTTGATCTCCTTGCTTCCAATTTCTCTTTTCCTGAAGTTCAAGATCCAAATATGTTAATCCCCTATTTTAAAGACACCAATGGTTCTCCACTGCCTCCTGAATATATTCTAAACACCTCTCTGCAGAAAGGCCTCTGTGATCTAGTCTTAGTCTCTCCATTCTCCCTTATATGCTAACACTTTGTGTGCAATGCCACTCATAATCTTCTTCCAAATAAAGCTACTAAATACATTTATTATTGATATACAGCCCTGGTTTGTACCAATGTCCCTATACTCTAATCACATATGAATGGACAATGGATTGGACCAAGGTATCACTCTCACTTTTTTTTGGCCATTATCTTTCTTGATAGAATTTAAGCGTAAACATCAAAGCATTATCTTACTAATTTTTGATTCTTCTGGATTTAGTATAGGGCTAGGGACCACTGGCTAATGTGGTAGTTAAGCAAAAGAACTCAAATAGAGATGTTCTGTAAGAAACAGGGATCAACTGAGGACACTCTAAGAGCATTACAAGCAAATCCACAATAAAGAAAAATAGAAGGATAAGAAGATAAGCAGAAATAAACGTACAAATGGAAGATCTATTTGCATAGTTACTGCAGAGAAGGTAGAGTGCTTGGGTCATTTTCTGGTTCATATTTTGGTCATGTGACCTTGGCCAAATCACTTTGATGTCTCTGGAGGAAGATCACTATGGCTCTTATTTTGACGTCATTACTTTTTTTTTTTTTTTAAGATTTATTTTATTTATTTGAAAGACAGAGTTACAGAGAGAGGGGTCTTCCATCTGCTGATTTACTCCCCAGGTAGCTGCATGGCTGGCCGGAGCTGCGCTGATAGGAAGCCAGGAGCCAGGAGCTTCTTCCAGGTCTCCCATGTGGGTGCAGGGGCCCAACGACTTGGGCCATCTTCTGCTGCTTTCCCAGGCCATAGCAGAGAGCTGGATGGGAAGAGGAGCAGCCGGGACTAGAAGTGGCACCCATATGGGAAGCCGGTACTTCAGGCCAGGGCTTTAACCCACTGCGCCATAGCGCCGGCTCCTTCTTTATTTCTAATACTCGTCTAGTGCTTCTCTATTCTCATCTGTTAAATGGGAATGATTAAAAAAAGACTTCCCTAATAAGATTCACGAGAGAAGTAAATAAAACATTACAGAAAGCCCAGTGTCTAGCAAATAGGATGGCAACATTAGCTATTTGTTTTTTATAATTATCCTGAATAATGGTACATTTCTCAATGAGGTCTTATCATAAAATTTTCATATCTTAAGCTTCTTTCCAGCTTTATATCAGATCTGGAAAGAATTTCCTGTTTTTTCTCACTTATCCACATATCTCATCACCTCAGGTAACCTAGAGGCATCTCTACTCCTTGTTATTTGGAAGAATCTAATAAAATTTGCTTTCTCAAAATAAATCAATCTCTTTCAAATCTGTGTGTTTTCACCTTGCTTGGATGTCTCCTACTTCTCTTTCCCCAAACTTTACCCAATCAATCCTTAATCAATTCCCAAGAGCTCACTCAAATGTTACTACATAAAGGCTTCCCCAAGTCACCCCACTACCACTCTCACTTTTGTTTGGCCATTATCTTTCCTGATAGAATTTAAGTGCAAACATCAAGGCATTATCTTAATAATTTTTGATTCTTCAGGATTTAGTATAGGGATAGGTACATAGTTCATGCCAGATACTACAATAACATTTGCAGAATAAATCAATAATATGGTTGTGCTTGGAGATTAAAATAGTACCGCATTCAAGGTGGTTGAGTAAGCACATTCAGTTTTGTGGGTTTTGTTTGTTTGTTTGTTGTTTTTGTTTTAAATAACTGGGGCAGGCTCCTAGCACAGCAGGTTGAGCTGTCATCTGCAGTGGCAGCATCCCATATGGGAGCTGGTTCAAGCCCAGGCTGCTCCACTTCTCTTCCAACTCCCTGCTAATGCACCTGGGAAAGCAGCAGAAAATGGCCCAACTCCTTGGGCCCCTGCACCCACACTGGAGACCCAAAAGAAGCTCCTGGCTCCTGGGTTCGGATCAGCCCAGCTCTGGCCATTGCAGCCATTTGGGGAGTAAACCAGCAGATCAAAGATGTCTCACTCTGTCCCTTCCTCTCTTTCTGTAATTCTGCCTTCCAAACAAGTAAATCTTTTTTAAAAACCCTGTATCTATTTTTCTTTGCTTATAATAGAATTTGGGGGTTTAGCATCCTATCTTCAGTTACTACTAGGAAGAGGATAATTTTTTCATCTTGACTGCTGTGCCAAATACCCTTAACTTAGTAACACTTGAAGGCTGGCAAAATAGAATAAAGGCACTGAACAGAGGGAGAATCTCAGCCTCATAAATTCATCCTAAAAACAGAACAACTTCAGGCTTATTTTTTTTTTCATTTTATATCAGTACCCCAGTGGAGAGAAAACAACATCCTGTGTAGACAGACTCAGGGAGCAATCTTTATATTTAAATAAAATTCAGTTTGTGGCTACAGGATCTTTAAGCGTGGGTGAGTTTCTGACAGAAAGCACTCTTAAAATGTTGTATGCTACACACCTGCTATCATTGGCAATTACGTTTATGCTAGTTCAGCGATTCTCAAAGTGTGACCCTGGCTAACAGCATTCAGCATCACTTGGGACCTTGGTAGAGGTGCAAAATCTCAGGCCATCCCAGAGCAACTGAATCAACTATGGGTGGGCACCCAGGAAACCTAAGTCTTCGCAAGCTTCCTGGTCAGGGCCATGTGCACCAAAGTGCAAGAATCAAAGTTCTGTTGGAAATGAAAATTAGCTAGGTAGTGTTTCTAGGCTTCAGCTTCTTTGTAAACTAAAATGGCTTTCTCTGGATTCTGAGCAGCCTGCTACTGACATTACAAAAGTGACGCTTTAGGACAGTCTCCCATTTGAATGGATCCTCTGAGAACTAGAGCTGCTGGGAATTAGAGTGTCCTAGGTGAAAGAGAGAGTCTACTATTTAAGCATTTCTGTAAATTATTTAAAGAGAAATAAGGAAAAGGCCCTCAAAGCTTCTGTAACTTATTCTAGCGTTCTTCAGTCCAAATAAATACTGATTTTCCTATTTTTCTTAAAATTGTTGAAGCTCGTTAAAATTGTCTAAGTTTCAGGATCTAGATCCACGCTGACCTTAGCGATTTGTCGTTCAAGCCACTAAAGCCTGCCCGTGTCGTCACCGTCTTTTAGCATAAATCAGTGCTGCACACAATTAGGATCTTAACTTTTGTTTTCCTTTTGAATCCGGTACCAGTGTCTGAGCTGCTGCGGATTGGTTATTAGGGGAGAGCAAAGTTAGCCGAGAGGCTGACGAACGTCCCGCCCTGGTCTGAGGCCGAGAGAACCGGGCGGGGAGGGATGGGAGGCCGAGCCCGTGGAAGCCCCAGCGGCGGGGGCCGAAGTGGGCGCCGAGGCACTGAAGCAGTTCCCGCCTCCTCCTACCTGAGCAGATCTTGGGCGAGCTGCTCCGACACCATCGCCTTCAGCCGGCGCCTCTCACTGGGCCCCTTCCTCGGCAGCCCCTTAACGCAAACGCCAGGGGACCCCAAAGGCACCCCCGGGGCCTCACCGCCCTCCCCACACCGGGCCATGCCCCGCAGGCCGGGCACTCCGCCTCACGTGCCCCGCCTAAGAGCGAGAAGGGGGCGTTGCCGACCAAACGCTCCACTCCTACCCGAATCCGCCCCCTAAGGGAAAAGGTTGACGCCTCTCTGTTTTGTTGACGGTCCCTTAGAGAAGCCGGACACCCCGGCGCGGGAATCTCGGAAGCTCGGACGACGCGGGCACGTGACCGGGCAGGGTGTGCGCAGGCGCAGCGGCTCTGTTTTCACCCGCCGGGCCACTCCGCCCCCTCGCCGGGGAGCTCACAGTCCCGCGGGGCATGTCCAGTTGCTGGCCCCCAACACTGGCGGTCTTTTTTTTTTTTTTTTTTTGCCTTTCAGTTTTATGTTCACCAATCATTTAAATAAGCATTTTATTGACCCTCCAAGCGCGGTTTTCAAGCTGTGGCCTTCCTAGCGGGGGGAGGGGCGGGGGACTCCCCCCCCCCCCCAAATGACAGGTTCAGGAGACCGTTCCAGCGGTGAGCTACACTTCCTCACCTGTCACTCAACCTTGGGGGATAAACGCTTTAGGCAAGAGAAATTGAGGGTGAGGGGAGGTATGCGATTAACTTGTTGAATTCTGTCAGAGAACAATCCTGAGTCTCATACAAAGGTGTACTTCAATCGTCTGGAAGACCCTGTCCTCAAACGAGGAATGGTTCATTGGCCCGCCCTTGGATTTCAGAAAGGTCAGATTATATTACAGAGTTTTGTATGTAAAGCCCCAAAATTCATGACCTGGAAGAGAGAAGGAGATAAGATGGGACACAACACAGTCTTTGACTAGGCAGAGAAGTGAATGGATGAACTATAGAATTTTTATGATTTTGCCCGGAAGGCAGTAATGCTGATGTGAAAATCATTTAAAAATCTTTTTGGTACTATGTGATTACTTCCTCCAAAAGAAGGATGCTCAGAAGTTCTACTTCGTTACAAGCTCTGCACAGGTAAAGAATGATCACTGCTTGGAAACTGTATGGACTTGGTTGTGGGAGAGTACCAGAGTCCTCTATTTCTCCAAAGAATGCTCTCTATCAAATTCAGACGCCTAAATTCTGAAAAATATGATGGGATAATTCTTAATTATTCCTATGGAAAAGAGAGGGGTCAAAGATGTTATAATATATTAGGGAGAACAAACTGATCCTAAAAGCAAAAAAAATCTGGCAAAACCTTCAAGAAAAACATTTGCTGAGACCCTTCTGAGGAGTGTCACGTACACGGCTATTAATCTTGCCAACCAGGTCAATTTGACTTGGATAGTGTTCATCATAGTGTCTGTTGTCTTAGTCACCGGGAGCAACATTACTTGACCTTTTTTCTAACTATTCCTAGAAGTTTCCTTCTTAAAATTAATCAATGGCTTTCTTCTCAGTATATTGTCTCTGAATGTGCTTTATAACCAACTAGTCATGCTCTAAAATTAGTAATTTCCAATTTACAAGAAATTCACCTTCCCTGTACCTAAACCCACCTTTGTGGACCGAACTAATATGTTCTGTTGTGCCTGAGCGAGTGCTAACGGAGAAGCGCCACACAATGATAAATTTTAGAGTCCTTTATTGCCAGCAGCCAAGAGTGGCTCATGCCCCAAAGAACTCTCAACCCCGAAGCCCAAAGCAACAGGGTTTAAAAAGGCAAAAACTGCAGAACTGGGAGGGGAATACATGGTTGCTAAGATCAAGGGGGAATACATATTACTAGGGTCAAGCTGACCTAAAACCTATGCGAAACTAATATCAATTATAATCTTGACAATACCAGTTACAATCTTTTTTTAAAAAAATATTTATTTATTTATTTATTTGAGAGGTAGAGATAGAGAGAAAGGTCTTCCTTCTGTTGGTTCACTCCCCAGGTGGCCGCATCGGCCAGAGCTGTGCCGATCTGAAGCCAGGAACCAGGTGCCTCCTCGTGGTCTCCCATGCGGGTGCAGGGGCCCAAGGACTTGGGCCATCCTCTACTGCTTTCCCAGACCACAGCAGAGAGCTGGACTGGAAGAGGGGCAGCCAGCACTATAACCGGGCCCATATCGTGTGCCGGTGCCACAGGCGGAGGATTAACCTGCACCACGGAGCCAGCCCCAACTAGTTACATTCTTAACAATATCAATTATAATCTTGATGTTAATCCAAATATTGGTTTTAATCATATGTAGGACACAGACAAATTACATTTTTATCATTAACCCAGATGCAGCCTATCTACTTTCAAGCTTGAGCGATCATGCTGGGGGGTTTCTCTGCTCTGCCAAGTGTGATGTAGTGGACTGCAATTGCATGACTGTCTTAGATCATAGTTTCAGACCAGAGTCTCAGGGTGAGGGGGGTGCCTTCCCAGAATGGAGTCTCGGGTTGTGCTCCAAAATGAAGTCCCTACTGTCAGGGTGTTAGTTCGGTTCATTGTGTGATGATTAAAAAAAAAATTTACTGTTGTAGAATATTTAAATTCTGGCTACAATCTGACCACTTCGAAATACTTCTCAAGACTCTGTAAGTCATCAAGCATGTGTCTCACAGACCTAAATCACTCATATTCTGCCCCTCATAAACGTTACATTAACCCTATTTTAAAGATTTATTGACTTTTACTTATTTGAAAGGCAAAGCATGGCTGGCACCACGGCTCACTAGGCTAATCCTCTGCCTGCGGCGCCAGCACACTGGGTTCTAGTCCCGGTTGGGGCGCCGGATTCTGTCCCGGTTGTCCCTCTTCCAGGCCAGCTCTCTGCTGTGGCCCGGGAGTGCAGTGGAGGATGGCCCAAGTGCTTGGGCCCTGCACCCGCTTGGGAGACCAGGAGAAGCACCTGGCTCCTGGCTTCGGATCAGCGCGGTGTGCCGGCCGCAGCGGCCATTGGAGGGTGAACCAACGGTAAAGGAAGACCTTTCTCTCTGTCTCTCTCTCTCTCTCACTGTCTAACTCTGCCTGTCAAAAAAAAAAAAAAAAAAAAAAAAAAAAAAAAAGGCAAAGCAAAGACATTGGGAGGGAGAGATCTTCTACACGCTGATTCACTCCCCAAATGCCCACACTGCAGGTGGTGGCTTTATGCGCTACACCACAACACAGGCCCCACCATCTAGTTTTAAAATGGAGGCAAGCTACACCTTTTTGGGTGAATTTAGCCAGCTTATCCATGAGCATAGTTTAGAAGATTTGTGGAAATACATATGATTCTGTGATTCCTCTTCTGGGTATGTACACCCAAAGCAAATAAAAGCGGCACCTTACAGAGTTACTACCCCTGCCGTCTCCATCACCGCATTGTCACAATAGCCAAGATTTGATAACAAACCTAGTTATCCCTGGACAGCTGAATGAGTATTATTCAGCTGTAAAAAAAAAAAAAAAACCTGCCATTTGTGACAACATGGATACATCCAGAGGACATTATGTTAAGTGACATAAACCAGGCACAGAAAAACAAATACTGAGGCTGGTGTTGTGCCTGGAACACAGGCTCCCACATGAGCACTGGTTTGAGTCCCAGCTGCTCTGCTTCTGATTCAGCTCCCTGCTAATGTGCCTGGAAAAGCAACAGAAGGTGGCTCAAGTGCCTGGGCCCCTGCCACCCATGCGGGATGGTGTGGCCCAGTCCTGGCTGTTGTGACCATTTGGGGAGTGAAGAGTGAACTAGCAGATGGAAGATCTCTCTTTATATATAACTGCCTTTCAAATAAATAATCTTTTTTTAAAAAGCCTTTTTAAAAAGACAAATATTGCATACTGCAATTTATATGTAGAATCATTTTTTTTAAGACTTATTTACTTTATTTGAAAGGTAGAGTTACAGAGAGAGAGAGATCTTCCATCCACTGGTTCACTCCTCAGATGGCCACAGTACCCGGGGCTGGGCCAGACTGAAGCTGTTAGGTAGGAAGTCAGATATGAGCTTATGTGTGTATGACAGGCCTAAAGAGAAGACATCTATATCCAGCATATGCATCTACATCTCAAATAATCGATAATGTTTCATGGGCAGCCTGGCATTCACATCCTGCCCTGCCCCCTTCTACCTGATAACCTGCCAGGTGGAGGTCCCCGCCCCTTCTGCCTGACAAATCTTCCACAATCTCCCAGATGCAGCCCAGTATCTGCATTTCAAACACTCTGCTCCGGATCCCCATTCTCTAGGGGGTCCTGCTCACCCTTCCTCTGAACCCAGGATGGCACCAGCTAGGCTTCCTCCTCTCTGATACTTTCAAGGGAAAACTCAGATAGGAGCTTCTTAATATTTACAGCCATAAAATCCTTTGTTTCAGGAGGAAATGTGTGAAGACAGAGACCCATCTCCTTAAAAACCCCCAGCCTCAACCGGACTGCGCACTCAGCCCTCTGCCTCTCTGCTGAGCTGCCTGCCTGGTCTGGCCAGGTGTAATCTTTCTACTCAACCATGTAACCTCAATCCTTCCCCACCCCCAAGTCGGAACGACTGGGCACTCTCTCCCAGGTCCTGTCTGGAGAGGTGCCCATCCATTCTTATGGATGTCCCTTCCCTAATAAACTTTGTTACTTTACTTTCCACTACTCTGTCTCACGCCTGAATTCTTTCTTGCACGAAGACAAGAACCCTGCATTTTCTCCGGTAACAAAGCCAAGAGCCAAGAGCTGCTTCTAGGTCTCCCACGTGGGTGCAGGGGTCCACTTGTGCCATCCTCCACTGTTTTCCTAGGTGCATTACCAGGGAGCTGGATTGGAAGCTGGAGTGGAACAGTTGGGACTCAAACCGGCATCCATATGGGATGCCAGCATTGCAGGCATCGTCTTAACCTGCTATGCCACAGGGCTGGCCATCTAAATGTAGAATATTTTTTTAAAAAAGATAAGATTGGTAGAGAGGATGGTACTGTGGTGCAATGGGTTAAAGCCCTTGTCTGCAGCACCAGGACCCCATATAAGGGCCGGTTCAAGTTCTGGCTACTCCACATCTAATGCAGCTCCCTGCTATTGTACCTGGGAAGCAGTAGAAGATGGCCCAAGTTCTTGGGCCCCTGCACCCACGTGAGAGACCCGGAAGAAGCTCCTGGCTCTTGGCTTCAGATCTGCCTAACTCTGGCCTTAACAGCCATTTGGGGAGTGAACCAATGGATGGTCGACCTCTGTATCTACCTCTCTCTGTAACTCTTTCAAATATAAATAAAATAAACACCTAAAAAAATAGGTAGAGTAGAATGGTGGGGGTGGAATGGGGAGTTGTAAGCCAAAGGGCACAACTTGCAATCATGTAGGATGAATAAGTCTAGAGATCTGATGCACAGAATGGGGACCATAAATATTTCACTATATATGTCAAAACATCATGTACACCTTAAATATCCTTAGTTTAAAAAAAAAACAGGCAATCTAGCACCAGACTCTTTCTCTTCAAAATCTTGCCAGATTTCTACCCATGACTCTTTATTAGCTGTAAAGGTTGAGGACAGGTGACAGAATGATTTCTTGTCCATGTAATTTAATTCTTTAAAACTATCAGACTCAGCTCATAGGTGGCTGATAATATGATGTGGTTAAAGAATACCCTCTTGGGACCAATGCTGTGGTGCAGTGGGTTAAAGCCCTGGCCTGAAGCACTGGCATCCCATATGGGCACCAGTTCTAGTCCTGGCTGCTCTTTTTCTGATCCAGCTCTCTGCTATGGCCTGGGAAAGCAGTGAAAGATGGCCCAAGTCCTTGGGTCCCTGTACCCATGTGGGAAACCCAGAGGAAGCTCCTGACTCCTGGCTTCGGATTGACAGGGCTGGGGAGTGAACCAGGGGATAGAAGTCCTCTCTCTCTGTCTCTACCTCTCTCTGTCTTTCAAATAAATAAAATAAATCTTAAAAAAAAAAAAAAAGAATGACTATCCTCTGAACAAGCAAAATCTCCCAAATCTTGTCATTGATGCTTCACATTCCACTAGCAGAGATTAACTTAAAGCATTATTTCTATTTCAATTAATTCAGCTCTAGAGTTATTTGTCCCTTAATGTAACTGAAATCATTAGATTTTTTTTTCTGAATGAAAGCTCAGAAGGTAAGCAAGGCTAAACCCATAACTTTAAAAAAAGAGATTTATTTATTTTATTTGAAATGCAGAGTTACAGAGAGGCAGAGAGAGAGAGGTCTTTCATCCACTGATTCACTGGGTCTCTCATGCAGGTGCAGGGACCCAAACACTTGGCCATCTTCTACTGCTTTCCCAGGTCATAGCAGAGAGCAGTATTGGAAGTGGAGCAGACAGGACTAGAACCCGCGCTCATATGGGATGCCAGCACTGCAGATGGCAGCTTTACCTGCTGCGCCACAGTACCAGCCCCAAAATCCATAACTTTTTAAGAGTTATTCTTACCCTTGATTCTCATGCAAATAAGAAAGAAATTTAGGTAAAATTGCCCTGGAGGCAAAATCTTCTAAATGTGTCAATTTCATTAAAATTAAGTCATTTTTGATGCATTAATTCTTTCTATAAAAGGTTTTAATATGAAAAATTTCAGATATACGAAGGAGTAAAATGGTATGATGAATGAATGCTTTCTTCAGCTGATGATATGAAAAAGACTACACTGATATGCTTAAACTCCTAGGACTCTCAATTTGCGAGGGTTGGACAAAATGGCTAATATCATCACTTACAAGGAAAAGGAAAAGGGATGCTTTTAAGGTTTTTTTTTTTTTTTTTTTTTTTAGATTAGGAAATAGAAAGAAGACAGAAGGAGCCAAATCAATGGTTTAAGGAGTATGCCTAATGATTTCCCATGGAAACATTTGCAAAATTGCCTTTGAGGAGAGTAAGGAGCAGGAGCATTGACAGGGTAGAGAAGGTAACTCTGGTGATGATTTCCTAGGCATTTTTCTGCTGACTTTTCTGCTGACTGGTTTTAGGCTGACTTTTCCAAAACATTTTCACAACAAGCATGTGTTACTGTTCTTTGGCCCTCCAGGAAGTCATCGAGCAAAATGCCGTGAACATCCCTATAACTGGTGCCATAGCCATTGCTCTGGACTGGTCTGCTTTCACTTTGACTGGACCACTCTGTCTCTGGGTAGCCATTGCTTTGACTGTGCTTTGTCTTCAGAACCATATTGGCAAAGCCAAGTTTCATCTCCTGTTACAATTCTTCGAGGAACTGCATTGGAATCTTGATCCTACTTGCTTAAAATTTCCATTAGTGAAAGCTCTGCTCTTGCCTGCAGGAGATTCTGAGCACAACAGTTTTGGTACCCATCCAGCAGAATGTTTGTTCTACTTTTTAAAAGAGATTTTATGTTTTTCTTTGAGAAGCAGAGCAACAGAAAGGGAGAATGAGACAGAGAGAGAGAGAGAGAGAGAGAGTGAGCGAGCGAGCACGAGCGCTTCCATCGACTGGTTCACTTTCCAAATGTCTGCAATAGCTAGATTGGGCAACGCTGAAGCCAGGAGTCAGAACTCCATTCTGGTTTCCAGTATTGATGGTGAGAACCCAAGTACTTGAGCCATTATCCACTGCTTTCTAGGCACAGTTAGCAGTCGGAAGTGGAATAGCTGAGACTTGAACTAGCACTCCTGTATGGAGTGCTGGAATAGCAAGTAGACGCTTAACCCACTGTGCCACAATGCTGGTCCTGTTTGTTCCATTTTTAAGTTTCTAGTTAGAATTGTATAAGCTGGGCCGGCGCCGTGGCTCACTTGGCTAATCCGGGTGAACCAACGGAAGGAAGACCTTTCTCTCTCTCTCTCTCTCTCTTACTGTCTAACACTGCCTGTCAAAAAAAAAAAAAATTGTATAAGGTGAATCAATGGAAATGTCTATGATATTGGCTATTATTTCTGCTGTTAATCCTCAATTCTCTTCACTGAGGGCACACACAAGATTTTTTTCCTTGTTAATTGATGTGAATAGACTGTTGTTCTGGGCTTCAGTGTCAACATTATCTTGTTTCCCTTACATGAGTTATCCATTTTTAAAATGCTAATTGGGGAGAGGGTATTGTCTCCATGAGCTTTTTATAAAGCATTAGTGATTTCACCATTCTTCTGCTCAGGTTTCACCATCAATTTGACATTTGTTCCTGCTTCAGTTTTAGCAGAATTCATGCTGCTCTGATAGGGACTGTTTCAAACTGATATCTTATCCTTCTTAGTGTCTCAAATTAGATCCTTTTCAGATATAGCATAGCGTTAGGATGAGTTTATTTTTTTTGAAATCTATGCATAGTTTTCTTCATAATATGTATTTTCCATGAACATACATGCACACACAAATATTCATATTTCTATGAATATGTTCATGTCTCCCTTCTTAAGATAACGTGTATTATTTGTACTATTTGCAGCTTACTTTTCTTATGTAACAGTATATCCAAGAGATACCCCACATCAATGGAGAAGTCCATGTCATTTATTTTAATGGCTACAATTCTACTTCATTTCATTCAACTGACACTTTAATTTCTTCCATGACATATCTGTTTGCATCTTTTGTCCATTTTTCTTTTGATCTTTTCTCCATTATTTTTAGATGTTTGAGATACTTGGCTCTTTGTGAAAAAGCCTTTTTTCATTTATAATTTTTCTTCTGACTTGCCTTTTGTAGGTTTTTTTTGGGGGGGGGGAGGTGGAGTTTACCTTTTGCTTTGCTTTGCTTGATTATAATATGGTAAAACTTATTTATTCTTTTTCTTCATTGCTTCTAGGTTTTGAGTGATCATTAGGAAGGGTTATTTTTTTCCTTCTCTCTCAAAGGGCCGAGAAGCTAAGCAAGTTTAAGCTTTAGGGACCTCAGTTTCACAAGCCTCTTCCAAGGCTCTAAAGTTCTAGTAGAATAACTAGAAATTTATTTTCTTGGATGTTTTTGTAAATTACAAAAGTAAGAGACTTTGGGGACCGGCGCTGTGGCATAGTGGGTAAAGCTGCCGCCTGCAGTGCCAGTATCCTGTATCAGCGCTGGTTCAAGAACTGGCTGCTCCACTTCCAATCCAGCTGTCTGCTATGACCTGGGAAAGCAGTGGAAAATGGCACAAGTGTTTGGGCCCCTGCACCTGCATGGGAGACCCAGAAGAAGCTCCTGGCTCCTGACTTCGGATCCGCCCAGTTCCAGCCATTGCAACCATTTGGAGAGTGAACCGGAAGATAGAAGACTTTTCTCTTTCAGCCTCCACCTTTGCCTCTGCCTCTCTGTAAATCTACCTTACAAATAAATAAATAAATCTTAAAAAAAGAAGTGAGAGATTTGACATAGATTGGTCAAGATTCTGTGTCCTTCCTCTTGGTCAAATATAGCTTCATATCTGGTCATTTCAGGCATTTTGGGAATTCATCCACAAGGAAACTAAGTAAGGGGATATAGTAATTTGGGTTAGTGAGCTATGTGTATTGGTTCACACTCACTTCTACGTCCATGTAAGTTGTTGCGTCCTGTCCTGATGTAGGAATGCTTCCCACGAATACTTTGCTGATTCATCCTACATGGTGGCAAGGAGGCAGGATAGAAAAAGGACACACAGGGGCCAGGGTCCTGGCAGAGTGGATTAAGCTGCTGCTTGTAATGTCCAGCATCCCGTATCAGAGTGCTACGTGGAGTCCCCTAGTTATTCCACTTCTGATCCAACTCCCTGCTAATGCTCCTGAGAAGACAATGAAAGATGACTCCTGCCAACCATGTGGGAGTTCCAGATGGAGTTCAGGACTCCTGGCTTTGGTCTAGACCAGCCTCTGCCAATGAGGGGTAAACCAGCAGATGAAAGACCTCTCTCTCTGTGTCACTTAATCTTTCAAATAAATAAATTAATTAATTAATTTAAAAAAGGAAATAGTACTCACAAATTATATCCCCTTCCTCCCAACA
Organism: Oryctolagus cuniculus; assembly: GCF_051225735.1. Taxonomy (NCBI): domain Eukaryota; kingdom Metazoa; phylum Chordata; class Mammalia; order Lagomorpha; family Leporidae; genus Oryctolagus; species Oryctolagus cuniculus. Next base: position 79,197,006 of record NC_142873.1, read on the forward strand.
TGTGTCTATCCCCTGATCTATATATATCCATTTCCAGTTCCAAGCAATCAGGAGCAAGGAGCATCTATACTAAGGGCAAAAGACTCCCTATGGCCTGTTGGGAATGCTCCAACCCCCACCTGCATGCATGCCTAAAATACGCTAATGTGACCCGTATATAACCGCCCTGGTCAAGGGTAGTGACACAGTCTGCCAGTTTGAGTGTGTTGTGTACAAAAGGAACTGTGCCTGTGCAGAGCATCAAGCCAGGGGCAAACCAAGTGCTGTGTGTCTTAGGGGATGAGCCAGAACTCCCAGCTGGGTGCAGATCAAAGTGCCACATGTGGTAGGGAACTGTCCTCCTCCCCACCCAATAAAAAACCCTCCCCAGCTCCCCTTCTTCTGCCAGTTAGTGGAAACTGTTCCCAACATACTATCTCCCTTGTGTTTGAGCATAGGCCCCCAAAATTCTTGTCTGGGTTGCACAGTGGCCTCTTGTCAATTTCTGCTTGTGAGGGAGCCAAAAAACCTGGAGTCAGTCATAACATGGGGGGGGGGGGCCCAAAGTGTCATCACTATAGGAGATGTTTTATAACAAGTGCTACTGGAAGTATGTGAGCAAGTAGAGGCTTCAGTTCTTATTGGTATCTGCTCAAAAATGAAAGGAATATTCTCAGTAATGAAGACTATGCAATGATAAACATATTTTTGTGTGTTTCAATGAAAATTATGCAAAATAAATGTGTCAGAGTCTTTGTTAATAGTCTGTTTATAGTATTAGTCAACTTCCCAGAAATTGTGATGATATGCTGTTTTCTTATTCTAAATAACTACTTTAATACTTAAAAAGAGGAGGGGGCAATCATACCACATATTACTGTTTCATTGTGTTGCCAATACAGCATTTTACTGGGACATTTTTATTTTTTTATTGTAGCACAGTGGGCTAAGCCACCATCTGCCATTCTGGCATCCTATATGGGTGTTGGTTTGAGCCCTGGCTGCTCCACTTCCAATCCAGCTCCTTACTAATGCACCTGGGAAAGCAGCAGAAGATGGCCCAAGTGCTTGGGACCCTGCAACCATGTGGGAGAGCTGAAAAAAGCTCTTGGCTCCTGGCTTCAGCCTGGCACACCCCTGGACACTGTGGCCATTTGGGGAGTGAATCAGCAGATGGAAGATCTCGTTCTCCCTCTCTGTGTCTCCTCTCTTTTCCTAACTCTTTCAAATAAATTTTAAAAAAATAAATCTTTAAAAAATAGAAAATTTAGGCTAGTTTGTGAAGGAATAAAAAGGCATTTACCTATTAGATTCTATTTTGGAGAAAATGCAAATGGTAATTTAATGAATTTTTTTACTTCAATGGAACTTTTTTTTTTTAATTTTTATTATTATTTATTTGAGAGTTAGAGTTACAGACAGAGAGAGGTAGAGACAGAGAGAGGTTTTCTATACTCTGGTTCACTCCCCAAATGGCCGCAATGGCCAGAGCTAGGCCGATCCGAAGTCAGGAGTCAGGAGTTTCTTCTGGGTATCCCACATGGCTGCAGGGGCCCAAGGACTTGGGCCATCTTCTACTGCTTTTCCCAGGCCATTGCAGAGAGCTGGATCAGAAGTGAAGCAGCCAAGACCAGAACTGGCATCGACATGGGATGCTGGAGCCACAGGCGGAGGATTAACCTACTGGGCCACAGTGCTGGCCCCCTTTCAATGGAAAAAGTGCAAAAGTGAAGGAAACGTAATAGGCCATAATGTTTCTCTGGCCTTACTTTAGCACTAAACAAAATAAAGAATTCGTGATGAAAGAATAAGATTTATGATTAGATCATTTATTCCATATTTAGGACATAGTGATAGAAACATTATCTTAGGAAGAAAAATAAGTACCAGAATATCCATTCAGCATATTCTTCAAGGATATTTAAAATATAATTAAGTGTTCATGCCACTGATAGTAAAAGCTATTTTTCCCTCAAAGAATAATTTTTATTCCCTAATAGTTCCTAACTAGAAGGTACTTTCACTGTTTTCAAGGCTGACTTGAACATTGGAGTACAGTGGCTAAAACTGTACTGCTTGTGGTAATGAATATATAGAGGATGCCTAGAGGTCTAGGTATGAATTAAATAACTTGGAGCAGGCTGGATGCTTCAGGGAGAATTTCCTAAACCTCTTGAATGAAACGTGTGAATTCCATCCAGCTCTTTCCTGAAAGAGTCTGCAAATGGCAAGACCTGGCACTCCAAAAACTGCCTGCAGAAGAGCGGGGAATTGCTGTTCCGTTATGAAACCACCTTCCCCAAGATGACAAAGTTTAAATGACATTCGCAGTATCTTTTTGTGCTGGCAGGATTGCATAGGACAGTCGGAGTCATCACATACCCTCTGAAGTCTATGCAGCCATTGTTATTCCTGCCAAAAAGGGCAAAAAGGTGTTGTAAGGGCTCTGAAACAGGGAGTTTTAAATAATCTGCAAATTTTCAATTCCCAGCTTCCCTCTTTTTGAGGCAACTGCAGTTGTGGCATATTCATCCCAATGCTGATGAACATCATCCCAATTTGATTTCAATTTCTGGCTAAATCGGGGAAATTCTATAGATAGCTGAAAGTTACGGGCAGCAACCAGTCTGCAGTCTTCCTAAGTGTGTTCCGTCACAGGTAGCCCCAGAGCGCTTGCCATGGTAATGCACTGTGCTGGCAAAAAGAAGGGGGTTGTCTTTTCTTCCTTCATTTGGGATATAAACAGGCATACACACAACTTGCACCCTGGTGAAGGGTTGACTCAGTCATCATACAGGCTTGGAAGCCCGTAAACCCCTGCCAAGTCCAGGTCACTGGGTCTACTGTGCGGCCACGTGGGCTGCACAGGAACGCCGGGACAGGAGGCCCAAAGTTTAGGAGTGACCAGACGGGAGAGATTGGTGCACACTCCTTCCGGGAAAACCGGGATCTGTGGCCACTTCCAGTGAGAGATCCTGTGCTTCGGGATTTCATTCCGGGTGTTCTTAACAGGGACAGGAGTTTACCATTTCCCAGTCAGTGGGATCTCGGCATTTTGTCTGGTGGAGAGTACCGAGGATAATCTCACCACCTCAGGGGTGGGTGCTTCAAAGAAAACGGGAAGCAGTGCTCTCGGGTAGATGGGAGTCTCTCTCTCTCTCTCTGTATTTCTAATAATTAATTCATTAATAAAGAAACAGGATTCACAAATCACAACTACACACACACACACACACACACACCCCGCCTCCCACTCACCCTCTTCCCTTTCATCTTCACAAACCCAGAGAAGAACATTGCCTGCAACAAGAATTTGAGGACTGGCTTCCTCGGCTTTCTCCTCCAGCTCCTGGATGGCTCGGCGGGGTGAGTGGGATGGCCAGTGGTGGAAAGCCCAGCCACGGGCCAGAGGGAGATGAGGAAGAAGGTGACATACAACATCCGCCTGGCACCAGCACGACCCCCAGGAGGACGATGCAGGCCCAGTGCCACGCACTGATGTGCATCTACTGCATGAAGGGGTGCAGGCCTCTGGGGACTGCTCAGCTCCTGGGCCACCCAGGACTCCCACAGCTCAGTCACCATGAAGCCAGCTTGTCTGTAGATTCAGGATGTGGACAGCCTGCAAGGGGGTGGGGGTGGCCCTCCCCACCCATGTGTACCCCTTATCCCATCCCTTCAAGTGCTCTTTCTATTTGCAAAGAATTAGAACTCTTACAGGCAATTGTGGGTTAATAGGAAATGATGTATTACTTTAAAACCAGAAAAATCAAAGATGTTAAATGATTTAACAGGAGAATTAGAAGCACATTAACAGAACAACTTTTTTTCATTTTTTGCAAACCTCTTGCTTTTAACATGTTCATATCATGCACATATTACATACCTACTAGAAACATATTAATTTGGATAGATGACTGTTAATTGCAACTTATTAATTTAAGTGCCATTGCCAGTAAAGTTTACTAACTGGGAACTGCTTTGGCAGCTGGTAAGTCAAATTCATTTACTCTCCCTACAAATTGATTTCTACAGACACAGTAATATTTCTTTATCCTAAGAGGTTTAACTGATGGCACCCTTGAGCCTTTACATCTGTTACAGGCAGTTTCAGACATCCACTGAAAGTTTAGAGTACGTTCATTATCTTAGGCCAGAATTGGCCATGGCACATTCGATTGATTCTTGATATTAGCCCACAGGAGCCAGCCAGCATTCCAAATTCACCAAAGTAACAACTATCAATCTTGCATTCACTTTTGTCAGTAACAAATTTTCATTAAAATAAGTCAAGATTACTTTATTAACACACACAATCAACTAGTTCTATTCTGGCCTTTGCTGCTGGCTTAGGAAGTGATCAACAAGAAAGCGATCAACAAGAAAGTACAAAGTTGATATGAACAAGGCTTTCTTCTATACCTTTTAGCATTTGCAACTCTGATGATGCTGTATATTCTTGTGTTTGCTAATTGCTAATTTGAATTCTTTTTCCAAAATTAAAAATCAAGTTATAGGTTGCAGTAGATGCTTCTTTTCTGGAAGTACACTGAGTTACTACTAGAGAATGTGATGTAAGTGGAAAGTGCACTGGCTTCACAGCCAGATGGATGTAGGTCAGGTCCTGGCTCCAGTGTTTTGAAGTGTAGGCATTGGCAAAGTTCTTTGTTAAATTTCATTTTCACATCTATAAATTGGTGACACTCCATACCTTCCAATATTGTTATGAGGCACAGTATAAGGTATATGGAGAATTGGGCTTTTATTATAAATATGAGTTGCTGTGATACAATTATGAAACTTCTTAGAGACAGTCCATTTTCTTCTGTCACTGTCAGAACTATGCTTCCTGAAGGAAATGTCCCTTTCACCAACATTGGGCTTATTTTGGAACACAGTGTATCTCTAAGGTGCCATGATTCAGCAATGTTACTGTTTCCATGTCAAAGGAAAGCAACCAAGAGAATACCAAATGGTACTCCCTTGAGTTGGCATTGTTCTCTATGAAGTAACTCATTTCCCACTCTTCCCTGTGTTCACTTTTACTCTTAAACCCTTGCTTAACTGCATTCTGTGCATGCTTTTTTAGGGAAACTTCTATGTCACTATGCTATCTTCCTTTTATGTTCCCCCACAATGCCCAGCAGTGGGTCTCATATATTCCAGTAGGCTCTCCTTGACTGTGGTTTTACTTTCAGTTGCCTGTGGTGGTCAATGACAGTTTTGAAAATATTAAATTTTCAGAAACAAACAATTCATACATTTTAAATTGCCAAGTCATTCTGAGTAGTGTGATGAAATATCACACCATCTAGTTCCTTCCTGGGATATGAGTCATCCCTTTGTCCAGCTATTTAGGCTGTGTACACTAACTGCTCATTAGCCATCTAAATTATCAGATCAACTGTTGCTGTATCAAAGTGCTAGTGTTCAAGGAATCTTTATTTTACTTAATAATAGCCAAACCACAAGAGTAGTGATATGCAATTTGGCTACACCAAACGAGAAGCCACAAAGTGCTCCCTTTAAGTGAAAAGTGGAAGTTCTTGACAATAAAAAGAAAATTGTATGCTGAGGTTGTAAAAACAAATCTTTTATCTGTGAAATTGGGAAGAACAACAAAGAAATCCATGTTAGTTTGCTATTACACCTCAAACTGCAAAAGTTCTAGCCACAGTGCTTAGTTAACATGGAAAAGATATTGCTGTGTAAGATTTTTTACCATCCGAGGGTTTCCTGCATCCACTAGGGTTTTAGAATGTATCCTTTGTGGATAAGGAGGAGGCTCCTGTATTTATTAGTTAAGCAAATACTTGAATGCTTATGATATGTCAGGCCCTTATTTTAGACTTTGGGTACTTACCACTTAACAATACAATTAAAAATCCCTGCCACAGAGAGCACAGGTTCCAGTGCACATAGGAAATACAGTATTTCAATTCTTGTTTCATGAATGAGACAAAAAGGTATTTTGATCCTTATCTGAAATCTCTGACCAATTAAGCTGGAGAATTAAGGCAAGTAATTTAATGAATCCGCTTCCACACTGCAGTTTTCAACCAATACAAACATACTTACAAATGAGATACATATAGGAATCTCTAGATCATCTCTTGGCTGTCAATTTTTTTGTTACTACTCTGATAATTATTACAAAAATCTGTTCCAGATATATATATATATATATATATATATATATACTGAAAATATTTTCTCTTGCAGTCGTGCTGAATGTAAGTACAGTACTTTGGAGACACTGGAGGGATGTCAATTAAAAAAAGTTAATTTTTCAGTATAAATAGTGTTTATGGGGCCAGCATTGTAATATAGCGGTAAAGCCGCTGTTTGTGATGCCAGCATCCCATATGGGCACCAGTTTGTATCCTGGCTGCACCACTTCTGATCCAGGTACCTGCTAATGGTCTGGGAAAAGCAGCTGAAAATGGCTCAAGTGTTTGGGCCCTATACCCATGTAGGAGACTCAGATGAAGCTCCTGTCTCGTGGTTTCTGTCTGACCCAGCCTTGGTCTTTGTGACCATATGTGGAGTGAACCAGTGGATGGAAAACCTCTCTCTCTCTCTTTCTCTTTCCCTCCTCTCTCTGTAACTCTGACTTTCAAATAAATAAATAAATAAAACTTTTTTTTTAAAAAAAGTATTTATGTACCATTTTAAAAATGCATATTCACCCATAACATTAACCTTCAAACTAAGATACACTATAAATCTCAGATATTTGACATTAGACTTTTTTAATGGTTAAAAAATGGTAAAAAGAATTTTTAAACAATAAAATGAAGAGTTATACCATTGCAGATTTGCCTCTTCAAATGGCACAGCTCATCTTTGACATACACTTGTAAAAGGCACCATAAGTTAACAGGGTGAAGACAGCAAGAAACCCAAACTGAGCCACTTTCCCCAACTTTCTTTTTGTACAAGTATATACATTTTAAGGCAGACACTTTTCTGTGCAAAATACAACAGATGAAAATCAACATTTATTACATGTTTACACATTCTTGGATTTTCTCATTTATTCATGATAAAGAATATTAAAAGTTTTTCCCTAATAAAACATAAAGAAGTTGGTGAATAAATTTTTAAAAATTATTTAGAGACTTCATTACAGACCCCACATAGAAGATAAATAACAATCAATCTTTTTTTCTTGTTTCTTCTTTCAGAAATGTCCATATCAATTTGTTCACTATGTCAGGTTGGTCTTGCTGGAGCCAGTGACTGGCTTCTGACAAAATGGTTAGCCTGAAATAGTTTTTAACATAGATCTTCGTGACTTCGGCCATTTCAACGTCCATAAATGCGTCTTTCTCGCCCCACAGTAGTAGTGTTGGAGTGGTCACCATGTGATGTTTAAGGGGCAGGCAGCTACAAAAACAAAACACGCAGGCTTGGAATTCATGACCAAAGTTAGAATAACAGGTTCCCATAACGTTCTAGCAGGCCATGCATTCCCTAAGGGGGTAATATCACCTGCAAAAGGGTGAAAATTTCTTCTTGGGAGAGTGAAAAAGTCTTACTCTTTATACATAGAGCATAGACATACATACTGTACATAAGCATACATTAAACTTTCATGAGGTGAGGTGGGGCAATTAGGAAAAAAATGTCTAGAAGTGCTCCCTGGGGAGGTGATAATGAAAAAAATGGTTGAGAAACACTGCATTAGGCAATCAACATATACAATGAAAAATTTAAAAGGCCATTTAAGAAAGGGTCCAATAAAATTTTAAATTGGATGAGGCTAGCAAAATTTATAAGGAAGGCTATAAATTAAATATGAAATTCATCACTTTGAGGACTAATATGCTTTAAAGGATACTAGAATTTCTGAATAGTGTGATGAGGGATAGCTTTAAATTGTGTTAGTGTTTACTTATAGTTTAAGCTATTCTTAGATAATCTGATGTATTTTATGTGAAAATTGGAGCTGAAAAATTAGCAAATGTATTTGGACTAAGCTTTAATATTATGTGATATTATATTTACAAGAAAGTTCTTTTTTTGTGTAGTTTCTTAAACACAGAAAAGTAGAAAGAATAAAAATAAAATCATGGGTAATTCCTACATCAAAAAATAATCTTTTGTTCATTTCTATGATTACAGTCGAGACCATACTAGAAAGACAATATAATAAATATATTCAATCTACACAGAGTGTATGACTGTAAATTTAATATTTAATATTATCTTAAGGACTTTCTCATTTCTGAATATTAAATTTTTTAAATTATATAAGGTATTATCTTATGGTATTACAACCCATAAATGACCAGATTATCCCTTTATAACTGAATATTTAGCTGCTGTGGTATTTTCCTTGTTTTAACTGACGCTATGTTGAGCATTTTGTGTCCAAATCTATGTTGGCATTTCAAAAAATTTCCTTGGGCAAGAGCCCTGTAAGTGGAATTCCCGAGCTAAAGGGCTTAAATATTTTTAAAGCTTTTGATACCTTCTGTTACACTGCTTTTTAGAAAGGTGACTGGTGTTAATTAGACTCCTTTTGACTAAGAATGAAAATGAACATCTAATTAGAAGCTGTCCAGCACTGAGTCACAGTTTTGCTTGTTAATCAAAAAATCAGACTTGTGGCTACTTGAGTTGATAGAATGCTGCTGGAATATATAGGATATCACATATGTAAATCAAGGACTTAACATTTGATGCCCCTATAAATGGCCCTCATTTGGTTGTTAAAAGGCAGCTAAAATTAAGTTCCTTATTAACACATAAACTGACAGAAAAAATATACATTCTAGAGCACATCAAATGTCCAAACCTAAAACATTATCTGTATATTTTAGCGATATCTGTGCAAATGATAACTGAATTAGTAAGGTAAGGGGAATTTGAAAAGACTATTAGACAAAGAGAAATGCAAATTGTTCATCAGGTCAAACTGAGGATAATACGGAGAAATTCCCAAAGTAAAAGAAAAACATATTCGCTGGTCCTGAGGCCACAAACTGCTAAATTTCATGTGAAATATAAATTATATCTAAAATAAGGTAAAACATCACATATCTTAAGAGAATGGGTTGTCAAGATAAATAACTTATTGGGAAATACTGGATAAAATATTTCTGACTAAATGATCAATCTTAGTATAAGAACAATTTGGAAAACCTAAAAAACTGAAGCAAGTAGTAGTGATTGTTGCTCCATATCGTTAATTGTTTAGCCTATCAAAATGCTTTTAACATGCTGATTTCAAATTTTTAGTGGCAATTTAACATCATTCCTCCAAAGTCTTGAGTTATCAACTGATTTACAAGTATTTAGGCAGCAATTTACAGACTGTTACACTTCAACATTACATTTTTATAAGAAAATATTTCATTACTTTAATTAAAAAGTTACATACAAAATCATAACACCTACACACCCACCTCTCAGCTTAAGAAATAAAGCACTGCAGGAATAACTGCATCTTTCTCCTTACCTTACCCATTTCTTTTCTTCACCTCGCCCTAAAGCACTGGTTCTTAAAGTGTGGCCTCGTGACCAACAGCGTCATCATCACCTGACACTTGCTAGAAATGCTGGTGGTTGGCTCCTCTACCAGATCTACTGCATTGGAAACTCTGGAAATGGGGCCCAGTCTGCATTTTAATCCCTCCAGCTCACTCCACCACACACTAGAATTTAAAGACCACTGCTCTAGGAGTCATGATGAGGCTGGAACTAGTTTCTTACCATCCACATGAAGGCTCTCTCTCTCTCTCTCTCTCTGTGCCTCTGCCTCTCTGTAACTCTGCCTTTCAAATAGGTAAATAAATCTTAAAAAAAAAAAAATGCTATGTCTGTCATAGCAAGTTCCCATATATGTGATTCTATTTTTGGGCTTTCTTCTCTATTTCATTAGTCAATTTGTCCATTATAGAGTGAATACCATATTATATTTATTTTATAGCCTCATTATAAGTCTTGATATCTAATAGAGATAGTCACCTATCTATTCTGTCTTCAAAATGACCTTGGCCATTTTGGGGTCTAACTTATTTCTGGTCCACTTCTATATCTTCCATTTCCAGATTACTAAGAGGTCTTTCGTGAGAGTGTGTCAAATTTTTATTACCTGCTTGTAATAAATAATTTAATACAGTCAAATGTATCAATCTTCATAGTTTGAGCTATTTGTATCTTATTATTACAGCTAATAGAGGTGGTGTCCAATTCTTGTAAATGCACCAAGATGTTTCAGCTGGTAGAGAATACCTATCAACTGCGATGAAGTACGAGGCAGAAGAACAAACTGAGAAGGCAATTTTTAGAAAAAGAGTTTACTGAAAAGAGGAGAGAAATTGAAAGGACAGAGGGAGAGCTCCCAGGAAAGCAGCCAGGCAGGGCTCCTTCAGCGAGAAAAAACCTTTGAAAGGAAGTGATCTGGATATCTTATTGCCCATTGGAAAGCTTGTACAACTTTTTTTTTTTTTTTTTTTTTTTTTTGACAGGCAGAGTGCACAGTGAGAGAGAGAGACAGAGAGAAAGGTTTTCCTTTGCCGTTGGTTCACCCTCCAATGGCCACCGCGGCTGGTGCGCTGTGGCTGGCGCACCACACTGATCCGATGGCAGGAGCCAGGTACTTCTCCTGGTCTCCCATGGGGTGCAGGGCCCAAGCACTTGGGCCATCCTCCATTGCACTCCCTGGCCACAGCAGAGGGCTGGCCTGGAAGAGGGGCAACCGGGACAGAATCCGGCGCCCAGACCGGGACTAGAAGCCGGTGTGCCGGCGCCGCAAGGCGGAGGATTAGCCTAGTGAGCCGTGGCGCCGGCCTGTACGTTTTTTAGAAAAGTGTTTTTTGTATGGTGAGCTCAGCCTGTGTTTTTATCTCCCATTCCTCCCATACGGTTGTGACTTTTACAGGACAGAAAAAGTTCTATCTCAGGGCCTGTCAGTGGGGGGAGCTGTTTGTCTTCACCACACTCCTGAGACTGGGCACAGACAACTCCAGCCACTGGGCCTACTGTGTGGCCTTGGCAGCACAGCTGCTTTGCTCCCCACTAATCAACGAAATTCGTTATGTGTCTTTTATCATCACACTTGCCTTCTAGCTCTAGGACCCTCAGAGGGGCCCTTTTTGTCATTCCCGCTTGAACTGACTCCTTTCATTATTTAAGAAATAATTGAGACCTGAGGTCATGAAAGTTTTATGTTCCAGACATTTAAAAGTTTTTCTTATCACATTTGCACTTTTAATTTCCCTAAAGTTTATTTTTTTGCCTGGTAAAAGATGCATATCTAGGGCCAGCGCTGTGGTGTAGTGGCTTAAGCTGTGCCTGCAGTGCTGGCATCTCATATGGGCGTGGATTTGAGACCTGGCTGCTCCACTTCCAATTCAGCTCTCTGCTGTGGCCTGGGAAAGCAGTGGAAGATGGCTCAATTCCTTGGGCCCCTGCACCCCTGTGGGAGACCTGGAAGAAGCTCGTGGCTTCGGAATGGCACAGCTCTGGTCATTGGCAGCCAAAGGGGGAATGAACAAAGGATGGAAGACCTTTCTCTCTTTCTCTGCCTCTCCTCTCTCTGTGTAACTGATTTTCAAACAAACAAATAAATAAATCTTTTTTTTAAAAAAAGATATGGATAACTAGTTACTCCAACAAAATATATGGAATCTACTACTAGTTTAAAATACTATGTCGGGGCCCAAGCTGTGGCGTAGTGGGTGGGGCTGCCGCCTGCACTGCTGGCATCCCATGTGGGCACCGGTTTGAGACTCAGCTGCTCCACAGCTCCTCCAGCTGTGGTCTGGGAAGGCAGTGGAGGATGGGCCCTGCACCCACATGGGAGACCCGGAGGAAGCTCCTGGCTCCTGGCTTCAGATCAGTGTAGCTCCAGTCGTTATGACCATCTGGGGAGTGAACCAGCGGATGGAGGAACTCTCTCTCTCTCTCTCTCTGTGCCTCTGCCTCTCTGTAACTCTGCCTTTCAAATAGGTAAATAAATCTTTAAAAAAATGCTATGTCTGTCATAGCAAGTTCCCATATATGTGATTCTATTTTTGGGCTTTCTTCTCTATTTCATTAGTCAATTTGTCCATTATAGAGTGAATACCACATTATATTTATTTTATAGCCTCATTATAAGTCTTGATATCTAATAGAGATAGTCACCTACCTATTCTGTCTTCAAAACGACCTTGGCTATTTTGGAGTCTAACTTATTTCTGGTCCACTTCTATATCTTCCATTTCCAGATTACTAAGAGGTCTTTCGTGAGAGTGTGTCAAATTTTTATCACCTGCTTGTTAAAAAATTGAGATGATTCTGTTTTTCTCTTTAATCTGTTACTGCGGTAAGTTAAATTAATGGGTTATATATATAATCTCATACATATGAGGGAAAGAGACAGAGAAACGAAGCATATCTTCTTTTTATAATATCTGAAAGAGCCTATTAACAGTGGGATTTTCCATGGAAAAACTTACCTGTAAAATCATCTAAGTCTCTACATACAGGTATGTATTTGTGTATGCATGTGTTTTTTTGCACATATGCTTTAAATTAATTTCCCAATTTCTTTAATGACTATAAGTCTATTCAGCTGTGTAATTCTTCAAGAGTTAATTTTAGGTAAGTTTTTTCCTTCAAAACTATCATCTTGTCAATGTTCTTAGATTTGTTAACCTAAGATTTTATATTTTAATGTTTATTATATTTGTATATGTTTATTTTATGTTTTCTGATGTCTAATACTGTTTATTTGTGCCTTCTGCTTTTTTCTTGGCCAATTTTCCCAAAAGTTTATCTATCTTGATAGTCTTTTCAGAGAATATGCTTTTGCCAATTCTCTCCAATGTGTCTTTATTTTTTGTTATATTATTGCTTTTCATTTAATTTAAGTTATTTTCCTCCTGATTTATTTTTGTTTATATGTTCTTTTTCTAACTTCTTGAATTGGAATTTTTGCTCATTAATTTTCAACCTTCTTTTCTAACATTAGCATGTAAAGATATATATTTCTTCCTAAGTATTGTTTTTAATTGCATTCCACATGCTTTGATATTATCATTTCTCTAGGTTTCTACTAATTCCTGTTATGATTTTTTGATCCATGAGTTATTTAGTAATTTTTTTTCAAATTTATGAATATATGGAATTTGCCAAAACTTTTTTTTTTGACAGGCAGAGTTAGACAGTGAGAGAGACAGAGAGAAAGGTCTTCCTTTTCTGTTGGTTCACCCCCCAACCAAATGGCCGCTACAGCCGCATGCTGTGGCCGGTGCGCTGCGCTGATCCGAAGCCAGGAGCCAGGTGCTTCTCCTGGTCTCCCATGCGGGTACAGGGCCCAAGTACTTGGGCCATCCTCCACTGCCTTCCTGGGCCACAGCAGAGAGCTGGACTGGAAGAGGAGCAACCGAGACAAAATCCGGCACCCCAACTGGGACTAGAACCTGGGGTGCCGGCGCCGCAGGTGGAAGATTAGCCAAGTGAGCCACGGCACTGGCATCAAAACTTTGTTTTTATTAATTTCTAACTTCTTTGTGTTCACAGATATAATCTGTATGATACTGATTCTTTGGTATTGGTTAGGACTTGCTGTGTAGTCCAATTTATAAACAATCTTTGTAAATATTTCTTATACCCTTGAAAATAATGTATATTTTTTAAAAAGATTTATTTTATTTATTTGAAAGGCAGAGTATGTATAGAGAGAGGGAGAGACAGAGAAAAAGGGCTTCCATTTACTGGTTCATTTCCAAATGGCTGCAACAGCCAAGGAAGGGCCAGACGGAAGCCAGGAGCTTCTTCCAGATCTCCCACATGGGTGTAGCGGCCCAAGCACGTGGGCCATCTTCCACTGCTTTCCCAGGCACATTCGCAGGGAGTTGGATTAGAAATGGAGCAGCTGGGACTCGAACCAGAGCCCATATGGGATGCTGGCATGACAAGTGGTGAATTTACCTGCTATGCCATAATGCCAGCCTTGAAAATAACATGTGTTTTATAATTGCTGGATAGAGAGTTTTAGAATTTTTCATGACAGCAAATATATTAATAGGGTTGTTCAAATCTTCTATATCCTAATCCTTTTTTTTCCTGTTTTATTGATCAGCTTCTGAGAGAGGTACATTAAATTTTCCCAAAGTCATTATGGATTTTGGCCATTTTTCCTTGTAAATATGTTTTTGCTTTATTATCTGATGCTTAGTTAGAAGTTTATCTTTTTACAGTGTAGATTCAATAGCCAATGTGATTCCCAGTTCACTCTGGTTCCTCAGTTCCAAATTCTGGAGAGTTCTTAGAGGAGGCTGTGGTGCTAGGTAGGCTGGGATGACAAAAGAGGGCTATTTTCATGCCTGAGCACAAGAACGTCATCATATTTCTAGTGCTATTACATACATATATATATATATATAATAATCCTGTTTTTAATTGTGTGCTTTGCTTACCCTACATAATGAACTGCTCATAGGGGTCAGTTGAGCTTTCAGAAGGTCTGAAGGGACCTTCAGCCAACTAGATTTAACCTATAACAATGCAGTTAGAGCTCTGTCTTTTGCCTTTATAAACTTGAGTGTTGACATTCACAGACCTGCTTTTCTCTCTCTCTCTCCTCCCCCAACCCTACCTCTGCTCATTAACATGCTCACTCTAATGCTTACTCTTGGGAATGAAACTCCTAATGAACTGCAGAAAGATGAGAGTATTTTCCCTCTTTCTCCATAGCTACTGAAAGCATACTCCTCTGCATCTCAAAGATAGCACTGATAAAGGAATAAAATGAGAACATTTTTAAAATTATCATTCTAGTCTCCTGTCCAAAATGGAGAATTGTCTAAAAATATATCATTCTTTTTGCAAACGTTATTTGTAAACAACAACAAACAAGAAAACATGGACTTCAGTCATTATTGTTGTATCCTATAAAATATAATGTACAGTTTCTGCAGTCATTTGTCTTGTTTGATGAATTGTTACCTACATTTAAATTAACAGCCCTATATGCCCCCCTACGCACACACAAGGGGTCTTCAAAAAGTTCATGGAAAGTACTTATTATGAAAAACTGTACATGGATTTCAGTTTTTGCATTAACATAAGTATCTTTTAATTGAATTTCCCACAAACTTGTAGAAATACCTGGGGGGGGGGCATGGCATTTGCAAGTTTGTTGCTGCTGTTATTAATCAGCAAAAGTTTGGATTTATTTCTTCTCCCCTTACTGATATGATTTAATGATGTCATGACTCCACTTGGATTCCAGATTCAAAGAATTTGAGAGATTTTGTTTTATTTAAGCCAACATCTGCTAAAACTTTTTCCCATCCTCTTACTTTCAATCATTTTTTGTCATTATACTTTAAAATCTTTTTAAAAATTATTTTCAGTTTATTTAAAAGGCAGAAAGGGAGAGAGACAGAGACAGAGAAAGATCTTTCATTCACTGGTTGCCCATACAAATGCCTACAACAGATGGGGCTGGGTAATGCCAAAGCCAGGAGCCCAGAACTTAATCTGGGTCCCATACATGGGTGGCAGGGACTCAAGTTCTTGAACCATCATCTGCTGCCTCCCAGGAAGGTGCATTAACAGGAAGCTGGCATTGGAAGCAGAACTGGGACTCAAATCCATGCACTCTCATGTGGGATGTGGGTGTACCAAGTGGCATTTTAACTATTGGGCCAAATGCCCACCCCGTCCTATCTTTGCCATCTCTTGTCTTCCCATTACATCTAACTCATTGCCAAGCCCTGTAGATTTTACCTCTTAAATCTACCCACTCTCTCCAACTCTGTTTTCAGGCTCATTCAAGCTATCATCTTCTGTAGCCTGTACTGCTGTACCTTCCCCACATTCACTCTGAATGTCTTTCAAAATATTCTGTACATCATGGCTTGAATCAACTTATCCAAAGACACTTGGATCTCTTCTGCTTTTCTGCTTGAACCTCTCATTCATTGGTTTCCTATTCATGGCTCTTTTTAAAAACAATGTTTATTTGCTTTCTTATTTTGATCAATTTGAAAGGCAGAGAGAGAGAGAGAGAGAGAGAGAGAGAAAGAGACCTATAACAGCCAGGGCCATGACAGGCCAGAACATCCATCTGGGTCTCCTACATGGACAGTAGGGCCCCAAACATCTGAGCTACCATATGCTGCTTCCCATAATACATTAGCAGGGAGCTGATTTAGAAGCAGAGCTGCTAGGTCTCCAACTGGTACTCCAATACGGGATGCCAGTGTCCCAGACAGTGACCTCACCTGTGGCACTACAATATCTGCTCCTCGTGACTCTTTTTTATTTATTTATTTATTTATTTTGACAGGCAGAGTGGACAGTGAGAGAGAGAGACAGAGAGAAAGGTCTTCCTTTGCCGTTGGTTCACCCTCCAATGGCCACCGCGGCCGGCGCACTGCGGCTGGCGCACCACGCTGATCCGACAGCAGGAGCCAGGTACTTCTCCTGGTCTCCCATGGGGTGCAGGGCCCAAGGACTTGGGCCATCCTCCACTGCACTCCCTGGCCACAGCAGAGAGCTGGCCTGGAAGAGGGGCAACCGGGAAAGAATCTGGTGCCCCGACCGGGACTAGAACCCGGTGTGCCGGCGCCGCAAGGCAGAGGATTAGCCTAGTGAGCTGTGGCTGACCTCCTTGTGACTCTTACAACCTTAATAATGTCTCCTTGACTGTGTATGGCCAGCTGCTACCTACCTCTGGGACCTGTTTTCATTCCACACTCTGTCTCACTCTTATTTTGTGCTCCAGCCACATTGGCTCTAATTCTGTTACTTGAAGCCACAACCCTCTGTTTGCAAACACAGCTTTGGCAGCTGCCATTTCCTTTTTCTGAAATGCCAAGTGTCTGGCTTTGTCTAGTCAACACCTAAATCATCCTTTACTTCCTTGTTTGGACATCATCTCCTCAGTTCTCATCTCTTTCTTTCAAAGCCTTTCTTTTAGTTGATACTCATACACTCACCACTGTGGTTATTTTCTAAATGTGTTTCCCCCACTAGGCCGACTTCATCTAGTGTTGCTCATTACTGTATCCTGAATACTTACACAGCCTGAAAAAAAGAAAATGCTTAATAAATATTTCTTTAATGAATAAATGTACATATAAAATATAACTAAAATAGGGGCCAGAGTTGTCATACATTAGGTTAAGCCACTGCCTGTGAGTCTGGCATCCCACAGGAGGGCCAGTTCAAGTCCCAGCTGCTCCACTTCTGATCCAGCTCCCTGCTAATGCACCTTGGGAATCAGTGAAAGATGGCCCAGTTGGTTGGGCTGCTGCCACCCATGAGGGAGACCTAGATGAAGTTCCAGGCTCCTGGCTTCAGCCTGGTCCAGACCTAGCCACTGCGGCCATCTGGGGAGAGGACCAGCAGATAGAAAATCTTTCTTTCTCTCTCTCTCCCTCTCTCTCTTTCTGATTCTGTCTCTCTCTGTAACTCTGACATTCAAATAAATAAATATTATATATATATAACTAAAATAGAAATCTATTCAAAATAATCTAAAGGGAAAGAGAATTGAATAATTGTTAAAACAAGTGACATAAGGGGGATCTATTACATTACTTTCTCTACTCTTCCATACATTTGAAATTTTCTGTGAAAAAAATCAGAATGCCTTAGTTGAGTCTTTGGATAAGTAGTGAACTTACTCTTAAAAATAAAGTATTATCTCTTTAGGGTCATATTGAAGTATTTTACTTAGCTAATAAGAAATCAGTCTGACCTGAAGATATTTCGGTAATGATTAATTGGACCACTTAATGCTCCAGGCTGAGAAAAGACATAAAGATAAGCCTCAAGGTCTTCTGTTGTTAATCGACATCCTCTTCTTCCAATGCCAGTGCTGTGACTGGTAAACAGGTGTTTCAAAGCCTAATTGAAATGAAAAGAGAGTAATCAGAACCTTTCAGTCACCTAGTAATAATCTGCCTCTTCAGCATTTAAACGGGCACTGACCACTCCTAATCTCTGCTCGGCCACGCTAGAGACCTCACTATTATATACTTCTGCTTTTCTGGCTTTACTTTTTTTTTTTTTTTTTTTTTTTTAATTTATTTGACAGGTAGAGTCATAGACAGTGAGAGAGAGAAACAGAGAGAAAGGTCTTCCTTCCATTGGTTCACTCTCCAAATGGCCGCAACGGCTAGAGCTACGCCTATTCGAAGCCAGGAGCCAGGTGCTTCTTCCTGGATTCCCATGCGGGTGCAGGGCCCAAGCACTTGGGCCATCCTCCACTGCCTTCCCGGGCTACAGCAGAGAGCTGCACTGAAAGAGGAGCAACCGGGACTAGAACCCGGCGCCCATATGGGATGCTGGCGCCACAGGCAGAGGATTAACCAAGTGAGCCAGGCACCGGCCCCCCTGGCTTTACTTTTAATATTGCTCTCTTCTACTCTCCCGTGCACACTTCACTCTTAGGAAAAGCATTCTGTCTTCCTGGTGGCTGTTCATACAATATGGCCCAATTCCAGCTATGCCTACTGACAACTAATTCTCCCCCTACAACCCCATGAAATTGTTCATATTTTTTGTTTTAACCATAATTTGGGATAATGAATACATTTTACATCACCACCCAATTCATATCAGTTTCATGTCTATTTGAAATATATGCTATACATATACATATACAAAAGTTTAAAAAAACAGTTCTTATTATAATGTACACTATTTTAATTCAATTCTATTCTACTTAATTTGTAAAAATTCTATTCACAAGTCACTAAATCAATTTCATGACTCCCTGAAAGGTCCCATTCATAATTTGAAAAACACTCTTCTATATCAGCATTGCTCAAAGTACAGATCTAAACCACATGCACCAGCTGGCGCTGCGGCTCACTAAGCTAATCCTCCACCTGCGGCACTGGCACACCGGGTTCTAGTCTTGGTCGGGACGCCGGATTCTGTCCCGGTTGCCCCTCTTCCAGGCCAGCTCTCTGCTGTGGCCCAGGAGTGCAGTGGAGGATGGCCCAAGTGCTTGGGCCCTGCACCCCACGGGAGACCAGGAGAAGCACCTGGATCCTGCCTTCGGATCAGCGCGGTGCGCCGGCTGCAGCGTGCCAGCCGTGGTGGCCATTGGAGGGCGAACCAACGGCAAAGGAAGACCTTTCTCTCTGTCTCTCTCTCACTGTCCACTCTGCCTGCCAAAAAAACAAAAACAAAAACAAAAACAAAAACAAAAACAAAAACAAAACCCACATGCACCAGAATCACTGGAAAGCTTGTTGAAGATGCAGATACTGGGGCCAGAGTTGTGGCACAATGGGTTAAGCCACTGTCTGTGATGACTGGCATCCCATGTGAGCACTAGTTTGAGTCCAGGCTGCTCTGCTTCTGATTCAGCTCCTGGCTAATGTGCCTGGGAAGGCACGTTATGACAGTCCAGATGCTTGAGCCCCTGGACCCATGTGGGCTATCCAGATGGAGTTCCAGGCCCCCAGTTTTGACCTGACCCAGTCATGTTAACTTGAGAATTGATGAGAATTGTGTTATAGTAATTATGCACTTGCTTGGCCCAGAGAATCTAATATATTAATAGACTCCTTAAAAAAAAAAAACTCTGTATGGTGATATTTAGTTATCTCCAGTTGTTAATGAAAAAAAAAGCAAGGGTAGAAAATCAATGTCATTTCATACAGAGGATGGAGGAAACAGGCAGGCAAGACCTCTGTAAATATGCTTTGTTTTAAAGCTTTGACTTCAAACCATATAAATGCTTTATACAAAGTCACAGAAATAAGAAAAAGCTCTCTAGCCTTAAATTTTTTTGGAAATATAAGAACTTGCTATGGTTTGAGTATGATGTGAGTCCCAAATTCATGCAATTTATTCCCCAAAGTCTTACGTTAATGCTTCTGAGAGCCACAGCATTTGTAGGCCGGGCCTTTTAAAGCAGATTGAATTAGGTTGCTTGGGTAAGACCCCCATGATTGAATGTTGGTGGCCTTACATGGATAGAGACATAGACTGGCATGCTCCCTGTCTCTTGTCATGTGATGCTTTGTGCTGCCTCAGGACTCAGTCAGCAAGAAAGTCACTACTAGCTGCTAAACCACTGGGATCCATCTAATCTTAGACTGTGAATCTCTGGAACCACAAGCCAAAGTAAGCCACTTTTCTTAATAACATTAGACTATCTCAGATATTTTGTTATAGTAATAAAAAAACTGAACAATACACAATGCATGATTTATTTATTTCTTCTTTCTAAAAAAAAGTGTGTCCAAATCCTGTCCAATGGAAAGATCTAAAAGCAATGAAAACCCAATTATAAAGATCACCTTGACACTCAGACTGTAGCCTCTAAATATCGTTTCCTACTAAAAGGAACTACATGACTGATTCCACACTGGGAGCAGAAAGTAAAAGATAAACTCAGGACATAAAGAAAACAAGCTACCCTTAATTTAAGGGATTATGTCATAAGGAGTCAACCTGAAGGGTTGCCTAATATGGGACAATCTGGGCATCAAAAAGAATAATGATTGTAAATGCATGGTAATATCATCCATGTTTTCATTACTCTGAAAGCATTTCAATAAAGAATGAAACATTTATCCTGCCATTCTTATGTGAACTGTATTTCAAAATAAGCAAAGTAAATGTGGGAAAATTCTTCTTTGTAGAATTCCAGTTAATAAAAGCAGAAAGAATGACAGAATTAGACAATCATTATTGAGCTTCTAGATCAGCAGCACCATGAAGTAGTAAAATCAAGGATCAGAGGAAGAGTTGAATACCATCTCAACAAAGCAATCAGCCAACTCTCAGGACAAACGGCCAAATCTGCTCAATAGGTAAGTGGCATTAAACAGAGTGAAGGAAGTGTTCTAGATTTTACAAGCCTTGACAACAAATACGATATGTGGACCTTGTTTGGTTCCTGATTCCAACTAGTGAAGTATACCAAGGTAGTGAGACAGTTAAGGGAATTTGAATCTGTATTAAATATTAAGTTATTATGCATTTGTTAGTTTGATAGTGGCATTAGGTTATGTAAACAAATAAATTCCTTATCTGTCAGACATATGAGGGGTCTTCCAGGGAAATGTGTATTATGAGAAAACTATGCGCGAATTTCAAAAACTCTTTGAACCAAAGTATCTTTTATTTTTATTTTATTTTATTTTATTTTTTTTATTTTTGGACAGGCAGAGTGGACAGTGAGAGAGAGACAGAGAGAAAGGTCTTCCTTTGCTGTTGGTTCACCCTCCAATGGCCACCGCCGCCAGCGCGCTGCGGCCGGCGCACCGCGCTGATCCGATGGCAGGAGCCAGGAGCCAGGTGCTTTTCCTGGTCTCCCATGGGGTGCAGGGCCCAAGCACCTGGGCCATCCTCCACTGCACTCCCTGGCCACAGCAGAGAGCTGGCCTGGAAGAGGGGCAACCGGGACAGAATCCGGCGCCCCACCCGGGACTAGAACCCGATGTGCCGGCGCCGCTAGGCGGAGGATTAGCCTAGTGAGCCGCGGCGCCGGCCAGTATCTTTTAATTCCATTTTCTATGAACTTTTTGAAGTACATTTGTGGATGCAGAATTATTTCCAAGTAAAATGATATTATGTCAGGGCCAGCGCTGCAGCTGGATGAAGCTGCTGCCTGCAGTGCCAGCATCCCATATGGGCACTGGTTTGAATCCTGGCTGCTCCACTTCCGATCCAGCTCTCTGCTATGGCCTGGGAAAGCAGCGGAAGATGGCCCAACTCCTTGGGCCCCTGCACCCTCGTGGGAGACCCAGAAGAAGCTCCTGGCTCCTGGCTTCGGAGTGGCCCAGCTCCAGCTGTTGTGGCCATCTGGGGAGTGACCCAGCAGTTAGAAGACCTCTCTCTCTCTCTCTCTCTCTCTCTCTCTCTCTGCCTCTCTGTAACTCAACCTTTCAACTAAATAAATACATCTTTTAAAAATTAAAAAAAATTTAAACTTTTTAAAATGATATTATGTCTTTTTTAAACTTCTCCAAATATCTAATAACATGTTGGATAAACAAGAAGCATTCAATAATCTTCTAAGATACTTGTGTATGACTCCTGGTGTCAGGTACACCAGTGCCTGCATGCTTGCTTTGTGTAGTGGTTTAGTTTCCTCCCAAGGACTTTTCCACTTCTGCTGCTATCCAGCTCTCATGTGGTATTCCTGTTCCCTCATCTCCCTGTGGCCATAGGGACACAAGTGCTCACACAAAAATTGAACAGGCATTCTTATAAAAATAAGTAAGTCCTTAGAACCATTTATTAACCTTTAGCATTTTTCTTTTATTTTTACTTTTTTTGTAAAAATAGATTTTAATTAAAAATAATTTTCTATCCCCTAAATATGTACAATGATTATTATCAATTAAAGTTTTCAGAAAACATTTTTGTTAATCATAACAATACTTTATTTATTTCACTTACCTTGAAGTCATTTATTGAGAACATAAATTCTGGGAACCGAGGTATTTGGAAGAAGTAGTAATAGCTGGATTTGAACATCTGGGCAGGGTGTCGTAAAATATATTCTGAAATTAAAATGCTGTGTTAGTCTTTTCCAAGTGACATAAAGCACTTACCATTGAAAGAACTTCTTTTTAGGAAAATTACACCTTAAAGACAATCCCATAAAAGAATAAAATAAACAAATAAACTTCTGTACATTTCTCTTTGGACCAATTTTCATGTTATTAAATTTTGTTACAGGTATTTCTAGTATTTTGAACATTTATAACACTTTAAATAAAATGGAAATTCCAGTTTATGAAATCTTGACTCAGAAGGGAACAGGAAGCTCAAACAACACTGTTTTTCCTTCAAACTCATTATCAGTGACCTAATACTTTTCTTGGAAATACATGATGATGTCATTTCTTGTTTAAAATGATTCTTCCTTACAGATTATATGATTTGAATACCTTATTCATTTGGCCTCAAAAGGCACTGAAGTGTTTCAAATAAATGCACTCATATGTCTAGAAAAGTTATTCATTCAAAGAATATTTGAGTATCTACTGTGTGTCAGGGGATTTAACAATAGAGAAGACAGACCAGGTCCTCAGGAACAAGGAACTTACACATAAATAAGTAACAAATATTTAAGTGATGACTTTAGAAAGTAATAACGCCGGGGCTGGCATTGTGGCATAGAGGGTAAAGCTGCCACCTGCAGTGCGGGCATTCCATGGACCCTGCTTTGAGTCCCAGCTGCTCCACTTCCGATCCAGCTCTCTGCTATGGCCTGGGAAAACAAGATGGCCCAAGTCCTTGGGCCCCTGCACCTGCGTGGGAGACCCGGTAGAGGCTCCTGGCTCCTGGCTTCGGATCAGCCCATCTTTGGGCATTGTAGCCATTTAGGGAGTGAAGCGGCAGTTGAAAGACCTCTCTCTGCTTCTGCCTCTGCTTCTCTGTAACTCTGCCTTTCAAACAAATAAATAAATAAATAAGAAAGAAAGGAAGCAAGCAAGCAAGCTGTGAAGAAATAAAGCAAGGCAGTCTGACTGTCAGTGATGGGGGACTCCTATTTAACAGAGGTGGTCAGAAGAGGCCCCTCTGAGGATATTACACGTGGGCCGAGTCCTGGGTGGTAACAGGGAGAGAGTCACACAAAAATATAAAATGAGCAGCATCCAGGGACAGCAAGTAGGTCCTGGGCTGGGACACTCAAGAACCAGAAAGAAGACCAGTGTGGCTGATGTGTAGAGAGTGAGGGGGAGATAATGTGAAATGAGTCCAAAAGAAAAGCAGAAGCCTGATCACATAAGACCAGAATGTAAGCATTTTATTTTAGGCAGTTTGGGAAGACACTGAATTCTTAACCTGGGGAGTAACATGATCATATACATCAGACATGTATCCGAGGTTACTTCAAAAATTCACGGAAAACCAAAAGATAAATTTTGGTGCAAAAAATTTTTTGTAATCTATCTGAGGGGTGGGTGTTTAGCATTAAGATGGCTGTGTCCCTATCAGAGTACGTAGGTTTGCTACCCAGTGTAGGCTCCTAACTCCAGCTTCCTGTTAAAGCAGACCCTGGGAGGCAGAGGTGATGGCTCAAGTGACTGGGTTCCTGCCCAGGCCCACCCACTTGAGAGACCTGGATTGAGTCACATTCTTGGCTTCTCTATAGCTCAGCCTGGCAACTGCAGGCATTTGGGGGAATGAATTAGCAGTTAGGACCTGTATCTGTCTCTCAAATAAATTAATTGATGACATTTAGATTAGTTAATTAAAATTTTTTATAAAGTTCATGAAAAACAGTTATGAAAAAACTCTGTGTGGGTTCTAAAAAATTTTTGTTATCAAAATAATCCCACATTTTAATTTTATTCTCCACAAACTTTTAAAAAATATTTATTTATTTATTTGAAAAGCACATCAACAGAAAGGGAGTTGCTGGTTCACTCACTCCCCAAATGGTCACAACAGCCAGATCTGGATCAGGCTGAAGCCAGGAGCCAGGAACTCTATCCGGGTCTCCCACGTGGGTGCCAAGGCCCCCAGTACTTGGGTCATCTTCTGCTGTCCTCCCAGGCACACACATTAGCAGAAAACTGCATTGGACGTGGAGCAGCTGAGTTTTGAACTGGTGCTCAAGCTAATGGGATGCTAATGTAAGTGGCAGCTTAACCTTTTGTGCCAAAACACTAGCCTCTTCCCATAAACTTTTTTTCTTTTTCTTTTTTTTTAAAGATTTATTTATTTAAAAGAGTCACAAAGAAGGGATGAAAAAGAGAGATCCTCCATCCTACTGGTTCATTCCCCAGATGGACACAACGACCAGGGTTGGGTCAGGCCGAAGCCAAGGGCTTGATCTGGGTCTCACGTGGGCAGCAGAAGCCCAAGCATTTGGGTCATCTTCTGCTGCCATTCCCAAGCCATTAGTAGGGATCTGGATAGGAAGTGGAGCAGCCCGGACACAAACCGGCACCCATATGGGATGCTAGCATCACAGGTGGTGGCTCTACTGCTATGCCACAACACCCATCTCTGCCCATAAATTTTTGAAGCACCCTTGCATTTATGTATTGTGCACTACACTCTTATTTTCCTTGCTACAGAGGCTGTTTATTATTATCTCTCATTTTATAACTATATTCAACATGGTTGGAGTTTTTAGAAATATAACTTTTAGGTAATGTATCATTGTTTATGCTACATTCTTTATGAAATCATCAGTGAATAAGATTATTCACTCCTGCATTGAGATACCAATACAGTTAAGGGAAAATTATAGCATGTTACTCAAAAACCTCATATTGACCTAAGAAGGTCAAAACTATTATTGACCTTAGTTCCAGGAGGGGCCGGTGCTGTGGCATAGTGGGTTAAATAAATCTTTATTAAAAAAATTAGTTCTAGTGGGCCATCAAAGAAGGAGGTACCTTTCTCTGAAGGGAGGAGAGAACTTCCACTTTGACTATGACCTTGTCGAAATAAGATTGAAGTTGGCGAACTCAAAAGGCTTCCATAGCCTTGGCAACTCATGACTAGAGCCTAGGGAGATTACTGATGCTATAAACAAGAGTGTCAAATTGTTAAGTCAAAACAGGAGTCACTGTGTACTTACTCCTCATGTAGGATCTCTGTCCTTAATGTGTTGATCAATGTGAATTAATGCTATAACAAGTACTGAAACAGTATTTTACACTTTATGTTCTGTGGGGGTGCAAACTGAAGAAATCTTTACTTAATATATGCTAAATTGATCTTCTGTATATAAATATAATTGAAAATGAATCTTGATGTGAATGGAATGGGAGAGGGAGTGGGAGATGGGAGGGTTATGGGTGGGAGGGAAGTTATAGGGGGGAAAAAGCCATTGTAATCCATAAACTGTACTTTGGACATTTATATTTACTAAATAAAAGTTTAAAAAAAATCAGTTCTAGGAACATTTCAAGTATTTTCTTACTGAAATCACCAGTTGTAATTATTTATATAATATCACTTCCAAAATCACATTTACTCTAAGGTCTTAATCAACTGAACACACATATTATAACTTCTACTGCCTGTTTCAACTGAGAAAAATATACTGAATCTCAAGGACATTTGAATGCTAAGCCCCCATCCTACCAGAGGTAGGTCAAATGGATGTGTAACTAAAAATCAACTCTTACCCTTATAACAGGCAATGCTGCTAAGAGTCCTGGCCCCTTTCTTCCTCACTTGTGTAATTTTGAGGAGGGAATAGAAATGTATTGTTCTGAATTTTTTGTTCTCTAGAGAGCTGTGGTGGGTTGTAGCAGTACTTGAACCTCAGCAATTTTTATAAGAGCAGTTAAAAGGGACAAATTATAATTATTGCCAAAACCAAATAAATAGTGCCTAGCCATTGCTCACAGGTGTTTGGTCACTATTTAGATATCAAGAGTTCCCACTTGGCTATCGCCGTGGCACATCGAGTTAAAGCCCTGGCCTGTAGCACCAGCATCCCCTGTGGGTGCCAATTGGAGTCCCAGTTGCTCCACTTCCAATCCAGCTCTCCGCTATGGCCTGGGAAAGCAGTAGAAAATGGCTTAGGTCCTCGGGCCCCTGCACCCACGTGGGAGACCTGGAAGAAATCCTGGCTCCTGGCTTTGGATCGGCTCAGCTCCAGCTGTTGCAGCCACTTGGGGAGTGAACCAGCGGATGGAAGACCTTTTTCTATCTCTTTGTCTACCTGTCTCTGTAACTCTGCCTTTCAAATAAACAAAATAAATCTTAAAAAGAAAGGAAAAACACAAGAAAATAACAAATATTATTTTAAAAAAGAGAGTTTCCACTACCAACAACAAAAAAACAACAAAAAACAATAAAATTTAAAAAAAAATAAGAATTCCCACTAAAGCAGAAGTTCTCAAGGAACAGCCAATGTGATTTGAAGGTATCTTGATGGTCACAACTGTTTCATAACAACACCAAGACATTATTTGCTTTTTTTTCACTGTGTTGATATCTGTACTGATGACACAAAAGCAATAGTGGATAAAGCTGCAGGTGCCTTAGCACAAATCAAACAATACACCAGACTGTAGTCATTGTATTATTCACCACTGCACACTGTGGCAGATTAATCAACCAGCCAATTAATTTAATAAGTGCCAGCATCACTTAACAGTGTTCTTGATATAATGGCAGAAATTACTAATTTTCATAAATCTTGGTCTTTGAGCACATACCTTTTTAATATTCTGTGTGGTGAAACAGAAGTAGATATACAGCAGTTCTGTTGCACATGCAAATATAATGGTTGTCTGAAGAAAAAGGACTTTTGCAATTGTTGGAGTTGATGGATCGAATTAGCTGCATTTTAATGGAACACCATTTTTATTTGAAAGAATGACTAATAAACTATCTTCAGTCAGACAAGGGTATTTTGCAGATAATCTCTTGTAAATGAAGAAAGTTGGTGCCTGCATTGTGGTGTGGCAGGTAAAGCCACTGCCTGAAATACCAGCTGCTCCACTTCCAATGCGGTTCCTTGCTAATAGCCCGGGAAAAGCAGCAGTAGACCACCCAATTGTTTGGCCCCTGCCACCCACATGGGAGACCTGAAAGAAGCTCCTTGCTCCCAGCTATGGCCTGGCCCAGCTCCAGTGGGAATCTGAGGAGTGAACCAGCAGATGAAAGATGAAAGATCTGCCGGCGTCCCAGTCAGGGCGCCGGATTCTGTCCTGGTTGCCCCTCTTCCAGTCCAGCTCTCTGCTATGGCCTGGGAGTGCAGTGGAGGATGGCCCAAGTGCTTGGGCCCTGCACCCGTATGGGAGACCAGGAGAAGCACCTGGCTCCTGGCTTCAGATTAGCGCAGTGCACAGGCCACAGCGGCCATTGGGGGGTGAACCAATGGAAAAGGAAGACCTTTCTCTCTGTCTCTCTCACTGTCTACTCTGCCTGTCAAAAAATAAAAAATTTAAAAAAATTTAAAAAAAGATGAAAGATCTGTCTCTTCCTCTCTCTCTGTAACTCTTTCAAATAAACAAATAAATCTTTTTAAAAAAATTAACACAGTCTGTCACTTTAAGGAAAAAAATCAACAGTATTTTTTGCCATTGATAAAATTTAAGCTTTCAAATGAAATTTAGAATTTTGGAAGACTTGTATTTGGTACTGTGAAATGACAGCTTTGCAACTCTTAAAGGCTCTTCTTATTAGATTGAGGTGATGTAAGTGAATGTAATTTTTGATATTGTATAATGAAATGTCAACTTATGGAAAGCTGCATAACTTAGTAAACTAGTAACTTCCAATGTATTCATGATGATACAAAATTGTGCATGGATAACAGATCCATTCAAAATGTTAGAGGGCCAATGGATTTCAACGCAACAAAGTATGAAAAGTTCATTTATATGATATCACATTCTACACTGTTACTAAGCTTTAAGAAACCATCAATTTTTGAGTGTAGTATTAAGGAAGAAAATCCAGAGTTAATGGAAGAGGTTATTAAAATACTCCTCCCTTTTCCAATTGCAAATCTGTGTGAGGCCATATTTCTTCATCTACTTCAATTCAACATATTGCAACAGACTGGATGCAGAAGCAGCTATGAGAACCCAGCTGTTTTCTATTATGCCAAAAGTTAAAGAGATTTGCGAAAGTGTAAAATAATGACATTCTTTTCATTAAAACTTTGTCTTGGAAGATGAAGTTAGTTTTCATTAAAAATGTGTTATTTGTGTTAACAGGTAATTTTTTTTAATGAATCAGTGCATAGATATTTAAAATATTTCTCAGTTTTAATTCCCTATACAGTGAATATTTAAATATAAAACTCCTATAAACAGGAGTTCATTGGAGGACCCTGGTGCTGTGGAGTAGTGGTAAGGCTGCAGCCTGCGGCAATGGCATCCCATTTGGGCACAGGTTCAAGTTCTGTCTGTTCCACTTCTGACACAGTTCCCTGCTGATGCACCTGGGAAGGCAGTGGAGGATGGACCAAGTGCTTGGGCCCCTGCACCCACATGGCAGATCTGGAAGAAGCTCCTGGCTTTGGATCAGCCCAGTTCTGGCCATTGTGGCCATTTGGGGAGTGAACCAGTGGATGGAAGACCTGTCTGTCTGTCTGTCTCTCCCTCTCTCCAACTCTGCCTTTCAAATAAATAAATCTTTTTTTTTTTTAAAGAGTTCATTGGAGGCTTTAATTATTTTAATTTAAGAAGTCCGGGCCGGCGCCGCGGCTCACTAGGCTAATCCTCCGCCTAGCGGCGCCGGCACACCGGGTTCTAGTCCCGGTCGGGGCGCCGGATTCTGTCCCGGTTGCCCCTCTTCCAGGCCAGCTCTCTGCTGTGGCCAGGGAGTGCAGTGGAGGATGGCCCAGGTGCTTGGGCCCTGCACCCCATGGGAGACCAGGAAAAGCACCTGGCTCCTGGCTCCTGCCATCGGATCAGCGCGGTGCGCCGGCTGCAGCGCGCCAGCCGTGGTGGCCATTGGAGGGTGAACCAACAGCAAAGGAAGACCTTTCTCTCTGTCTCTCTCTCTCACTGTCCACTCTGCCTGTCAAAAAAAAAAAAAAAAAAAAAAAAAAAAAAAAAAAAAAAAGAAGTCCTGAGACCAAAAGTTTGAGAACTGCTGCTTTAAAGAGTACTGCTATTCCTGATAGGTAAAGCAGTCAGGAGGGAGGGGGATTTATTGCTAGGCTGTCAGGATTCATTACTGTCAAAGTAATGTCACTGCATTTTCTCCTTTATTCCTCCCCAAGCTAACAGTCAAATTTTTTTAAAAAGAATAAAATTTGCTAGTAAACATGAAGCAATATTTTCTTAGGCTCTAAGAAGGTTTAAAACCAAGGTATCTGACTTTCTCATGTGCTATCATGGTTTAGTCATTTAATTTTTAAAAGACTATGCTAACCGAATGTCGAAGCTTTTAATCCAAAACATCAGGGATAACAGAGAATTGCCACATTAGCAGAGATTTTTAATGAAAACTTAAAACCCACCTGTAAATACATTTGGATGAGGGAAGTTAATAACAATAAGCTTCATCACCATTTCAGGATAACAGATGGCAATTAGCCAGGCAATCATGCCCCCCCAGTCATGGCCAATTAGAACACATTTGCTATACCCTGTAATGGAGAAATAAATGTTGACATCACTGAAGACAAACAGACAGGCACATCATTACCTCATATAAAATAGTTATACATCTCAAATTCCTCTTTCCATTATCTTACCCTATACAAATGGACTCCCAAAAGTTCACAAAAACAGAATTGAAAGATACATTTATTTTGCTGCAAAAATGTTTGGGGATTCATGCATAGTTTTTCATACTTCATATTTTTCATGAACTTTTTGAAGACCCCTTATATACCTCATAAATTAATACATTGTACAAATACACTGAGTCCAGTGGTTCTAAAACTTGTCTCTGTATCTGAATCATTAGACAGCTTTTTAGAAAATTTAGATGTCCAGGTCCATTGTAGACTTACCAAATCATAATCTTTCTCAGGAATTCTTCCTTGTTTATTTCTAACATGAAATAGCCAGCTCACCTCTTGTCACATGGACCTGAGTTTAGAAACCGTGGCAGAGACTGCTCATAATTAGGTCATAAGTAAGATTATTTAGAATATTTTCTGAGAAATTTCTACTTAAAGTAAAAAATGCTCTTTCTATGCCCAACTTGTAAATCTTTATTTCCAAGAAGCATCTATTTTCTCCCTAATATTACAAATCCAATGTTACTCTCAGTACAATAAAACATTACTAATTTGGAGGCCAGTGTTGTGGCACAGCAGGTTAAGCTGCTGCCTGCAATGCTGGCATCCCAAATGAGCACAGGTTCAAGTCCTAGCTGCTCCATTTCCGATCCAGCTCTCTGCCAATGTGCCTGGGAAAGTGGCAGAAATTGGTCCAAATACTTGTGTCCCTGCCATTCACATGGGAGACCAGGATGGAAGATCCAGGCTCCTGGCTTTGGCAAGGACTTGTAGCCATTTGGGGAGTGAACCAGCAGATGTAAGATCTCTCTGTCTCTTCCTCTTTCTCTGTAACTCCACCTTTCAAATAAATAAGTATTATAAAAAACCACTAATTTGGAACTATGACATCAAACTGAATTAGTGAAAAGTCTTAATTTTTGTACCAATGATATACAAGCTTTATTTCAAGCAATCATTACAGTAATTCGAATTAGGCTAAAACATTGATTACTAGAGATTTCTACAGAATCCATTTAGTATAGATGGATAAGATTCATTTGGACTTACTCTTGTAGTACTCAAAAATAATTTTTTCAAGTATTATTCACCATCATTCTCCACCACTCTACTAACATACACAGACACACTGTGTTTACACTATTGATTTGTCTAGAAAAAAATTTTTTTTTTAATTTTTTGACAGGCAGAGTGGACAGTGA
The DNA here is from genome assembly GCF_051225735.1 of Oryctolagus cuniculus. NCBI lineage: Eukaryota > Metazoa > Chordata > Mammalia > Lagomorpha > Leporidae > Oryctolagus > Oryctolagus cuniculus. The sequence continues at coordinate 79,228,296 of NC_142873.1, forward strand.
GAGAGAGAGACAGAGAGAAAGGTCTTCCTTTGCCGTTGGTTCACCCTCCAATGGCCGCCGCGGCCGGCGCACCGCGCTGATCCGATGGCAGGAGCCAGGTACTTCTCCTGGTCTCCCATGGGGTGCAGGGCCCAAGTACTTGGGCCATCCTCCACTGCACTCCCTGGCCACAGCAGAGAGCTGGCCTGGAAGAGGGGCAACCGGGACAGAATCTGGCGCCCCGACCGGGACTCGAACCCGGTGTGCCAGCGCCGCAAGGTGGAGGATTAGCCTAGTGAGCCATGGCGCCGGCTTTGTCTAGAAAATTTTATAATGTCAAATTTAGGCCAGGTTGGACTAAATTATCACAAGATCTGAAAGAAATACAGCTGTTCAAAATAAGTGAGTCTGTTTTATTCAAACAACACTAAATGACAGTACTGCATGTTGACACTTCCAAACCCCATCTAATTTTTTCTCCTTTAAAACTATTAGCCTTGGGGCTGGCACCATGGCGTAGCAGGTGGAACTGAAGCTTCTGAAGCCAGCATCCCAAAAGGGCACCAGTTCAAGTCCTGGCTGCTCCACTTCTGATCCAGCTCCCTGCTAATGCCCTGGGGAAAGCAGTGGAAGATGGCCCAAGTGTTTGGGCCTCTGTCACCCACATGGGAGATCTGAGGAGGCTTCTGGCTCCTGGCTTTTGCCTGGCCCAGCCCTGACTATTGTGGCCATTTGGGGAGTAAACCACTGGATGAAAGGCCTCTCCTTCTCTCTCTCTCTACTCTCCCCATTCTTTCAGTAATTCTGCATTTCAAATAAATAAAATAAATCTGTATAAAGGCAAATATACTGATAGCAGCATCCAGGTTCTAGGTGAAGAAGTTGTAGCTAGGTTCTAGTCAAAGAGCTTGTAGTAGATTAGATTATTGTTAAAAATATTTACTCTCCATTCCCCACTGCCATAGAAGGAGTATACTTTGCTGTGATGTTAGATTTCACCATGTGATTTGCTTTGGTCTCATGTTGGACGACTTTAGGCTGCTCCATAAGATTTGCCTTGGCCAATGGGCTGCTAGTAGAAACTTATGGAGCTGATCTCTGCTCTTGTCCATTCTGCCATCAGCAGAAGAGCTCCCCTCAATCCCATGGCTACACCCCTTTAACTTGGCCTCCAGTCCAATTCACAGTGAGAGGCCAATTCCAGCAGGACATGAGCCTGAGGCAAAGACACAGAGGGACCCAGCCTACAGGCAACCTGCAGGTCCATGAGCATATTAATAAATGGTTTGGACTGTATGTCACTGAGTTTGGGGTAGTTTCTTAGAGAATTATTTGGGCACTAGCTGACAGACACAAGAGGGATAATGCAAGTGCTTCTGCATCTTAAAAAATGAATTTTAAGGGTGATATTTTAAATCACATTTTAAAATGAATATTTAAGGGTGGATTCTGAAGAAATTAAGTTTCTATATGCAAGAATCAAATTTTCAGTAATTCTGAAAATAATAAGCGCATACATTAGATCTATTTTTAAAAGCAAAAGTCCCTATTGGCTGGTGGGCTGAATGGTTACTCCAGATGCATTATTTTAAATTTCCTGTCTAAATATTTCATCCTATATCCTGATGACAGGATTCAGAGAATGTTCTGCTAGATGAAAAATGCAGATTCTCCCAAAAGAAGCCATCAATTCAGTATGTCGAATGTTAGTTCCTTAAAAAGAATTAATATATTTAAAAAAACTAACCTACCTAGAGAATCTAAAATATCCTTTATGTCAGTAATTAGACAGTCTAATTTATAACTTCCTTGATGGATAGGAGCGTCTGTTTCTCCATAGCCTCGTAAGTCCAAAGCCACAACACGATATTCACTTTTAAACTCTCTCAGTTGATGACGCCAAGAGTACCTGCAAGAAAAAAATTAAATAGAAGAAATACTATATAACCATCACAAAGAATAACATTACAGAAACTTTAAGAAGTAACTTATTTAGAAATATTACACGGTTGCATGTCGGCAGGAAAAAGAGACCTATTTGAAAAGGAAATATGGACATTCTCTATTAGAACTGTTTTATCTCTTTTTAAACATCTATCAATTCTTTGTGTTGGAAACATTCTGGTTTTTGTGTTTTTTTTTTAAGATTTATTTATTTATTTGAAAGGTAGAGATACAGAGAGAGAAGGACAGTGAGAGAGAGGGAGAGAGAAATCTTTCATCTGCTGGTTCACTCCCCAAATGGCCACAATGGCTGATGCTGGGCCAGGCCAAAGCTAGGAGCTGGAGTCAGGAGCTTCTTCCAGGTCTCCCACGTGGGTTCAGGGACCCAGGCACTTGGGCCATCTTCTGCTGCTGTCCCAGGCACATTAGCAGGGAGCTGAATAGGAGGTGGAACAGCTGGGACTTGAACCAGGGCTCACATGGGATGCCGACACTGCAGGCAGAGGCTTAACATTGTACACAACGGTGCTGGCACAGAAAACATTCTTTTTAAAAAGTTTATTTATTTGGGGTGGGCACTGAAACACAGTGGGCAAGGCCACCACTTTCAATGCCCACTTCCATATCAGAGTGTTGATTTGAATCCTGGCTCCTCTGCTTTCCATCCAGTTTCTGGCTAATGCATCCTACAAGGCAGCAGATGATGGCCCAAGTGTTTGCAGTCCTGTCACCCTTGTGGGAGGTCTAGATAGAATTCTGGGCTCCTGGCTTCATCCTGGCCCAATCCTGGCTGTTGGAGGCATTTGGGGAGTGATCCAGAGGATGGACAATTTCTGTTTCTGTCTCTCTGTCACTCTGCTTTTCAATTATTATTATTTGTTTACTTGAGAAGCAGAGAGACCAACAGATAGCTGTGATTATCCATTGGTTCATTCTTCAATTGCTTGTGACAACCAGGGGGCAAAAGCCATGGCCTGGAACCAATCCAGGTCTCCCACATGAGTGATGGGAACATAATGACTTGAGCCATCACCACTGCCTCCCACTGTGCACATTAACAGGAAACTGGAGTTAGGAGCTGAAGCCAGGTAAAAAACCCACATACTCAGATATGGGAAACAAGTGATTTAACTGGTGTCTCAACCACTAGGCCAAACACCCAGCTCTGCCTTAAAATTTTTTGAAGATTTATTAATTAATATATTTGAAAGCTGAGAGAGAGGGAGGGATGGCGGGGGGGAACCTTCCATCTATTGGGTCACTTCTCAAATGGTTGTAATGGCCAGTGCTGGTCCAGACTAAAGCCAGGAGCACGGAGCTCCATTCTGGTCCATGGATGGTAGGAATCTAAGCACGTGAGACATCTTCTGCTGCCTTCCCAGGTCAGAAGTGGAACAAGCGGGACTCAAACCAGCACTCCAATATAGGCTGCTGGTGTTGCAAGAGATGGCTTGGGCTGGCACTGTGGCATAGAGGATAAGCTGCCACCTGCAGTGCTGGCATCCTTTATGGGCGCCAGTTCGAGTCCCAGCTGCTCCTCTTCCAATCCAGCTCTCTGCTATGGCCTGGGAAAGCAGTAGGAGATGGCTAAAGTCCTTGGGCCTCTGCACCCATGTGGGATACCTGGAAGAAGCTCCTGACTCCTGGCTTTGGATCGGCGTAGCTCTAGCCATTGCAGCCATGTGGGGAGTGAACCAGCAGATGGAAGACTTCTCTCTCTCTCTTTCTCTACCTTTCTGTAGCTTGGCCTTTCAAATAAATAAATCTTTAAAAAAAAAAAGTGGGGGGGAGGGCTTAATTTGCTGTGCCACATGCTGACTCCCTGTCTTTCTTTTTTACCAGCTTCAGTGGGGGTGTAACAAAGGGCCAATATTTACAGAAACCACAAAATACCAGATAGTAAAATTGGTATAATGTACTTAAGAAGTCAATTTTCTAAGCTTTTCTTTTAAATATTTATTTATTTATTTGAAAGGCAGAGTTACAAAGAAGCAGAGGCAGAAGCAGAGAGAGGTCTTTCATCTGCTGCTTCACTCCCCAAATGGCTGCAATGGCCAAAGATGGGCTGATACGAAGCCAGGAGCTGGGAGCTTCTTTCAGGTCTCCCACGGGGGTGCAGGGGCCCAAGGACTTGAGCCATCTTCCACTGCTTTCCAGGGTCATAGCAGAGAGCTGGATCAGAAGTGGAACAGCTGGGTCTCGAACCAGAGCCCACATGGGATGGCAGCACTGCAGGCAGTGGCTTTACCTGCTAGGCCGCAGTGCCAACCCTTAAGCTTTTTCAAAATATGCTTACGGTCATCAGGAAATCCCCATACTATGAGCAGTGAATTACTTTGTAGTCTGACAGAGTGAATACATTATAAGGTTAAAAAAAAAAATGAGAAGAAAGGTGAGCTTGAGAGTCTTACCAAAACATCTGACTGCTTATCCAGCCCAGGCCTTTGATGGAGTTATATAAGGAAGACACTTTTGATTCTCTGAAAACATTTACTACATGGAAATTTATTTCCATCAAGAGTAGCTTTTTACTCACTTTACTTCACTGTCAAATAGGACTTATTGGTTTTAGTAATAAAACAGCTTAGTTATAGGAAAAAACTCTAAAGATTAAAAAACAATAACAGATTACCATAGAAAGAATCCAATAAAACAACTATGTTACATAAATTTCTGCTTGCTAAAGAAAAAAAGTCTTCTGTAGAGAAGATTCTGAACCATGAGTACAAGCAAGAATGTTACTAGGGGCTGGCAATGTGGTAGTCAAAGCCCCGGCCTGCAGGGTTGGCATCTCATATGGGTGCCAATTTGAGTCCCAGATGCTCCATTTCTGATCCAGCTCCCTGCTAATGCACCTGGGAAAGCAGTGGAGGATGGCCCTAGTCCTGTACCCACGTGGGAGACCAGGAAGAAGCACCTGGCTCCTGGCTTTGGATTAGCTCAGCTCTGGCTGTTGCAGCCATTTGGGGAATGAGCCAGTGGAAGACCTCTCTCTCTCTCTCTCTCTCTCTCTCTCTCTCTCTCTCTCTCTTTCTCTCCTTCTAATTCTCTTAACTGTCTTTCAAATAAATAAAATAAATCTTTAAAAAAAAGAACATTATTAAAAACACTGAACAGGGGCCTCCAGCATTGTGGCCCAGCAGGTAAAGCCACTGATTGTGACTCCAGCATCCCATATCAACACTGGTTTGAGTCCTGACTGCTACACTTCCTATCCAGCTCCCTACAAATGCCCCTGGAAAGCAGCAGAAGATGGCTCAAGTACTTAAGCTGCTGCCACCCAGGTGGGAGACCTGGATGGAGTTCTAGTCTCCTGGACCAGCCCCAGCTATTGTGGCCATCTGGGGAATGAACTGGCAGATGAAAGATTTCTCTCTCTCTCTCTCTCTGTAACCCTGACTTTCAAATAAATTAATAATAATAATAACAATACATTTAAGAACCAAAATGGCACCAGCACTGGCCAATTAGAATGGGCATGGTGCTGCAGCGAAGTCCCATAGGCCTTTGGTGGACCAGGCATTCCCCGTGTACTTGATAATGGAACTATGAAATAACTGGAATGCAGAAACCATGAGATTTTCCTTCAAAGAAGCAAACTCGTTTTGCATAACTAATAGAAAAGAGACATGAACTTTTTCAAAATGACTCATTATGTTATGGAACTCAAAATACGCATTTTTTAAAAAGCATCTGTGTGCACATCTGTTCACGGGAACACTGTGCAAAATTATCTGATGCAAGCCAAGTAGAAGATCATTGTCTAAAAATACTGCCAGAGTACAATAGGCAAGCGGATACAGTGATGCAAGATTATAAACCAGTCATGAGAAGGGTACTGCAGTGTGAAGCAAAAAGACCAATGTACAAGTCAATTTCCTAACATCAATATATAGATGAACTGGAGGGTGTCAGATATGTATTTAGAATTATGAATGGATACAAAATCTTCAGTTTGTTACTAGAAATCTGACTTGCAAAATCTGTAAAAGTATAGTCAATTAAGATGGATTTGAAAATGTTAATAAATTGCATCTTTTTTGGGTAGGCCACAGTAATCTTCTCAATGTCTCTGGGTTATATTAAACAGGTGAACCAGTTTGTTTCTTTAAATATACTAATTTGTCAACACATATGAGTATTACTGTATTATTTTTCATTGGTTTTACCTCATTTTGAGTTTTTTTTTTATATCTTTGTAACTGAAGTCCAACTTTTTTTTTTTTGACAAAACACTATATTTGCAGCAAAACTGACGCACACAGGGATTTCTTTCATTTTTTTTTTTTTAATTTTAGCCCCCACATTTAAGGGAAACATACAGTATTTGTCTTTCTGTGTCTGGCTCTTTTTTTAAAAAAAAAGATTTATTTATTTCTTTGAAAGTCAGAGTTACACAGAGAGAAGGAGAGCCAGAGAGAGAGAGAGAGAGAGGTCTTCCATCTGCTGGTTCACTCCCAGTTGGCCGCAATGGCTGGAGCTTCGCCGATCCAAAGCCAGGAGCTAGGAGCTTCTTCCAAGTCTTCCATGTGGGTGCAGGGACCCAAGGATTTGGGCCATCTTCTACTGCTTTCCCAGGCCATAGCAGAGAGCTGGATCAGAAGAGGAGCAGCCAGGACTGAACTAGCGCCCATATGGGATGTTGGCACAGCAGGCGGCGGCTTTACCTGCTATGCCACAGTGTCGGCCCTATGTGTCTGGCTTATTTCACTCAACATGATGTCCTCCAATTTCAACCATCTTGATGCAAATGATATAATTTTATTCTTTTTTATAGCTGAAAAATTTATATGTGTGTGTGTGTGTGTGTGTATGTATACCTTTTCTTTATCCATTCATCTGATGATAGACACCTCAGTTGAGTCCATATTTTGGCTATTGTGAACAGTGCTGATATAAACATAGTGGAGCAGGTATACAATATGTTCATGTCTTTTGGGTATATACCCAGTAGTGACGTTGCTGGATCCTATAGGTAAGTTTATTTCCCAACTTTTAAAGAAATTGAAATACTGTTTTCCACAGTGGCTGCATTAATTTACATTCCCACCAACAGTGTATGAGTTCTCCTTTCTCTACACCCCCCTCAGCATTTGCTGCTCTCTATCTTTTGGATAATAGCCATTTGGACAGTGGTGAGGCGATATCTCATTGTGGGTTTGAGACAACAACAACTAAAGATCACAAATTTTGGGGGGAGAATTATATTCAAGTTCTATTAAAGCATGTGCTGTTTTAATATGCTAAGTATTATTCATTTAAAATGCACTTAATTAGAGATTTCAAGGTAGAAATTTGACTCAAAATCATGTGCACAATTCTGCAAAATTTTACATTTAAAATTGTATTAGAAATCATGCAAATATGATATCTCCATATGTCATTATTTTGTGAATTATTTAAATTACCTTAAATATAAATGTAACTACTGTTGTTAACAAGGAGTGCAGCCAAATAATATCCTAAACATGCTAGTAATAGGGAAACTGCATAATTTAATAAATTATAAAAAACTATTTTTAAAATATCATCTTCCTAGAATTCATAAGTAAATGCACTTTAGCCCTAAACTGAAAAAGAAATCACCTACAGGCATTCTAATGGTGAAGGTGGCGCTTGGGACACTTTTTTGCATTCCATATTGGAATGCCTAGGTTTGAGTTCCAACTCTGTTGGATTCTAGCTTCTTTCTAATATGCACCCTGTGGGAAGCAGCAGATAATGGCTCAAGTAGTTGGGTCCCAAGAACCCACATGGAAGACCTGGGTTGAGTTCTGGGTTCCTGGCTTTGGCCTGGTTCAGCCCCAGGTGTTGCAGGCATTTGAGGAGTGATCTTCCATCTGCTGGTTCACTTCCCAGATGACTACAATGGCCAGGACTGTGCCAGACCGAAGCCAAGAGCCAGGAGCTTCATCTGGGTCTCCCAAGTGGGTGGCAGAGGCCCAAGCACTTGGGCCCCATCTTCCACTGCTTTTTCCTGGCCATTAGCAGGGAACTGGATCAGAAGTGGAGCAGCCAGGACAGGAACTGGTGGTGCCTATATGGGATGCTGGCATCACAGGTGGCAGCTTTACCCACTACACCACAATGTCAGCCCCATATCATTTTTTTTAAAGGCGTTCATTAAAAAAATTTTTTTCAATCATATGTTGTTTTCATCTGTGTTTATTTGGTCCTGTGAAGTTCATGGAGAATAGAAGAATTAATTCACCCCTGGGTAGCTGAATGTATACCCCAAAATTCACATGTTGAAACTTAATCACCAATGTGATAATTTTAAAAAGTGGTGCTTTTAGGGGTGATTAATTCCTAAGGGTGGAGTGTGATTAGTGACCTTGTGAAAAGGCTGGAGGGAAGCAGCTGGGGCCTGTTTGTCCTTCTGTCTTTCATTGTGTGAGAACACAGTGCTCACCCCTGCTAGAGACAGCAACGAAGTACTTTCTTGGAAGAAAAGACCTAACCCTGGTGCCCTGATCTTGGACTTGCCAGCCTGCAGAGCTATGAGAAATACATTTTTGTTCTTTATAAATTACCCAGTCTCAGATATTTTATTAAAGTAACATGGACTAAAACAGTAACTAACAACTGTGTATTTCTGTCTTTAGATTTTCTTCCTAATGTGAAATATCTAGGTCCTTAATTCATCCTGTATTAATAAGACTCTGTTGCTATGTGCATAGGAAATAGCTCATTTTCAGTTTTCCTGGGTCTTCTTCTTTCTGCCTTCTCCAAAAATTTCCTGGTAACAAACACTCCAAGCCTTTGATTTGGAGAAACTGCTTTCCCCGGTCACTGTGATACTTTGTCCACAGTAGGTATTCTAGAAAATCCAAAAAACTGTTTTGTGACTATTTCAGAAATTTGAAACGTTAAAAGATACTTCTTTTAATCCTCAAAAATGTACAAATTTAGGATGGCAGCATGTAGGTTTCTTTAGGAAGAAAGCCATTGCTGAGACGAAGGAACATTCAGGCATGGTAGCAGGGTCTGTCAAGTCATTACAAGAAAACGATACTGCAGCCGGCACTGTAGGGTAGCTGGTTAAGCTGCCACCTGCAGCACCGGCATCCCATATGGGTGCCAGCTGGAGTCCTGGCTGCTCTACTTCTGATCCAGCTCCCTGCAAATGCTCCTGGGAAAGCAGCGGAAGATGGCCCAAGTGCTTAGGCCCCCACACCCACACAGGAGATGTGGAAGAAACTCCTAGCTCTTGGCTTTGGCCCGGACCAGGCATGGTCATTGCAGCCATTTGAAGGAATGAACCAGTAGATGGAAGATCTCTCTCTCTCTCTCTCTCTCTCTGCCTTTCAAATGAATAAAAAATAAATACTAAAAAAAGAGAAAATGATACTATGGTAAATGGTAAGGTCTGAATGCTTGTCCTCTCCAAAATTGAAGTTGAAATTTAATTGCCATTGTAACAGTATTAATGTGTGAGACTTTTAGCCCTGATGGGAAGGTACTATGTACTCTTGGGAGGAATTAATGCTGTTACAAAGGAACAATTTCAGCCCCTTCTGTCTTTCTGCTCTTCCACCTTCTGCCATGTTATAAAGACACAAAAAGACGTTTGCCAGAAGCCATTGGCTTGTTCTGGGACTTCCCAGCCTCCCAAACCATAAGCAAATAAATTTCCATTCATCACAAATTACCAGTTTGTGATATTCTGTTATAGCAGCACAAAAGAGACTAAGACAAAAAGCCACGTTTTTAATGCACGTTGGTAAGCTTACCAGAATTCTGGAAATCCATGAAGCAGCAGCATAAGGCGCTTCCCTCTTTCTCCAGCAGCAACATAGTGAAAGCGTAACCCCGAATCCTGAAAATGGAGGGCATGGGATTTTAGCAGTGTTTTGTGTCATAGGAGCCTATCTAGTATACCTATTTCATTTAAAAATAGTCACTTGCATTATTTTTAATATCAAGAAATGTCAGTAACTTTCAAAAAGGAAAAAATCCATGATTTATCAATAGAATAAAATAAAGATTCACTTTGGTTGATATTCCCATCATAGTACCCTCCTCCCTCCTAATTCTACTACTACAAGGTCAACTTAGCTTCCAAAGCAAATGTCACAATTTGTAGCTTCCATCTTACCGATGTGTCACTTCTCATCTCATTCAAATTCTGCAGGACACGTAAATGACTCTGAATTTATAATCCTGCCAAGTTTACCTCCTAGTCACGGACTTTTCTCAGCTTGCCCGTCAAAAGCTGTGCCATCAGTTACATAATTCACACCTCCTTCCCTTATTTTTAGGTCTCTCCTTCCCCCGTTATTATTTTGAGTGTTGCGTGTACTGTTCCCCTCGCTGCCTGCTCCTCACGTCATGTCAGTGCGCGTTTCTAACAGCGGAATGCCCTGAGCGCTTGAGGCGTCATCACTCTGCCAGTGGGAGGCCAGACAGCCCAAGGAAAATACAAAGCGTGGGAATGAGAGTGGTCTAAGCTAACGGAGAAAACAGCCAGACAATGAGAAACAAAAACTCTGAAAGAACGCCAGGAGTGAAACCAGGAACTGGAGCTGAGCACAGACTAGAGGTTTTATGGCAGGCAACCCAAGCAAATGGGTTTACACAGGTGAAAGAACCTTAAAATTTTATTAATTGACCCTATTATTTCACAGAGTTAATAAAACAGATCCAAATAGGCGAACCCAGGTCAGAAGGGTGACTGGGAGCAGGGTGGTGACCAGCATCCCCCTCTTGTGCTCACTCCCAGGGCAATGTTCTTTGCACTCCTGGGTCCTGTGTCTCTAGGGAAGCTCTTTAGGCCTCCAGAGTCACAGGAAAGGTGTTCTGAGGAATTCCAGGTGATTCTTCTTCGTTTTTTAATTTGAGAGATAGGGACAGGCACACAGAGAGCTTCCATCGACTGGTTCAGTCCGCAAATGCTCACAATGGCCAGGGCCAAAGCCAGGAGCTGGGAACAGAATTCAGGTCTCCCACATGGGTGGCAGGAACCCAATTAAGTGAGCCATTACCACTGCCTTCCAGGGTCTACACTGGCAGGAGGCTGGAGTCAAGAAAACTGAACCCAGGTACTCCATGTGGGATGCGGCATCCGAATGGCTAAGCCAAACACCTGCTCCCCGGATGATTCTTACACCACTTTTCCACTTCACATTTGCCAGAGTTAACAAATCTGACAGCAGAACGCCTTCTGGCAGTTCAATAACCTCTTCTTGGGTGGTGAGTCTTGGAGGCTGACATGCTGTGGACACTCGACCGGATGTCATTAGCAGATGCTTTATTGCACTGTGTGCCAGTGACTGTTGTAATTTATCCTTTTGTTTTCACATCTACTAACTTATTTTCAATTCTCATTTTAACTCCAGGCTGATTAAGAGCCAGAAAGAAGTTCCTCTTGCCCTCCTGAACTCCAGCTGCCTGCTAGTTTAGCTCCTCCTGGGCAATCAGGACACGGTGACACAAACATGCCCCCATATGAAGCTGCTGATTTTGAAAGGCTTGTGAGTCAGCCTGCGGGGTGTATCACGGGGACTGTTTCCCTTCACCACCTGGAGCCTCGGGAAATAGCATACCCGTGGGCTGGGACAAAGGCTGGGGTAGGCATGGACAATTGAAATCCACAGGCACAGGTGACATTTACTTTTTATGCCATTCCTCTGGTCCCCGACTTCACCCATCTGTTCCCCTCCCCACAAACACACAGAGACTCTCGGTTCACGTGGCCTAGAGCGTCTGTGGGCAGAATGAACTCCCGATTTCCAAAGACTTAGTCTCTTTGTCTCTGAAATTCGGGCAAGGACAGTCTCCTGGGACAGCAGGGCGCCACCAGGAACAATTCCCCCCACAGCTGCTCGGGGCTCCTGAGGGCAAAAAGGTGACGGGAGAATTTCCCTTCACAAGGGAAGGAGAGGGAGCGGAATTAATGCGGGGTTGTTGCGGCCGAGGGTCGGGGGTCGGACCGCCACATTAAGGGGACACTGTAAGAGAAACTACACATTCAGAAACCAAGGCACCTTGTCAGCGCTCGCTCCCTTGCTCCCTCCCTCCTTCTCTCCCTCCGACACGACCCTCTGCCGCCACACCTCGCCCCTCCTGCCGCCCCCTGGCGTCTTCCCGGAGCCTGCCGCGCGCTCGGGAGCCGGCGGACTCTCGGGGACGCTGAGCCGGGCGCCACGGAGCGGGCAGCCTGGCACCCTCCACTCTCACGGCCGTCACGTTCCCTCCCGTCACCGCCAGGCCGGCGCTGGCCTTCACCTTGATCCGCACGTAGCAGTGGGTCCCCAAAGAGGGGTCGTTCAAGCACGCGGGAGGGTGCTCGCGGGCGACCCGCCGGAAGGTCTGTGCGGGTCCTTTGCCGATGCTCCACAAAAGTTTGAGCAGGTGGACGGCGGCGCAGAGCCCGCAGTAGCAGTAGACCAGGGACCAGAAGAGCAGGGACCGGATCGCGACCATCAAGCGGGGCAGGCGGTCCCGCGGCCCCGCCATCGGGCGGCGGCGGGGCCCGCGGCCCTTCCTCCGCAGCCGGAGAGCGCGCGCCGCGGCGCGTCAGGCTCGCCCGCCGTCGCCGGCTCGGCGCGCGCCTCCCCCGGCCCCGGCGGCGGCGGCAGTGGCGGCAGTGGCGGCAGCGGCGACGGCGGCGGGGCTGCGTCCCGAGTCACGGCGGGGCCGCCCGCGACACGCCCGGGGCCGCCGCGCCCGCCCGAGCGCCGCAGGGGAGACTCCCCCGCCGCGAGGTCGGCCCGGGACAAGGCCAGGGCAGGAGCCACGACCCTTCTCCGCGGGGAGAAACCCCGTGGAAAAATGGCTGGAAAATGAAGGGAAGACTTTGCCAAACCGTCCCAGGTACCGACCACAGGGAAGCGCCACTCTTGTGCCCAGGGTTCAAGTTCTTCATCTCAGGCCTTCTGTTGGGTGGTGGAACCGTGGGGCGCGGGGAGGAGAGGACGGTGACCTGTCTTGGGGCTACATGCTGGACATCACTGCTTTGTCACTGACGCTCTTGGGAGCTGTTAATATTCTTCAGTCAGGTTCAAAGTCATCCGCCCAGCCAGAAAATGGCAAGTAGACAAGCCCTTGGCTACCACGTTTGTTTCCTTGTCCAGTAGTGCGTGTGCGTGTATTTTAACAGCACTTGGGCGACCCTAGTCTGGCCTTCTGGCTTTGCCTGTTGTGGGCATTTGAGGAGTGAACCAGCAGATGGGAGAACTCGCTTGCGCGCTCTCTCGCTCTCTCCCTCTCTCTCTCTCTGTGTTGCAAATCAATCAGTTGATCAGTCAATAAAAAAGCATAGTGGATTCTTGTAAATCAGGAATTACACAATATGTAGCCTTTTGGTACAAGGTGTTTGTGATTCCACCATACTATGGCATGTATTTTTTTAATTGCTGATTAAACATTCATGTAAAGTTCCGTGTGTGTGTGTGTGTGTGTGTGTGTGTGAGAATGTATGTTTTTATTTCATTTGGGTAAATACCTAAAAGTGGGTTTGCTGGGCCAGGTGCTAAGTGCATTTAGCTTTGGGAGAAACTGTCAAACTGGTTTCCCAAGTGGCTGTACAATTTTGAATTCACACCAGCAATGTGTGAGAGTTATAATTATGTCACATTCTTGAAAGCACTGGGTTCTGTCAAAAACAAATTTTTTTTTTTTAATTTTAGCCATTATTCTAAGATGTGTGTAGTGGTATCCGATTGAAATAATTATTTGCATTTGCCTAATGACTAATAGTATTGGCCATCTTTTACACACCTATGTGACACTTGAATATAATCTTCTTAACAAAATTTCTGTCCAATTTCTTTACTCATAAAAAATAGGTATTTGTTTTCTTTACTATTGAGTTTTGAGAGCTCCTTACATATTTTGGTTACAAATATTTACCATATTTCATGTAATTTGCACATATTTACCAGGTCTGTATCTCTTCATTTTTGTAACAGATGTTTGAAGAGCAAAACTTAGTCTTGTAGTCTAACTAGCCACTTTTTTTCTCTTATTGCTGGTATTTTGATCTCTTTTATAAGAAATCTTTGCCTAACCCAAAGTCAACAAGGTTTTGTTTTTCTTAAACCTGTTTTCTTCTAGAGGTTTTATGTTTTTCTGTTGTATATTTAGGCTTATGACTTATTTTGAGATAATTTTTGTGTAGGGCAAAGGTATGGATTGAAGTTTATGTTTCACATGTGTATATGCAATTGCCTTTGGACCATTTGTTGAAAGGAATATTCTTTATTGAATGCCCTTTGCACATTTGTTGAAAATCAGTTGACAGAAGGGTCTCTTTCTGGACTCTTCAGTACGGCTCTCTGTGTCTATATTTTCTCCAACACAGTAGTTCCCCCTTCTCTGCAGGAGATATGTTCCAAGTCCCCCAGTGATTACTTGAAACTACAAATAGTGCTAAGCCCTATACATACTACATTTTCTCCCATTCATTCATACCTGTGATAGTTCAATTTATAAGTTAGGCACAGAGATTAATAACAATAGCTAATAATAAAATAGAACAATTATAATAATAGACTGTAATAAATGCTGCGTGAATGTTGTCTTTCTGGAAAGAGTCAAAAACAAATATTAATATTTTGAATAACAGTTGACACAGGCAACTGAAACTGAAGAAAGTAAAATCATGAATGGAGGGAACCAAACTTGTCATGACTATTCTAAGTAGTATGATAAATATAGAACTCAGGTGCTTTGAGTCCTTAAACTTTGTTCTGTTTTATCAAAATTGTTTTGACTGTTCTAGTTACTTTATACATATTTTAAATTAGTTTATCCATTTATTTATTAGCAAAAATGACTGATTGAATGCATTAAATCAATTAACTGATTTGGAGAGAATTGATAAAATGAATTTTCCAATCCATGAACACGATGTTCTCTCTCCATTTAAATCTTTGATTTCTGTCATCAATTTTTTTCAGGTTTTAAGCATATAGATCCTGCACACATTTTGTAAGATTTATACCTAAGTATTTTTTTAAAGATTTATTTATTTATTTGAAAGGCAGAGATACAGAGAGGTAGAGAGAGAGAGAGAGAGAGAGAGAGAGAGAGAAAGAGAGAGGTAGGTCTTCCATCTTCTGGTTCATTCCCCCAAATGACTGCAACAGCTCAAGCTGGGCTGGTCTGAAGCCAGGAGCCTGGAGCTTCTTCCAGGTTTTCCACGTAGGTGCAGGGGCCCAAGGATTGGGCCATCTTTCACTGCTTTCCCAGGCCATAGCAGAGAGCTGGATCAGGAATGGAGCAGCCCAGAGCTGCCCATATCTGGGCACTGGTTTGCCACATATATGCCAGCTATGCCACATTGCTGGCCTCCTAAGTATTTCTTTTGAAAGTTATTATAAACGCTATTTTTCAACATCCGAATTGTTCATTGCCAGTACAAATGAATATCCCTTATCTGAGATGCTTGCAGTTGTTTTGGATTTCAGATTTTTTTGGATTTGAGAATATTTGCATAAACACAATGAAGTATTTTGGGAATGGGAAGTCTAAACATGAAATTAATTTGTTTCATATGTACCTAATACACAGAACCCTGAAGATAATTTTATACAATATTTTTGGTGTGGATGCATTTTTACTGCTACCATCACATGAGGCCAGGTGTGGAACTTTCCACTTGTGGTGTCATGTTGACAATCAAAACATCTTGGATTTTTGAGCATTTCAGATTTTTGGATTGGGATGTTCAACTCCGATGTTCAAATAGAATTGATTTTTTTTCCTTTTGTCTTGAATCTTGGATTCTGAATCCTTGCTAAATTCATTTGTGAGTTGTAGTAGCTTTTTGAAAGATTTTTGGGGTTTTCTATGTAATTACGTTGTCTATGGATTGACAGTTCTTTTTCTTTCTTTTCAATCTATGTGGCTTTTATTTCTTGTTCTTGCCTAATTGCACTGGCTATTATTTCCAGTAGAATATTGGGTAGGAGTGGTGAGAGTGGACATCTTTACCTTCTTCCTGATATAAAGGGGAAAGCAGATTAATCTTTCACTGTTAATCATAAAGTTGGTTACAGATTTTGTTTAGATGCATTTAATCATGTGATGAAGGTCCTTTCTATTTCTGGTTTCTGAGAATAAATAGAGGTTGAATTTTGTCAAAGGCTTTTCTACTTCTATTGAGATAGTTATTGTTTTTCTCTGTAATTTGTTGATTCAGTGAATTACATTCTTAAAAATTTTTGAATTTTGAACTGCCTTTCAAAACTAAGAAAAACCCCCTTGGTCATAAAGTATTATATTTTCCACACATTGTTAGTTTCTTTAAAAAAAAAAAAGATTTATTAATTTATTTATTTGAAAGAGTTGCAGAGAAGGAAAGGCAAAGCTGAAGAAGAGAGAGATCTTCCATCATTGGTTCTCTCCCCAAATGGCATCCATAGCCAGGGCTGGGCCAGGCTGAAGCCAGGAGCTTCTTTCAGGTCTCCCATGTTGGTTCAGGGCTATCTTCCACTGCTTTCCCAGGCACATTAGCAGGAAAGCTGAATTGGAAGTAGAGCAGCCGGGACTCGAACTGGCACCCATATGGGATGCCAGCACTGCAGGCAGCACCTTTACCTGCTACACCACAGAGCCAGCCCCTTCACATTGTTAATTTCAATTTGCTAATATTCGGTTGATCATTTCACGTGTATGATTGCATATTCTTCTCATATATTCTGGAAGTATTTATGTAGAATTCATAATAATTTTTTCCTTGAGTGTCTGGTAGAATTCTCAAAGCTATTGGGCTACCTCTTCCCTAACACCACTCTATCAATAAACTAAAGAAGAAAAACCATTTGACAAATCAAATTTTATGATTTTAAAAGAAAACTTTTTAGCAAGTTAGAAATAGAGGGAAATTCTTCAATTTGAAAAGGGCATCTACAAAAAACCTAAAACTAACATTATGTGTAGTGGTGAAAGACTCAATGCTATCCTTATATTTAGGAAGAAACGAAGGATGCTCATTCTTACTGCTCTTATTCAACCCAGTGCTAAAAATTCTAGGCAGGGGCAGGTGCTCTGGTGCAGTAGGTTAAGCCACCTCTTGGACACCCTGCAGCTGGTATTGGAGTGCCAGTTTGAACAACCCCTACCGCCACTCAGCTTCCTATGCAGCTTCTTGCTAATTTGCCTGAGAAGTAGATGATGGAAAAGTACTTCAGTTCCTGCCACCCATGTAGGAGACCAGGATGGAGTTCCAGGCTCCTGGCTTCCACCTTGCCACTGCAGCCATTTGGGGAGTGAATCAGCAGATGAAGGATCTTCTTCTCTGTCACTCTTTCAAAATAAATAATAAATAAATAATTCTAGGCAATGTAATAAAGAAACACAAAAGTCATACAGGTTGGAAGGGAATAAAACTATTTTCATTTTGGACTTTTTTGTTGTTTATATCATTGGCTACAATTTTCCAAAATAATGTTAAATAAAAGAAGCAATAGGAATCATTCATTTTTACTTCTCATTTTAAGATAAATGGTTATAGGATTTCAGCTTATGCTATGGTGGGGAGGGAGGGTGGTAATGAATATTTAAGCTGTTTTTAATTTAGTCTTTTTTTAAAAGATTTATTTTATTTATTTGAAAGTCAGAGCTACACAGAGAGAGAAGGAAAGAGGTCTTCCATCCGCGGTTTATTCCCCAGTTGGCCGCAACATCTGGAACTACTCCGATCCAAAGCCAGGAGCCAGGAGCTTCTTCTGGGTCTCCCATGTGGGTGCAGAGGCCCAAGGACTTGGGCCATCTTCTACTGCTCTCTCAGGCCATAGCAGAGATCTGGATCAGAAGTGGAGCAGCCGGACCTTGAACCAGCGTCCATATGGGATGCTGGCACTGCTGGCAGCGGCTTTACCCACTATGCCACCATGCCGGCCCCTTAATTTAGTCTTAAGGAATAGCTGATAAAAGTTTTTTGTAGATTTCTTAGGATATTCTACTAGAAAATCATGTGTCAGAATTATCAATTATCCCTTCTTTAGCTTATTGACATAGTGAGTTACGCTGATTTTCAAATGTTGCACTGACTGCATGGAATAACTCACATTAGGCATGGTCTGTAATTCTTTTTTTTTTTTTTTAAAGATTTATTTTATTTACATGAAAGACAGAGTTAGAGAGAGAGAGAGAGACATACACACACACACACAGAGGTCTTCCATCTGCTGGTTCACTTCCCAGATGGCCGCAATGGCTGGAGCAGCGCCGAACCGAAGCCAGGAGCTTCTTCCAGGTCTCCCATGTGGGTGCAGGGGCCCAAGGACTTGTGCCATCTTCTACTGCTTTCCCAGGCCATAGTAGAGAGCTGGATAGGAAGTGGAGCAGCTGAGACTGGAACCATAGCCCATATGGGATGCCGGCACTGCAGGCGGTGACTTTACCTGCTACGCTGCAGCACTGGCCCTTAGTTTTACATTTTGAATTCAATTTCCTTTATAATATAGTCCATTCAGATTATCCGTTGTATCTTGGTTGGGTTTTGGTACTTCATGGTTTTGAAGAATTTAATATATTTCTCCAAATTGATGAGTATTAAGTTATTTGTAGTATTCCTTTAAGTTTTTTTAACCTTTGAGAGACAGCGAAAGAGAGAGATATCCATCCATTGGTTCATTCCCCAAATGCCCAGAACAGCTGGGGCTTGGCTGGGATTAGAGCCAGGGTGGCAGGAATTCAGCTAGCATCTGCATTTGTTGGAAACTAGAATCAGGAGCCAGAGCCTGGAATTGAACACAGGCACTCTGATACCCACTGCCCAGCTCTTTCATCTTTTGTAGGATCTGTAATGATATTCGCAATTTCATTCTTGCTGTTAATAATTTGCCTTCTTTTTGTCAGTTTTTTTCTAGAAATTTATCAACTTTATTGATCCCCCTATACCGGCAATTACTCTTTTTGTTTAATTGATTTTTTTTTTAATTTTCAGTTTTGCTGATGTCTGCTATATCATTTCATTGGTGTCTGCCTTATGTTTATTTTGACATTTTTTCCTAAGTTCTTGGGTTAGGAACTTATTGATTTGTGGCCTTTTTTGTTTAAAAAATATTTTTAAAGACTGAGCCCCAAAGAGGGCATTTATTCTCCTTCTTTTTTAGATGTTTAATTATTTATTTATTTGAAAGGTATAGTCAGAGAGAGAGAGAGAGAGAGAGAGAGAGAGATGGTTCATCCACTGTTTCACTTCCCAAATGGCTTCAACAGCCAGAGGTGGGTGGCTCTAAAGCCAGGAGCCAGGAGCTTCTTCCTCGTGGTTTCCCTCATGGGTGCAGGGGCCCAAGGACTTGGGCCATCCTCTGCTACTTCCCCTGGCACGTTAGCAGGGAGCTGGATCAGAAGTGGAAAGCTGGGACTGGGACTGGCGCTCATATGGGATGCCGAAGTCACAGGCGGCAGCTTAACCTGCTATTGCTACAACACCTGCCCATTTTAAATTTCTTAAATTTATTTCATTTATTTGAAAGGGAGAAAAGGAGAGGGATATATAGGGAGAGATCTTGTTTTGGGTCATTGCTCAGATCCTGCAACAGCTAGGGCTGGGTCGGGCAGGGACCCAATCAATCCAGTCATTTGCAGGCCCTGGGAATGCATTTGCAGGAAGCTGGAATTTAAGGAGGAACTGCAACTCTGAACATTGCTATTCAAAATGCCTGTCCATTTTTCTTATTTTTAATGGAAGCATTTAGCACTCATTACTTTTTAACAGCATTACATATATGTTGATATGTTGTATTTATATTTTCATCCTTGTATTTCTGAAAATTTTCTGTAAAATTTCCTTTTTGTCCCATTAATTATTTACAAATGTATTGCTTAATTACATGTTTGGAAAACAAATATGCATAACGTTGTTGGATGGCATGTTCTACACATACCCATTAGATTAGCTGGTTACTAGTATCCTGCATACCTTTAAAGAGAAGATTCCTGTTAAGTTCATTCAGACCAAATAAGTTCCTCAATTTCTTAATAATAATGCAAAGTTTGATGAAGATAATACAAAAATTACAGGGTAGATGAATTTCATTAAAAATTATTTCAGTAATTCCAAATAAGTGGCTCACTAGGCTAATCCTCCGCCTGCGGTGCCGGCACCCCGGGTTCTAGTCCCAGTTGGGGGGCTGATTCTGTCCCGGTTGCTCCTCTTCCAGTCCAGCTCTCTGCTGTGGCCCGGGAAGGCAGTGGAGGATGGCCCAAGTGCTTGGGCCCTGCACCCACATGGGAGACCAGGAGGAAGCACCTGGCTCCTGGCTTCAGATCAGCGCAGCGCGCCGGCCACAATGCACCCGCCGTAGAGGCCACTTGGGGGGTGAACCAATGGAAAAGGAAGACCTTTCTCTCTCTTTCTCTCTCTCTATCTCTCTCTCTCTCACTAATTCTGCGTGTCAAAAAAAAAAAAAAAAGATATGAGAAATTGTATCTAACAGTATAACATAATATAACTACAGAGACTTAATTCTAGGAAAGTTAGAATGACCCAACACTAGGAAATCTGTCAACATAGTGCATTGACATTTGTAGGAAAACCGCACAAAATTATATCAGAAGCCCCAAAATGGACATGCTAAATTTCAGCAGCTATTTATCAAAAGCCAAATTACTTCAGAAGAAAACTGCTTAAGCATTACAGTTACCAAAACAAATAAAAACCAGTAACCTATGGTAAAGCTATAGCTACTTACTTGAAATTTTGGAATAAGAAAGAATGATTGCTATTAGTTCTATTATTTAATATTGTTTTTTGAAAGTTGAGCTAAGAAAATAAAAAGAACCCAAGCAACTCAAAAATTACCATAAAAATTAGAAAAGAGGCAAACATACATGTTTGTAGACTATAATATTTTTTAATGATTTTTTAAAATTTATTAGACAGGTAGAATTATAGACAGTGAGAGACAGAGAGAAAGGTCTTCCTTCTGTTGGTTCACTCCCCAAATGGCCACTACAGCCGGCGCTGTACTGATCCGAAGCCAGGATCCAGGTGCTTCCTCCTGGTCTCCCATGGGGTTGCAGGGCCCAAGCACTTGGGCCATCCTCCACTGCCCTCCCAGGCCACAGCAGAGAGCTAGACTGGAAGAGAAGCAACCAGGACTAGAACCCTGCGCTCATGTGGGATGCCGGTGCCGCAGGCAGAGGATTAACCAAGTGAACCACGGTGCCAGCCCCTATAATAATATTTCTATAATTCTCACAATATTTTGGTTAATAGAACAGGAAACTCACAAAGTGGCTAACTACATGTATACAAAAATCAATCATTTTCTCATATCCTAGCATTAACCAATTAGAAGTTGAAACTAGACTCACTAAGGAGAGGGTAACATTATATCCTTGCCATGTATTATTTGCACGTAGCTATGGTTAATTTTTTAAAAAATATTTGAGAGGCAGAGAGACAGAGACAGACCGAGTTCTCGCTGCCGATTCATTTTCCAAATGCCAACATTTCATTGTGAGATTATGCTGAGTTTATTCATTTTTCAACCGTACTTGAGGGATCTGTCCTTCTTTCATCCCTTTCTACTCCTTGTTTTAGTATGATTATTTTTGTACATATTTTTATATGCTCTTGTACATGTCTCCTCCTGGTTTATAATAGTTTCACTTAGATACTTGGGTAGGAATTGCTGAGTTATGACTGCACATCTATTAAGTCTTGCAATATCAAATTGTTTCTGAAATGGTTATATCTATTCACAATCCTGACCACAGTGTATGAATTCCCACTCAGCCTATCCAATATTTGATAATGGTATAGATACCATCTTAGCTAATATTTTGGGTAAAAACTGATGTATCCCAAACCCCAATTTTCATTCCCCTTAGTATTAAAGAGGCTGAGCATCTTTTCACATCTATTAACCATATACATTTCCTCTGAAGGGAAAGGGCCATGTGTGGCAGATCATCACCAAGACCCTTGTGTTCCTCTAAATTTTGCAGGCTTGCAATCAGGTGTGTAGTCAAGTCATCAGGTTCTGATACAGTGTTTATCTCACTCAAATTTTATGGATATAGTTTCAATTTCTAATTGGTTAATGCTAGGATATGAAAAACCTCTTGACTTGTATATACTTACCTTGTGAGTGCAAGAGGTCCAAATATCAAGCCTGGCCATTAAAACATTCTGTGGGATCCCCTGACTCTAATCTATCTTCCTGTGCTGCCTCAGTATTAGGACCACATGTTCCAGGTGGCTACAAGTGGAACAGGCTCAGACTGCTCTCCTTTCCATAAGAGTGAAACACCCCTCATACATGCCTATAGGGTAGAACAATTTTTATTCACCCTTATTTTGGTGGTTTTGCTGAGCTTATGATTCCAACCTGACTCTTTCCCTACCTGTTTGCCTTTGTATTGAGCCAAAGACTGATGGATAAACATAAACACAGCACAATTCTGGTATATCATTCTTCATAGTGTGTACTCACAGACCTATGAATGCATTATGAAGGAAACCTGCAGTCAACAATCAAATACATACAGCTTTTCACTCCACCACTCAAAGTAAGTTCTAAACCACACAAACTTATAATCTCACCATCACTCTCCTGCGACAACTGATTCAGGCTTAAATAATTTGCAGAGATCATATGTAAGCATATGTTTAAGAACTTTGTTAATGAAAAAGCCAGGAGTCATGGTTAAGATACAGTTACTAATAACTTAGAGGTACCCTAAGGGGAATTGTCAAGAGACATATACAGTATACATATACAGTCAGCTCTCAGCGTCTGCAAGTTCTGCATTCATAAATGCAACCAACCATGGAACAAAACTGTACAAAAAGAGTTGTCTATATTGAATATATACAAATAATGCCTCTTGTCATTATTCTCTAAATAATCCAGTTTAACAAGTAGTTACACAGTTTTGCATGGTGTTAGGTACTAGAAGTAATGTAGAGATGATTTAAAGTATACAGGAGAGTGTGAGTAGGTTTTATGCAAATACTGTGCCATTTTATGTAAGGGACTTGAGCACTTGCAGATTTGGGTATGTGTGGGACATCTAGGAATGAATCCATGGTACTTACTGAGGGGTGACTGTGTGGGTACATAATGAGAAAACATGAGATTAATTCATGCAGGTTTATTACTGGGAAACTTCACATTTCATGCTGACGGTTATTTTTCTTTCAAACTTGTGAACATTAAAATCCTACTGTTTTTGGTGTTCATTTTGTTGACAATGCATTCTTATCTCTATTTGGTAAAATTAAAATAAGCTCCTTGGGGCTGGAGCTGTGGCGCAGCGGGTTAATACCCTGGCCTGAAGCGCTGGCATCCTGTGTGGGCGCCAGTTCTATCCTGGCTACTCCTCTTCCAATCCAACTCTTTGCTATGCCTGGTAAGGCAGTAGATGGCCCAAGTCATCCGCAAGGGAGACCCGGAAGAAACTCCTGGCTCCTGATTGGTGCAGCTCCAGCCATTGCAGCCATCTGGAGAGTGAACCAGTGGATGGAAGATCTCTCTCTCTGCCTCTCTTCTGTTTAACTCTGACTTTAAATTAAATAAATATATCTTAAAAAAAAAAGCTCCTTTATAATTCATTTTCATTGGATACTTGCAAAAATTTCTTTGCTTATGGTTGTGCAGGCCACTAAGAAATGTCTTAGTTATGAACTATATTAAATAGCCCCTGACTCCTGTGTGGGAGACCTGGATGGAGTTCTTGGCTCCTAGCTTTGGCTTGGCTCAGATTTGGCTGTTGTGGACATTTGGAGAGTGAACCAGCAAGATGGAAGATCCCTTTTTGACTCTCCCTCTGTCATTCCGTCTCAAAACAAACAAAACTATTAAAAAAAAGTCAACAACAGGAGTCACTGTGCACTTACTCCTCATGTAGGATCTCTGTCCTTAATGTGCTCTACATTGAGACTTAATGCTATAACGAGTACTCAAACAGTATATTTCACTTTGTGTTTCTATGGGGGTGCAAACTGTTGAAATCTTTACTTAATGTATACTAAACTGATCTTCTGTTAAAAAAAAAAAAAAAGAAATTAGCAATCCCCAACTTGACTCTCACTGGGATTAAACATGACAATAGGTCTGATCTGATTTCATCATCATTTAAAAAATCATCTATTATTTTTCACTTTATTTCTGTGTGGGAGCAAACTGTTGAAATCTTTACTTAATGTATACTAAGTTGATCTTCTGTATATTAAGATAATCGAAAATGAATCTTGATGTGAATGGAAGGGGAGAGGGAGTGGGAGAGGGGAGGGTTGCGGGTTGGAGGGATGTTATGGGGGGGAAGCCATTGTAATCCATAAGCCGTACTTTGGAAATTTATATTCATTAAATAAAAGTTAAAAAAAATAATAAAAAAAAAAGAAAAGAAAAAGGCAGGGCTGTGGCACAGTGGACTCAAGAACCAGTCTAGTGCAAGAATCCCATATAGGTGCCAGTTGGAGTCCCAGCTGCTCTACTTCAGATCCAGCTCCCAGCTAATGTGCCTGAAGAAGGCAGCAGAAGATGGCCCAAGTCCTTGGGCCCCTGCACCCACATGGGAGACCTGGAAGAAGCTCCTGGCTCCTGGTTTCGGATCAGCTCAGCTCCGGCCATTGCAGTCATTTGGGGAGTGAACAAGCGGATGGAAGATCAGTTTCTCTCTGCCTCTGCCTCTGTGTAAATCTGACTTTCAAATATATATTAAAAAAAAAAAAAGACTATGTTCAGGGGCTAGCGCTGTGGCATACAAGGCCTCCACCTGCAGTGCCAGCATCCCATATGGGTGCTGGTTTGAGTCCCTGCTGCTCTGCTTCCCATCCAGCTCTCTGCTAATGCACCTGGGAAAGCAGTGGAAGATGGCCCAAGTACTTGGACTCCTGCACCCATGTGGGAGGCCTGGAAGAATCCTCCTGGCTCCTGATCATCCCAGCTCCAGCCATTGCAGCAATTTGGGGACTGAACCAGTGGATAGAAGACCTTTCTCTTTGCCTCTCTGTATGTAACTCTGCCTTTCAAATAAATAAATCTTTAAAAAAAACAACGAAGGTCTGGGGGCACTGTTGTGGGTGCTCTGTCTCTACCTCTACCTTTCTTTGTAACTATTTCAAATAAATAAAATAAATCTTTAACAAAGAAGAAGAAGAATAAAGGGGGAAGCATCATGGCATTGTAGGATAAGCCTCCACCTGTGGCACCGCATCCCATATGGGCACCCGAAGTGTCCTGGCTGCCCCACTTCTGATCAGGCTCTCTGCTAATGGCCTGGGAAAGCAGTGGAAAATGGCCCAAGTGCTTGGGCCCCTGCACCCACATGGGAGACCCAGAAGATGCTCCTGGCTCCTGGTTTCGGATTGGCACAGCTCTGGCCGTTGTGGCCATCTGGGAGTGAACCAGTGGATGGAAGACCTCTCTCTCTGTCTCTCCCTCTGTCTATAATGTTACCTCTAAGATAAATATTTAAAAAACAGGAAAAGATAACCACAATTATTGTCTCCTCAAATAATGATCCTCCCTGTCCTCAGGGTCAAAGTCTCTGATTGGAGATCATATACATATGACCTTTTCATTCATTTTAATTATACACACACACACACACACACACACACACACACACATATATATAAAATCTTTCATTCTATGCTGTACATCAGGCATTGCAAAGCTTTCTGACACTTTCTCAGGTCACACAGTACCATACAGATGTACTGCAACCACTGAACTCTGCCATTACAGCACAAAAGCAGTGATAGACATGACATAAATGGATACAGCTGTGTTCCAATA
This sequence comes from Oryctolagus cuniculus, assembly GCF_051225735.1. Classification (NCBI taxonomy): domain Eukaryota; kingdom Metazoa; phylum Chordata; class Mammalia; order Lagomorpha; family Leporidae; genus Oryctolagus; species Oryctolagus cuniculus. The sequence continues at coordinate 79,253,930 of NC_142873.1, forward strand.
AAACTCAATACATGACTACAGCGAGCTTTGACCTGTAAACAATACCACACCAGAGTTTGTCAACTCCTACTCCAAATTTCAACATGTCTTTTTCATTTTTCTTCTCCTGTCTCTCTGTCCTTGTATATATGGATATATTTTCTAATTTTCTCTACACCTGTGTCTAATTGTTTTAACCCAGTTATTGAGATTTTAAAAAACAGTCTATATCTGCACTTTCTAGAAGTTTTTTTTTCCCCCAAATCTGTCCATTTCCCCCCAGTCCTATTGCTTTAAATATTCTGCAAGTAATTGTTCTACTAAAGGCCTGGGGAGAAAGAGGTGAGAGGTAGCGGATCATGGCTGTTGTTCATTGTTTCTGTATTCACTCATTTTGACCTGTTCTGTGCCACTCATCTTTCATCATGACCTAATCTCTTCATAATCTTAACTTGTGGTGATCTTGCTTTGGCCGAGAGCCACCTTAAGACTTTTATTCTTTTGAAGAACTTCCTTCAACTTCCTCAATTCACCATGGGCCCATGACACAGTACAATAAGCAGGTTAACATGGCTTGAAGCATCTGACTTCAGTAGAACCTATATCCCAGTTTGCAACTGCTTTGCTCTCACCTAATTTTTGGGTGGGAAGAAGACCTGAGAGAGCTCGCCAACCTCTTTTATGACTGACAATGCCACAAAAAAATGAATCCCATAAAAGATATATTTGTAAAGTTGGAAATAAAACTGGTAGGTCTATTTAGCTTGAATCTAATCTTAGTCAAAAAATCCTAATGGTGTTTAAATTCATACAAATTAGTTGAAGTGATACATTTGGGCACATTTCTTATGGAGTGACATTTAATACAATTCAGAGGTTCAGAAAAGAGAGTTGGCCTTCTACCTCATGCCATTTGAAATTTTAGTGTATTTTAAAAAATTACATCTGGATTTTAAGTACAAAAAATGTATAAGAATATTTTACCATCTTGATATTGGGCTATGTTCCTAAACAAGGCAGAATAGCCAGACAGCATAAAGGAAATGTCAGACATAAAGCTACATACAATATAAAATTTTAATGGAAAAGAAATAATAATAACCTCAAAAGACAGATTATGAAAAAGTATTTCCAAAATAAAAAAGTCTAACATCTTAAAAAATACAAATTGATTAAGGAAAAAAAAAAAACAAAACAGGATAACTCAAAAAGAATGACCAGGTAATAAGGCAAAGATTATCAATTCTACTTGTAGTTTTGGGAATGCAAATTAATCAAATGATAACTTTTTCATACAGATCAACAACAAAAATACATGGATAACAACAACCAATGCTGATGAAGATTGATGGGAAAGTAGTATTCTCAAACTTCTCAACTGCTGAAATTTTTTTTTTTAAATAGTCATCTGGCACCAAACATAAAACTGAAGTGCTCCCTTTGATTTTACCTGCAATCCCATTTTAGGAGCTCTATCCTTTAAAATAAAAGCACAATTATGTAAAGCTATATAAACAGGATACTTATTTCAGCATTGTTCATGGTGGGAAAAGGCTGCAATCAATGTAATCAAGAGGGCCTATCACAAAATTATGGTATAGCTATGCTAATAAAGGCTATACAGCCTTGAAAAAATTGTATACTTATCTAATGATCTAGATGGATGGTCACAATTTACTGAGAAAAATCAGTTGCCAAGTGACAAATATGAGTCTTCAAAAAATATGAAAATACATATGAAAAATTTTTAAATATTTATTTTCATCTATATGAAAGGCAGAGACAGATCTTCCATCCACTGATTCACTCCCCAATTTTATCTTTAAATCATATCTAAAATCTTTGTAGTAGGAAAACCATTATAAATTCATAAATGAATATAACATTCATATATAAATGACTTGTAACATGACTTTTGGACCAGCAAATTGGTATCAACTGTTGACTTCTACACAATTCTGAACAAATTAATAAATTAACAAGTGACATAGACAATATTTTTAACACAAAATATTAAACAACCAGGATAAAGAATTGTAAATAATTTCTGTATACTGATATAGTAAAACTCATTGAATTGTACACTTTATTTGAAAGAGGGAGAGAAAGAGAAAAGAAAGATGTAGATATCTCCCTTCTGCTGGTTCCTTGCCAAAATAGCTTTGACCAGGTCAAAGCCAGGAGCTGGGAACTCAATCCAGGTTCCCAGGTGGATGAAAAGAACTCTAGTACTTGAACCATCACCTGCTGCCTCCCAGAGAGTATCTTAGCAGGAAGCAGGATTTCAGAGTAGAAGCAGGAAGGAACCCAGGAACTCAGTAGTGGGATGTAGGCATTCTAAGGAGTGGCTTAATGTGCCAAATGCCTGACCCTGAGTTGTACACTTGCAGACATGGGTAAACTTTTATGTCAAGGGACATTTGGATATTTATAACATCATACACAGAGCATAAAAAATTGTCACCTTAAAAAAATAGCCTGCTATAGATTGATTTCATGGGCCTTATACGTCTGCAGGCTAGATACTACCCACCCTGCAACAGAGTGAATATTATCTTAATAATTTGAAAATGAATTAAATAAACACAAAACAAAGAATGGGCCAAGGATGTGAGGTGCCAACTTAAGATGAAAATCAAGTTGTCTTCTAATTAGTCCTCCAGAAAAAAGTTTGTACTCGTAATTATCTATAGGGATGAATCTTAATGGTAGAACCAGGATTACTAGAACCACCCTTAGGGAGCTAAGAAAGACTTATGAGAATCTCCTGACTTAAAAGCATGGATGGCTCATCCTTAGAGTAAGAGCAGAGAGCAGAGCACAGGACAGTGAAACTCGTGGATGTGGGATAGGAAGTTTGCAGAAGATATCCTCAGACTGCTTCTGTTAAGAGAAGCGACGGGTAGCAGAGACCGATGATAGGGGAGGTTGGTATTGGTTTGAGTTCTAAGTAGAAGTCAAGGTCTATACAAGTCTATAAACTGGTAAAGGAAAAAAAAAAAAGGAAAAAGGGCCTGTTGTTGGGTGGTGGGCTAAGCTGTCGCTTGGGACACTGACATGCCATATTAGAGTGCTGGCTTGAGTCTCAGCTGCTCTGCTTCTGATCCAACCCCCTGCTAATGAGCTTGAGAAGGTAGAAAATGGCCCAAGGTCTTGGGCCTCTACTGTGCAGGTGGGAGACCCAGATAGAGTTCCTGGATCCTGGCTTTAGCCTAGCCCAGCCCTGGCTGTTGCAGCCATTTAGAGAGTGAATCATTGGATGGAAGATCTGTCTCTGCCTTTCAAATAAAATTGTTAAATCTTAACAAAGAGGAAGTAGTAAGAGAACAGGATGTTTGAAATTGATACTAACAAGTCTGGTGCCGCGGCTCACTAGGCTAATCCTCTGCCTTGCGGCACCGGCACACCAGGTTCTAGTCCCAGTCAGGGCGCCGGATTCTGTCCCGGTTGCCCCTCTTCCAGGCCAGCTCTCTGCTGTGGCCAGGGAGTGCAGTGGAGGATGGCCCAAGTGCTTGGGCCCTGCACCCCATGGGAGACCAGGAGAAGTACCTGGCTCCTGCCATTGGATCAGCGCGGTGCGCCGGCCGCAGCGGCTATTGGAGGGTGAACCAACGGCAAAGGAAGACCTTTCTCTCTGTCTCTCTCTCTCTCACTGTCCACTCTGCCTGTCAAAAAAAAAATAAATAAATAAATAAATAAAAATAGAAATTGATACTAACAAAGGGTTTTAGAATTTGATAATGACAAGAGTGGCTAAGGCTGATCTTACTAATCAAAGTCATTAGCGGAGGGGTAAGATAAGACACAGTCAAAAATCTGTGGGAACAAGGAGTGAATCAGTGATGGTGGATGACTATAGCCTGGTGATCATGAAGAATTTAATGCTGAGGGTTTTCAGAGGAAGGAGGGGGAGAAAGGTCTTTGGATATTTATAACACCATTCACAGACTATACAAAATTACCACCTTAAAAAACAGCCTGCTATAGATTGACTGATTTCATGGGCCTTGTATGTCTGCGGGCTGGATACTCCCAACAGAGTGAATGTAGCACTACAAAGCTAAGAAAACCATGAGAACCAGAGCACCGAATGAGGCTGCAGGAGCACGGGACAGCAAACTTGGGTGTGTATGAGAATCGCCTGGAGGGTTTGTCCCACGACAGACTGCAACACTCCACGCCCCAAGTTTCTGACGTGGTAACTGAAGTCTGAGAATAGCATTTCTAGAGTTTTCCAGATGCTGATACAGCTGGTTGAGAGACCACACTTTCAGAATAACACAGATCAAAACGAGGAAATAAGCAAAAATGTTGACTATATGAAGTGTGGTTGGTGACTCCAGAAAACACAATGAAAATGATTTAGGAGCTGGACAGTGGTGAGAGGTGGGGTCAGAAAAAGTGTCCTCACAAAATCAGATTTTTGGTTGATGACAGTTATATGTAAGAAAAGAAGCCAAACAATCCTTTCAAAAAAATTATAATGAAAAAAGAATCAGTTACAAATCAGTATTTTTCTCTATGAAACTGACTTCAGCCAGCAACATGCTTCTAAAAATAGGTTAAGTGTCAAAGCATAAAAAACTATAATCTTTTATAATACATATATATGTACATAATATATAATCTTTCAGGAAAATAACATAATTCATACCATTCAGTATATACATATTGATTTCTTGGTTAAAATAAATATAATTAAATAGTAATAATGTTCACATAAATCTGCTTTATGAAGGTAACATCACCATTTTAGCCACTAGTTAATCATGTTTCTAAAATGGCTGACATGGGGCCCGGTGCTGTGGTATAGCAACCTATAATGCCAGCAGCCCATATGGGAGCAGCTTTGAGACCCAGCTGCTCCAATTCTGATCTAGCTCTCTGCTGATAGACTGGGAAAAGCAGCAGAAGATGGCCCAAGTGTTTGGACCCCTGCTACCCATGTTGGAGATCAGGATGAAGCTCCAGGATCTTGGCTAATGCAGCCATCTGGGCAGTCAACCAGCAGATGGAAGATCTCTCTGTCTCTGTCTCTCTTTCTCTGTAACTGACTTTCAAATAAGCAAACAAGTAAGTCTTTTAAAAAAATGGCAGCCAGCTCAAATGTATTTCAAGAACTTATCACATTAATTATAAAGTCAGGAAAACATCTTTTCTATCTATAATACACATAGTTTGAATTTTTTACTTTAGATGGTATGAGAATAGTGCCTGAATCATGTTACACTTCAAGAGTTCAAAACCCTAAAACACATGAAGCTGATATATACATAATTACAACTGGAAAATGATAAAAATATTTTACAAAATATTTAAAGACTATAATTAAGTAAAATATTTAAAAATTCATTGCTATCACATATGCATAGTAATAAATCTCTTAAGTTCCTATAGAAACTTACATACATAATTAATTTACTCTTAGTTACTTTGTCTCAAAATCAACATCTTTCGAAAAAACCACAGGTAAAAATATTTCTTTAAATTTCAACATAAATTTCGAATATGGTACCAGCAGAGACATATACAACCGGATAAGGAACCAAGTATTAAATAATAAATACTTTTGAAGACAGACAAATATTTGTTTTAAAAGTTAAAAACGCGATAGGACTTATTGTTTTTGGCATTTTCATGTATTCTTCAGCTTTAAAAGTTGCAAAGACTATCTCTCTCATATTTTCATTGCTTAGAATAAGGCCCTATAAAACATAGCAGACAATTATTTATAGAATAAATAACATCTGGGAAATTACTCAATTTTTAGGAATCTAGAAATTATAAAATTTTCTATGAACTGTCATTAAAAAAATGAACATAGAGCTATTAAAAATGTAAGTGAAAATTGTTTAATCATTTTAGAGCAGTCAAAATACAATGAGATTGATATCTTGGTGTCTGAAAGCAATCATTTTACCATATGCATTTAAATCTTTTATATCATTCATTTTAAGTTGATGGTTAAGTAAAAAGCCGAGTTTCAATCAAAGTTGTTTTCAAACATTGTCATAATGTCACTTTGAAGAGTCATGTCAATGGTACCCGCCATCTGTAGAAAAGAGAAAATTTTAGTGTAACTTTAATTATGTATGTCATTATCACATCTATATAAAAATGATAACGAAACATTTTGGAACTGATCATACAAAATGAAAGCAATTCATTTAACATTATGAATTTGTATATGTGTTTTTATTTCTGTTCTAATACTACCAATTTTTGTTAAGATGCCACGGTCACTGACAAACCACCCCGAGTGCATCTTTCAGCATTCAGCTGAATCCTTCCTTTAGACTGAGTAATCTGAAATTCACTTACTGCTTCTCTCCTCCTCCGCTCTTGCTCTTTCTCTCTTGCTAAATTCCGGTCTTTGAGAAGCTGCTGTTTGCTTTTGTCTTGAGCTTCCAATGACTGCTGCTGTTCCTTCTGCTCTTCTATATGGCACTTGTTTTGTATTTTATTTGAAAAAGAGTCTAGAGTCAATCCATTTCCAAGGTCCCTTAAAAAAAAACAGAACAGTTCAAAATAAGTTTCAATTTCCTTAAAATGGTATTATAAAGGTACACAAAGCAGTGTAGTAGTACAAACTTATTTTTATGTTATGACATTGCTTTTAAGCTTTATTTCTGGAGTCTCAAATTTTACATACGGTAATCCATGTTAATAAAGCAAAGGTGTTGGACCTTGCAATTACTTTACAAAAGAATGTAAAAATTACTTTTTTACATATAGAATGGAAAACTTTTAATGCACTAACGGAAGATTAATGTCTTAATAATTTAGTAATGTTAGTACCATTAGCACTACTTGAGTATTTCTATCTTCTTCAAAATAGATACTATTGCATTATGGTCACGACAAATATTTAATACATTTGAAATACATCTCCGTCCCACTGAAACCTTCTTTTAATCCAGGAAATTACAGACCTCTGATTTTCTTGAGATACTTTTGGATCCTTCGTGTTCTGTTCCAGATGTTTCCGTACTAGTTCCTGTGTCCGAGCTTTTACTTCCTTTTCTATTGCTGCTTTTCTAAATTGGTTGAATAGCTCGTCAGACGGTTTTAGCACTCCCGACGTTTTCACTGGTTTGCCCAAACTTCTCCAAGAGTCTGCATTCTTAATCTTTATATCCTAAAATAAATATGTGATTTAGTCTATGTCTATATGTCAATCAAATTCTGGGAGGAAGATGATTGTTACTTTTTTTTTTTTTTTTTGAAAGGCAGAGTTAGAGAGAGAGAGACAGACAGACAGAGAGAAAGGTCTTCCTTTTCCACTGGTTCACCCCCCAGTGGCTGCCAGGAGCCAGGTGCCAGGTGTTTCTCCTGGTCTCCCTTGCGGGTGCAGGGCCCAAGCACTTGGGCCATCCTCCACTGCCTTCCTGGGCCACAGCAGAGAGCTGGCCTGGAAGAGGAGCAACCGGGACAGAATCCGGTGCCCCGACCGGGACTAGAACCCGGGGTGCCGGCGCCGCAGGCGGAGGATTAGCCAAGTGAGCTGCGGCACCGGCCAGATGATTGTTTTTTATATAGTAATATATAAATTAAGATTCCAAAAGACTCTATACTCTTGCTAAACTTAAAGGTTGCTAAAGTCAGGGGAAAAATGAAAATATGAAAAGTGATCAACTAAATTCAGTTATTCACTCAACACCAAATTAAAGTAGCATGCTTGCCAGCTTTTTTTTTTTTTAAAGAAAGCTTCCTAGAATTCCACATTTTTTAAAAAATTATTTATTTTACTTGGCATTCAGAATTTCAGAGAGGCAGAGGCAGAGAGAGAGAGAGAGATGTTCCATCTGCTGGTTCCCTTCCCAAATGGCTGCAACGGCAGGAGCTGGGCTAATCTGAAGCCAGGAGCCAGGAGCTTCTTTTGGGTCTCCCATGTGGGTGCAGCAGCCCAAGGACTTGGGCCATCTTCTACTGCTTACCCAGGCCATAGCAGAGAGCTGGATCGGAAAGTGGAGCAGCCAGGACTTGAACTGGTGCCCATAAGGGTTGCTGTCACTGCAGGCAGTGGCTTTACCTGCTATACCATAGCACTGGCCCCACCAGTTATTTCAATTTAAGACATATGAGTATATGAGGTCATTAAGTCTGTGTAAAATGAAATTAAGGATTCCTTGGTTGCTATAGCCATATTTCATGGGCTCAGTAGTCATATGTGACTAAAGGCTACCGTATTGGATATTACAGGTCTAGATGGCCCTTCTAAGAGTTAACATCTATCTGTGGCAAGGAAACATTACATGATACCTAAACATTCTTTTCAAAAGTTTTTAGAAGATCTCTCTCTACCTCTGCCTCTCCTTCTCTGTAACTCTAACTTTCAAATAAATAAATCTTTTTTTAAAAATTGTCTTAAGTTAAGACTGAGAAGCTAGATTGGAATCCTAATGTAAAGGTGCTTAATCTTTATTCTGGAGACAGAAGTTGGAAATCACTGATGCTTTCATACAGATGAGTAATATGAATCAGAGCAGCACATCAAGAATCTTCAAGAGGAATGGATCAGAGCAAGGAGAGTCTCAAGTGAGTCAGACTTGGACCAGTTATGAATATTGAAGGAGGTGAAATTAAGGCACTAAGGCCTGGTTTCTGTGGTTGGGAGGAAAAAGGAGATCTTTCCAAGTAAAACCTAGGTAACTCCTTTGCTATAGAAAACTATGAAATTGTTAAAAAATAATGAAACTTATAACAGGTCAGGTATAAAATTATATATTTGAGTTCATAACTGTAATTACCCTAGTGAACATTCAATCAAAAAGTAGAAGACCCTCATCATACACCTTATCAAAACTTTAGAGGAATTCATCTACTTCAGAAGTTGCTGGTTCCTATGAGAGCACACATTTCATGCATAGAGCGATACTTAGGTGTTAGCTAAAGTTGACATTGGTTCTCAGCTGAGGACGGAGGGACATTAGGTAATATCAGTAGACATTTTCAGTTGTCACCAACTGTCACCAACACCTTTATTGTGAGAAAGGGTGCTACCAGCATCTAGTAGGTAGAGGCTGCGATGCTTGTTAAGCATCCTACAAGGCACAGACTCACTCCAACAAATATCTACTTGATCTAAAATTTAAAAGGTCAAAAGTGCCATGGTTGAGAAACTCAGTTTAAGATGTGAACAGATAGTAGGAAAACAAAACAATAAGAAAATGAAGAGACCCAAAATAAATTTGTTGAATGAAATAAAATTAAGAGGGAAGGGTTAGTCTTAACAAGAGGAGACCTTTTCCTGGGTTAAAAGTTAAGAGAAGAATTTCAAAGCTGTGGGTGTTGAGTATAAGATGAGAGGTTGAGAGTTTGTTGAGATCCTTCATATCAATGCCAGCTCTTACTGAGGCAAGATGTGTCCACGATGTGGGCCACAATGTATTTATAAATGCTAATTCTCAAATATTTCTTTTACTACCAAAATTTTCAATAAGTGGTCACAGTACTGACAATGGGGGAAAAGGGTAGGAAATGATGTCAAATGGAAAGTTTCTTTGTCCATTTCTTCTGAAGAGAACAAACTACACTATCCTATTTCTTCTTAAACTTTCATCTCAACATTATAGGTCCTACTATGTGCTACCCATTGAGACTAAAGACAGCAGACATGTCACTTATCTGCAGCACAACTGTCAACAGATGACACATACTTGATGTTTTGCTATTGGCTTTTGCTGTTGTCTCTTTGCCCCTTGAAAATCATATTTTAAAACATTATTTTTGGACTACTCAAAATTACAGTGTTGTTAATTTAGAAACATAAAGATTGTAGTTTACAGTAAACCAAACATTTAAGAAACTCTAGGCATGCTAGAGAGAGTGGATGACAAGTAAAACAAGAAACAAAATTTAAAAATTAATGTTGTCATAAAACACAAATTTAAAATGGTTCTTTATCCATACCTATCAATAATAAAGCTCCCACACTAGACATAGTCTTTAGCAGAGCATTATGTAAAGCACAAAGGCTAACAAAGTATAATGACCAAAGCAATACGCTCCTCCCAGCGAAATGATATATTTCATAAATGCATCCAAGTAATCTCAAACTCTATACTAAAACTTATTGTCTGATGTATTTGTAAGAAAGGAAATGGAAGAGAAAGAAATGAGAGACTTTATGTATATATAAATAAATAAATGGTAGGTTACATATATAAATTAATTTATATATAATATATATATGCATAAAACCTTTGTATTGTTTAACAATTAGACTGAAACACCTACAACAGTACCTGATGTACACAATGTATCCCAAACATCTAGCATATTTGTTGAAAGAATATCAGTGTACGGTTTGGAGACTGCCTGTAAGATTCCATCGGGGGGGCTGGCACTGTGGCACAGCGGGTGAAAGCCCTGGCCTGAAGTGCCGGACTCCCATATGGGTGCTGGTTTCTAGTCCCGACTGCTCCTCTTCCAATCCAGCTCTCTGCTATGGCCTGGGAAAGCAGTGGAAGATGGCCCAAGTCCTTGGGACCCTGCACCCACATGAGAGACCCGGAAGAAGCTCTTGGCTCCTTGCTCCTGGCTTCAGATTAGCCCAGCTCCTGCCATTGTAGCCATCTGGGAAGTGAATCAGCAGATGGAAGACCTCTCTCTGTCTCTACCTCTCTCTGTAACTCTGTCTTTTAAATAAATAAATCTTCAAAAAGATTCCATTGGGATATCTCCTAAAAGAGGATCTCAAAGATAGTTTAATGAAATGTTTTAAAATTGGTAGCAGACAAATGTCAATGTGATAGAATGTGTAATTAAATCATGCATTAGGACTTAAGGTAGTGGGTAGGTTTAATTAGATAGGCAAAAGGGAGGCTTGCAGATCCAAAACCTTATTGAAGACATGGCATAAAATACTTTTTATCCCTTCTCCATATTCTATTTTAACTTCCTTCAAGATTTGTGAGGAAAAAAATAAGATTACTTTTACCTTCGTTCCAGGAACTTGACATTCAGATTCTACCACCATTGTAGCAATATCACCAGATGGATGCATCGCAGTTGGGCCATTCAAGAGTTGTTCAGGACCACCTAGATGCAGAAATTTTGAGAACAGTATAGTAAAAAAAATTCCTCTCATCCAGAATTTGATCTTTTTCATTCCTCATCATACAATATGAAAACAAAGCAACCAATTTTCTGGTGATTCTAAACTTCAGAGTATTCTTTGTTGGGGACTTGTTATATGTGAAGCTTGAATTTTGCTGTTGTTTTTTGTCAGCATAGAGTATAGCTGACAATGTGGCTGACCCACTAAAATCTGTTTCATCTTTCCCCATGCTATCACAGCTCTGCAGTTGGTAGACTAACCTCCGCTCCAGAGATGAATCCAGACTGGCCACGATAGCCACACCATTCCTAACATTCTGTCCCCCACCACTAACTCATGTAGGAAAAGCAGGCTGGTCCGGGGCTTCTAGTGAAAAATACTACCTGGGTGGCCAAACAGAATAAAAAGCAGGACATGGAAGAACCAAGACAGCAGACATAATACCTAGTGATGATAGCTTGCCAGGGGCCAGAGAAAAGTATAAAATTTGACTCTGAGGTACAGAATAAACTAGGCAAACTTGTTAAATCTGAAGTTTTCCATCTTATATGCTGCATCAAATGCCAAATCCTCAAGTGAAGCAAATTCCAAAAGGATCCCCAATTTGCTGACTTTAAGCTGGTAAGTGGTTAACAGGGTGATCAGCAACAAACAAAGGGGAAATTAAAAAAATCTTGGGATCGAAAAAGGGGAATTCACTTTTAACATAACGGGTTTAAAATGTCTATCTGGGACTTGTATAAACATACCTGGGACCTGCATATGTCTGAGCTGTAAAAATGAGATTAGAGGCCACAGACACCGAGATCACCCCCTGCTGCCCTGCAGCCTTTGACTTGCTGTGAGGTGCAGCACATGGGCAGTGAGTGGCACAGCTGGGTCAGTGGGACAGCTGCCCCAAGCCCACTGCTGGGAGGACTGAGGGAAGCCTGAACTGAGGAACGTGGTTGAGAAGTTTGAGAGAAGAACAACAAAAGAGGTTGACAGTTAAGGCTATAACTCCAGGTATCAGCAACATCTAAAGGTAGGCAGAAAAAGAGACTTGCAAGGAACATTCAGAGAAAGGGGAGCATCAAGAGAACAGTGTTATAGAAGCCTAGGCAGTGTGTCCAAGGCATACCTCTCAGAAAAACATTTTTACACAGTCGACATTGCCAACAAAAAAATCCAAAGCATCTAGATTGCAAGGTTCTTCATGATCTGAACCTGTCGTATCTTTCCAACTGTAGATGCCCACATTCCTGTTGATTTGACCAAAGCTTTAATCTCACTTAACTATTAGTTGCCTAAATGCCTTCATATTCATGTTCCTCCATCTAGAATGCCTTTCAATTCTAGCTATACATATAGGAAAATCTTATTTTTTTCTCTAATTTTCAGCTCAAAAATATTTATTCTGTAAATTATGCCAAAGAGATCAGGTATTTCTGCATTCCTCATCTCCTTAAATTTCACTTTTGCTTCTTTTGCAGCTTATTGTTTTTATTTATATAACAGTTGTTTAATTCTTCTAAAATATGGCAAACTCCTTGATTTACATTGTCATTAGTCATGTGAATTCATACTGATGACAGCATAAGTGCTTTTGTTTTGAAAATACAAAAACAATTCAACAACTTTTTATGAGATGACAAAGAGGAAATTTATTAGGATAAAGTTAGTAATCATTTTTGAAAATACTTCAACTACAATGAAAAGAAAATTAAGCATCTATTATGTGTGGCTATGATGGGGAAGGAGGGTTGAGGAAAACTATCATTTAAAAAAACTAATTTCATGGCTGGCGATGTGGCATAATAGGTAAAGCTGCCGCATGAAGTGCCAGCATCCCATATGGGCACCAGTTTGAGTCCTGACTGCACCACTTCTGATCCAGCTTTCTGCTAAGGCCTGGGAAAGCAGTAGAGGATGGCCTAAGTCTCGGGCTCTTGGCTTCAGATCTGCCCAGCTCTGATGGTTGTGGCCATTTGGGGAGTGAACCAGCAGATGGAAGACCTGTCTCCCTCTGCCTCTGTATCTGTCTTTCTCTCTGCCTCTGTAACTCTGCTTTTCAAATAAATAAATAAATTTTTTAAAAAATCCAATTTCTTAATTCTTTTTTATAAGTGAACATTTTGTCCAATTTTTTCCAATAAAAAACTTAGCATAAAAATCCATTAATCACTGCGATTTAAGGTAAGGTTTCAGCAAAAATTTATTTCTACTGAAATTAAACTCTAGATTATAAACCTGTGCAAATGCCCTTGGGCACAGTGCCATCTACAGTTGACAAATATAGACCACTCTAGTTCTGAAAAGCTTGCAAAGTTTTCCTTTTATGCAATTTTATGTTAACTACAGGGGTCATATAAATCGAATTTGTTAAGTAATGCAATAAAGTAACCTTTATTCAGGACTTAGGTACCTGGCTAGCACTGTGACACAGTGATTTAAGCTGATGCCTGTGACACCAGCATGCCATACTGGAATGCCAGCTGAGTCCCGACTCTTGGCTTCTGATCCAGCTCACTGCTAATGTACATGATAAAGATGTGGAAAATGGCCTAAGTGCTTGGGCCAGGGCCACCATATTGGAGATCTTGATGGGGTTTCATGGTCCTGACTTTGGCCTGGACCAGCCCTGGCTGTTGGGACCATCTGGGGAGGGGAGAGTTGATGGAAGATCTCTGTCATTCCGCCTTTTAAATTAAATAAACCAATTTGTTATTTTAAAGATTTGGATAAAGATTTGGATACTAAAATACTATTTTTTTAAAAAAGATTTATTTATTTGAGAGAGGGAGGGACAGAAGAGATCTTCCATCAGCTGTTTCACACCCTAGATGGCCACATAAGCCAGGGCTAGGTCATGTTTAAAGCAGAAGCCAGTAGCTCCATCCAGATTCCCCATATGGGTGGCAGGGGCTCAATCGCTTGGCCATTTCCACTGCTTTTCCAAGGCCATTAGCAGGGGGCTGGATCAGAAGTGGAGCAATAGGCCAGAGCCGCGGCTCACTTGGCTAATCCTCCGCCTGCGGTGCCAACACCCTGGGTTCTAGTCCCGGTTGCTCCTCTTCCAGTCCAGCTCTAGCTGTGGCCTGGGAAGGCAGTGGAGGATGGCCCAAGTCCTTGGGCCCTGCACCCGCATGGGAGACTGGGAGGAAGCACCTGGCTCGTGGCTTCAGACTGGCACAGTGCGCTGGTTGTAGTGACCATTTGGGGAATGAACTAATGGAAAGCAAGACCTTTCTCTCTGTCTCTCACTGTCTAACTCTGCCTGTGAAAAAAAAAAAAAAAAAAAAAGGAAGTTAGAACGATATGTCCCAAGTCTGCTCAGAACTTGGCAGTAGCTGTTTTTATAGAACTTACATATCAACTTACATAGCTTACTTGAAAATAAATTGGGCATGAACTATATATAGAATGTTCTTTCTTTCAAATGTATTGAGTGTCTTAAGAGTATAAGACAGATCATACAAAAGTGTACTTCAGTGACTCTTCTTAAAAATTATTTGAGACAAAAAAAAAATTATTCACAACACTCAGGCAGTAGCTAAGAGCTGGAAACTCAACCCAGTTCACCCACATGGGTAGCAAGGCCCCAGTGACTGGAGCCATCGTTGCTGCCTCCCAGGGTCTGGATTAGTATGAAGCTGGAGTCAGGAACCGGAGCCAGAGCCAAGCTGTGAACCCTGGTACTGATATGGGATCTGGCATCCTAGCTGATCTTGACTGCTAGGCCAAATGCCTACCCCTCAGTGATGATTTCCAATAAGGACTTTCCTAGTTATGATTGTATTCTTTCTTCCCAGAAAGAAAACAGTTGTTAATATTTTCATACATAGGTTTGGATATCAGTTTCTCAATCACAGTTGTTTACCTGTTAATTTCCTACCTGAGGGAGTCAGCACTTGTAAAGGTGAAATGTTTTTCACAGTCTGTAAATGTGGTAGTTTTTGATAATTAAATGCAGACTGGTGGTGATTTGGTGGCATTCCAAGCGAATGTGTGGGCTGTTGAACGAGCGTACTTTCAGCAGAGGTAGTGTCTTGCACAGAAGATTGTATCTGCTAAGACAAAGTAAAGTAATCATTCAGTGTTCAACCACTTAAGGAGTATAACTAGAAGAAAAACATAAGAAGCAGGAGTATAATTTAATACCACCTTTTGGAATCCTACATGATTCGAGGCACACAAACCTATAGTTATCCCTATCATACCTTGTATGAGGAAAAGCTAGTCAAAGCCAATGATCTAAGTTACTAGTACACTAGATCTGCATTTATGTTATTAAACAGTGTAACTCCTTTTCAAAAGCTTTCCTGTGACATAATGAAAATAAAAACTGAGCTTTTATTACCAATCTAGAGACCAATCCACTTTCTTTACTCCTTTGTCCTTAAAGAATTACAGACTGTAAGAGAGAGAGTTAAAGTCATATGTAGATTGCCTCATGGGGCCACCAACAAATTCTTAATAGGTGGGGCCAGCACCGTGGCTCACTTGGTTAATCCTCCACCTGTGGCGCCGGCACCCCGGGTTCTAGTCCCAATTGGGGCCCTGGGTTCTAGTCCCAGTTGCTCTTCTTCCAGTCCAGCTCTCTGCTGTGGCCCGGGAGGGCAGTAGAGGATGGCCCAAGTGCTTGGGCCCCTGCACCTGCTTGGGAGACCAGGAGGAAGCACCTGGCTCCTGGCTTTGGATTGGGGCAGCGCTGGCCATAGTGGCCATTTGGGAAGTGAACCAATGGAAGGAAGACCTTTCTCTCTGTCTCTCTCTCACTGTCTATAACTCTACCTGTCAAATAAATTAAAAAAAAAAAAAGAAAAAAATTCTTAATAGGCAACTATTAAGTAACAGGTACAATATAATTATAACATTTACTATGCTGTACAACATGTGAGGTAACAAGGGAAGTCTTTATATTTCTTCTTGAATTCAAAAAATAATCCTATAAATTAGGCATGATCATTAATACTATTTGGAGTTTCCAGTAAGACTTTCTGAAGTACATGCATTCCTTCATGAACCTATAAATGAGTATTTACGCTCTTTATCATAAATGAGCATTTTACTCCTCAGTGAGTGAAACTGAAAAATTTTTTTGGTCATAAAAGTGGGATTATAGATGCCATCTAATATGAATGCTTCTTTATGAATGTTCTTTCAAAATGATGTAATTTTAAATTATTTTTAAAAAATATTTATTTATCTGCTTATTTGCGAGGCAGAGTGACAGAAAGCAAGCAAGAGAGCAAGGTCTTCTACCTGCTGGTTCACTCCCCAAATGGCCTCAACAGTGGGGGCTGGGCCAGGCCAAAGCCAAGAGCCTGGAACTCCATCCAGGTCTCCCACATGGTGGCAGGGGCCCAAGCCTTGGACCATCTCCACTGCCTTCCCAGGCCCATTAGAAAGGAACTGGATCAGAAGCAGAGCAGTAAAGGCTGGAATCAGTACTCCAGTATTGGATGCTGGCATCAGAGGCTGAAGCTTAACCTGCTGCATCACAACACCAGCCCCAAAATAATTTTAGATTCTAGTAATACCTATGGCAGAACAGGCCAGCTAACTCTGGAAAAGAGTTCTTTGAGAGCTCTGTCCTGCCTGCCAAATTTATACACTTCACTGAGTTGTTCCAAACCCTCTCCATTTTATTGCCCAAGTTATCTAATCCTTTACAAAGACCCTTAACTGTCCTAACTCCTGCTGTGGTTTTGTTGGTCTCCTCTTAGGCTATTGCCTCTCTCTAGAGAGAGAGAGATTTTTAATAAATCCCTAAATCTGTATGTCAATCCATTAACCATTTCTTCCCCTGCCCTTTGAAACCCATTGTAAGCATTACCTCTTCTATGAAGCTTGTCCCTGTTTCAGGCTGTATACATTCTTTCTTCGTGTTCTAAAAAAGTTAAGAATATAGATTACTATGGCACTAATCATATGATCTCTTACTTGTGTGATTAATATATCCCTTTCACAACTTACAGTTCTTTCAAATCAGTGTCGTTCACTCTTAAGAGTTCCCTAACCAAGTTAGATGTTGTAGACATTTACTATACTTCTATATTTATAAAGGGTAAAAAAATGTTTATATGAAAAAGACAATCAAAAAGTAAAAAAAAAAAAACAAAAAACTTCTATTCTTTTCAAAGCATGTCAACTATCAACCAGTCACAAAAATGCCAAAATTGACAGCTGGCAATTCTATCTGTAGAAACCCTAACTTAAATTATTTTTTTTTCCCAGAAATGTTACTTTACTATACACACAAGACAGTGAACACCAACTGTGTGCACACTGGAGCTCATCAAGGCTATCCCTCTATATTTACATTCTCAATGCTACGCTGAGACTTTCAGAATTCATTGTGTTCATCTGTTTGATTTTTCTAACAGTTACATCTTATTAGAAAAATGATGTCAAACACTTTCTGTACTCAACGTTCTTTAGGAAGAAGTATTTGAACATTCAGTCCACAGCATTTTTAATGTAAATAAAAATTGTCAAAGCTTCTACTATATCAGTGAGTTCTAACATAACATACTAAGGAAACTAAGGTAAAGAAAGAACTAACTTACCTTTACATTCTCTTTGGATACAACAGAATCATTCTGTTTTACTCCAGTAAATTTAGGAAGCATTTCTGTAAATCCATATAAAAATAAAAATTTTAATATTTGTCAGCTAGAATTTACAATATTTCCATATCAGATATAAAGTGATTTCAAGAGAATGCCTTTAGTATCAACCTTTTGCATCAAGAAATTCTTAAAATTGCAGGTTTTTGCCCTACTTGATTTTAGCCACAATTTCTAAAGGGATACCTGCTTTTAAGATATTTTCTTTTCCTATAATGGAATAAACATCCACTTACAAGTTTCAATTTGGATGATGTATGGGCGCAAAAGAACAGTATATTACTTTGCAGCAGAGTTTAAACAAGTGATAGTTTTAAAAGGAACAAACGACAACAGAGGTAGGATTTTAAACAAGCAGGAAGGATTATACATAAATCATTTTTACTAAGTGGCCATAAACATAAGAGGCTTAATTAAAAATTATTTTAATTTCCTATAAGCGAATTGGTGTGGTGTTCATCTGAGAGAAAAGTCTTTTACTAAAAGTGAAGCAATTTGATTTCTGAGTTCAGGTCAGCTCTGCTTGTAGAGCACTAGGATAAAGTTCCCGTCTAATTTGTACACTGTTCCTTCAAGCTGCAAACAGCCTCAGCTATCCAGCAACAGCTGGGTGTTAGAGTACTGCCTTTAACTTTGGAAACACCTGTACGGTGACACTGGGCAGTAGAAGCAGTTGAACAGGTCTCTCTGGGTCAGGGTACTGAAAGAGTCCTCTTTCCTTCCCCTACAGCTGATTCTGGAGCTATCCCCGGCAGTGACAGCCTCAGTCGGAGAAAGCTCCACAGGACAGGGGAAATTACCGCCGTGACCGCCTGGCCAACCCAGGTTCAGAAACCCCTCGAGTGTTCTTTGTTTTAGGCTTCAGGGCACCAAGGCTGGTAAACGCCACATACCACTCAAACTTAAACATTCTAATTTTAATAATTACCTTCTGCCTCCTGAAATGCCATCAGTTTCCACTCTCCTAAAATATTTGATGCTGGACACTGTTAAAATTGCTAAAGACCACTCAGTGAAGTGCTTTCACTTACAGAATTCAGGGCTTTACAATGACATGAGCCATCTTAGTGTCTCTCAGCTAAGTATCATTTAAGTGTTGGGGGTTAGGTGGAAGGGGATGAGGAGGAGACAGACTGAAAAGATAGGATATGGATCCAGGGAGCTTTCACATTTAAAGGAGAAGTTATAGTTTCAGCTTTGAACAAAAACAAAGACTTCATTAATAATATATGCACTTCTATACATCTGTCTTAATTATTCAAACATGCACCTAAGCTACAATATTAACTGTTAAATATAATAAAAACATACCACATTAGTGTCTGCTAAAAATATTCAAGGTTATCACCTTAGTTCTTGAGACACAGAAAATTAAAAGTTCAAAATTATTATAAAAATTAGCACCTCAAAATCTGAAGACACTAACAAAAGGCATCAGAGAATTGTAACTAAAAACAAAGCCAAAGCCATCTGGTATATGTAGTATCATAGAAATCTTAGAGATTATGGATGAAGGGTGATGGCCAGCATTAGCTTCTCATTCTACTTATACATGTCTGAATTTCTAAGAGCATAGTAAACTAATTAATGTTGACCAGACCTGGCAGTGTCTCTTTATTAAAACATGATCTTCAGCATAATAGGGGACACATATGCTAACATTTTGGTTTCAAAGGCTAGGGATTCATGAACAGATGTGTGTAGCTTTAAATTGAGAACAATGACAACGATTTTCTTTAGAGATTTGCAGCAACATGAATACCTACCTTAGGCAGATCAAACTGAACAATACTTGTAAACTACTAAACTAATGCATATCATACACATCATATGATACAAGTGATGTTGTCAAGATTGAGAAGCACCATTCAACAGTTTGTTTATTCAGGAAGCCCCAGTTTGAACAGAAATTTACAAATATGGGACAGAATTTATCATTATTTTATTAAGCGTGGGTCCTTAAATCTTACCCTTTTACAATGCTGAACTAAAATACTAATTGCTAAAAAATTTACAGAAGTTAAAAAGATTTAAGCGATGAACTCGAATCATTTCTCTGAAACTTTCTAGCTTACATGGTAAAGACTAATTCAAGACTTTCATTGCATACCTCCAGCCTTTTACAAAACAATTCTCCCTGGCAAGTTAAAACAAAATCCTGTCTTGTACCAAGTTTTTCAGTCTTCAAAACTTATATGAAAAAAAAAAAAAAACCTTATATCCTTTTCACTCCATTAGAAGATACAGTTTGTGGCCAGCGCCGTGGCTCAATGGACTAATCCTCCACCTAGCGGCGCCGGCACACCGGGTTCTAGTCCCGGTCAGGGCGCCGGATTCTGTCCCGGTTGCCCCTCTTCCAGGCCAGCCTTCTGCTATGGCCCGGGGGTGCAATGGAGGATGGCCCAAGTGCTTGGGCCCTGTACCCGCATGGGAGACCAGGAAAAGCACCTGGCTCCTGCCTTCGGATCAGCGCGGTGTGCCAGCCACAGCGTGCCGGCCGCTGCGGCCATTGGAGGGTGAACCAACGGCAAAAAGGAAGACCTTTCTCTGTCTCTCTCTCTCACTGTCCACTCTGCCTCTCAAAAAAAAAAAAAAAAAAAAAAAAAAAGATACAGTTTGTACAAATTCTTCCTACTTTGATTAAATTTTTCCTAACCATGATTAAGAAAGGTTTAAAAAGGAAATGAATGTTAGGTAAAGAGTACATAAATTTCATTCTCTGAACATTACACTAAAGCCAATAAAAGCAATGAGTCTAAGGATTAGGTAACAAATTCACTTCAAGTCTTAACCAGGTAAAGGGAAACAGAGGATTTATGTTGTAATTATTGAGCCTCTTTGTGTTTAATTGTATAATTGAAACTAAACAAGCTTTAAAAATATTCTACTTCACACTAATCATATATCTATACTTAACATTTAGATATTTCTTGGAGTTATTTCCTGTAAAGTTTAAATCAAAAGTCCTAGTACTGATGAGGTGCTCCATTTGATTGCTTTTTCTCAGTATTGTTGTTTGGTTGCCAGATTGAAACTAGCAGTCATATTCCTTCCCTATTATATTGCTTAAGCTTATTGAGCATTAGAAAAGTCTCAATAGTTTATATATGCACACTAAGACAGTGTGCATGCCAACACAGGATATGCACATTGCAATTAATTTTATTTCCAAGCTTCATCTACATCCTTGATTTGATATTTATGTTATTTTGGTAGTTATGAAAAATCTTTAACAGAGTTTATACTTAGGTCAGTGTTTAATAAATGTGCTTATCTGCACAAAACAATTTGCATGTTCTCATGTATGTTAAGAATACAATTTAGGGGCCGGTGCTGTGGCACAGCTGGTTAATCCTCTGCCTGTGGCACTGGCATCCCATATGGGTACCAGTTCTAGTTCCGGCTGCTCCTCTTCCAATCCAACTCTCTGCTATGGCCTGGGAAAGCAATGGAAGATGGCCCAAGTCCTTGGGCCCCTGCACCCGCATGGGAGATCCGGAAGAAACTCCTGGATCCTGGCTTCAGATCGGCACAGCTCTGGCCATTGAGACCATTTGGGAGTGAACCAGTTGAAGGAAGGCCTCTCTCTCTCTCTTTCTCTCTCTCTCTCTCTCACTGTTTATAACTCTACCTCTCAAATAAATAAAATCTTAAAAAAAATACAATTTAAAGAATAAAATCAAATGATTCGAATTTGCAGTGAAGTACTGCTTCTAGCACACTGATTTGTCACCTCTATTTTTTAAGAATTGGAATTTCATTGCAACTATGTATATGAAAAATTATTTAATATCTTTCTTGAAATGAGAACTAAATGAAACTTCGAAAGTGCATAAACTGAAGTTTGAGAGTGATGGAAGACAGCTACTTAATTCACGTAGAATAAATAACCCCAACACTACGTCCAACACAAATGTTTTTCTTAAAACATGTGCCATACCTACACAGAATATTTTAGCAAAGAGGACAATTCATAAAACATAACCGTAAGATGAACAATTCAATAATATTAATAATAATATAATATTAATAATAATATTGGAATATAGGAAAGGTAGTGTGGAGATCTGCCCTAACAATAGAAATTCTAAGACTTCAATTTGGATAGAAAAAATTGCATATGGTCAATTTGCTATAAAAATCCAGGAAGACAGTTATTAACAAATTAAGAAAAAATTGCTAAAGATCACCATTCTCCTGTCAGAATGGAATTTGTGACAGAAGTTTTCAGGAAAATTTTTTAACTAAAATATTGAAGAATTAAGACTATAGGTCCTATTTATAATAAATGAACCAAAAGCCTATGAACTAGAACTATTCTGTTTAAGTCGAACTCTTCAGTTCTTGATGAATCATGATTTTAAAACTAAAAGATCTTATCTATATTTTTATCTATAGTCACAGAAGATAAAGCTTTTGTTTATGTACATAATTTTCACAAATTATATTTTCTCAGCTAATAGTCCTAATTCTCCCAACCCTGAAGTTTTGACAAAGAATCTGCAACCCATTCATTGAGAATGTTGTGTTCATAATTTAAAAAATAGATGCCTTATTTTTATAATAGTTATTGTTACTGATATGGCCTGACTTGCATATTTTTCAAAATTTAGTCCCATTATTTGGAATTTTTATTGATGTTGTTCCCAAGGAAACAAAAAATGTTCTTAGCTTACACAATAGAAATTCAGAGCCTTAAAATATTTTAATGGGTACAACTGAAGCAAAGGTGTTTTATCCATTAGATTTTGCATTTGCTATTTACAACATTCATAAAGTGTTTTTCTAATGAAGTATATAGTTTGAATGTTCATAAAATAATTAAAATACCTATAACAATTCACACTGTCAGGTTCAAAGACAAATGAACCTTAGTGTCACAAACTGTATGCACATTATCCATAACAAAGGTTGATATTTAAAAATTTATTTTATTTTAATAATTATTTTCTAAAATAGCTGCTTAATTAGAAAAAGATGACATTCTACAGGAATGTCATTTATAAAAATTCAACACAGTGCTGCTTTAAGATTAGAATTCAAGACTGTATTTCTCTGCAAGAAAGTATACATATGTATATATACATATGTATATATGTATGTATATATGTATACATATATGTATATGCATGTATATATACACAGTATACATATTCCCACATTTTCAAAACACATAGTTGATGAGAAATCATTCTTTCCTCCAGTTAACATATTGGAATACTCTATCAGAAGCTAAAAATTCATATTAAAGTACTTAATTGAAAAATTCTGTTTATAGTATTCAAGGCATCTATTGATCAACAGTCATATTATAGATAATTCAAATTAACATTTTATTGCTACAAATTAAAGACAAAGTGCTCTAACTCATTAGGCCACAAATGCTTTATTAGATGAAGTTACAAACGCTAATTACAATTTAAAATGCTAAATGCATCTTAGATTTTTCCAGTATTACTTTACGCTTGGAAGTCAAAGGAAATATTAAGTAGGGCCCTAAATTCATTGTAAAATATCCCAGTATGACAAATTCCAACAAAAGTAAATATTTGTTCATTCTTACAAAAATGTTTCCTACTTATTTTAAAATGTCAGAACAAAATGTAGCAATCAGCACCACATAACAGAACCAAGAGTGAAACAGAAGATAATACTGCAAGCCAGAAGATCCTTACTACTAACTGAAAAACTAGGGCTGGCCTTTCAAATGGTAATTCCTAACTTCACAATATTTTGTGTGGGTTTTTTTTAAAGAGAACTGAATTTTATACAAAGAAACATCTTGCATAAAAACATCTAAAATAAAGCAGATTTTAAGCATAAAAGTGCCCTATATTCGGAATTTGCCTTTTGGTCAGTAATGATGGAACATGCCCAGGTCAGTGTCCTTGAGCACTGATGGTCATCTATGTAACTTAATTAAAAAAAAGGTTCAAAGAAAGCCTGAATGACCTGCGCCTCCTACTACTCTACAAGAGAATATGGTTCTTTAGTGTAACTGAGGATTTGAATTTAAAGTATATTTTTTATAGATTTAAGTTATTAATATAAACAGTGAAAAAACCAGGAAAGTGGAAAAAGAAAATCTCCCTTACAGCTCCTGGGATGTTTGCTTTCTAAATTCAAATGATTATTCAATTCAGAATTCTGTATCAGAGTGGGAAGCACTATGCAACACCATGGAGAATAAGAAGAAAGGTGCTCTCAAAATCTTTTTTTAATAAAAAGAAGACTGGTATTTCGTTATCTGATATCTGTTTTTTTCAGATCTGGGATTACTTATTAAGAAACTATACTGCCTCAAGTAAATTTTTTTCAACATTACAAACCTACAAGTAATATATGTATTGTTTTACATAGTATCTTTTTTAAGGAAAATAGTAAGATTGTCTACATGCAATTAAATAATAAACGTGGCATCCAAACCATAGGTTCTGGGCAAACACAGCTTTTCAAAATATGAGACTCCATATTACACGCAAAAGGTGACCCTCCGGCAGAGGTGCACTTAAGAGGACGGCTAACCTGGTTCGGAATCGCTGCTGTCGGAAGAACTCGACTCGCTGCTGCTGCTGCTGCTGCTGCTGCTGCTGCTGCTGCTGCTCTCAGAGCCCGAGGAGCTGCTGCTGCTCTCACTCAGTCGGGAAACACTTCCCACTACTTTTGTTGGTTGTGCTTTCTCAGCTACAAAATGTGGGAATAGGAGTAGATGTTGAGTGTAGCAGCCAAGCTATCCTCACATCCCACACGAGAACGCCTGGGGGTTCAGTTCCCAGTTCTTGCCCCTGATTCCTGCTTCCTGCCAGTGCAGACCCTGCACGGCAGCACTCCTCACTCAAGTCATGGCATCTTCACCCTCTCCCCATTTTCTCCCTTTTCTCAAATAAGTAACGTTTTTAAAATTTTGTTTTTACAAAACAAGAAATACATTAAAATGTCAACAGAATTAAACAGTCACAAGAACAACTGAAAAACAGACACCTACGTTTTATTTGTCGTTTTCTAGAGTTTAACTGATTGTTGACATCCAGTAATCGTCTTTCCAATTCCTGTCTTTTCTGTAAATGGAGTTCTTCTTTGGATTTCATTGTTTTTTTGGCTGTGTGATTTAAGAGGAAACAACGTGAACACTGGCAAAAATTAACACAAACATCAGTGTTATTTAGTACACAGAAATACATACCATTAGATTTTAGTGGTCTTTTTCTCAGACATGCCGCAACATATTTTTCCAGTTCTCTTAATGTTGATGCTTTCAGTGTTTCAAAATCTATCTCTATCTCATCAGGATTGGAATCACTCAGAGAAGGCTCTCTTGATTGTATTATGTGAACTACTCGGCCAAGCTTATCTCCAGGGAGTTTATTTATATCCAAACTTAATTGTCTTTTCTCGTCATAGTTCATAGGTTTGGAGTTACCTTCATCCTCAGATTTCACAACAGAGACCTGTTGGTTCCTCTTCTTTGGTTGACTGTGACAAAAATTAAATTTAGTCAAATTGGCTTTGAGTAATGTCATGATTTTTTTCTCCACCATCATAAAAGATACTTACTTGCTCTTTGACGTTTCCTTTGGTTTCATTTGCTTAAACTTTTTCCTTGGATTTTCATCTCTGTTATTTACTTTCTCTTTTTTGTTTTCCCTTTGAGACTTCTCATTCTTTTTCTTTGGCTTACGGAAAGGTACTTGAGATAGAACCTGTAGCTGTTGATGAACGGCTTTCAGCTGATAAAGGGAAACATCTTTATTAGCATCCATGACTAAAAATAAAGGCACTCTAAAAAAAGATTCTTTGCAAACTTCATTTCATATTACATTTCCTTCATGTTTTTATTGCGTTTCAAAAATTTATTGTTTTGAAAGGTACGCATAAAACTGCACACACCATCATTTGCTCAAACAATAAACTCAAATATTCTTCCAAAAACAGATCAAGAATAATTAACATTTCCAGATAGTTTTTAATTAATGAGGCTTGGGCTCAGAGTAGTTGAATATTTCATCATGAAAAATAGCAAATGTTAAATAAAACACCTCAAATTATATCATAAATCATTTCAGTGAGAACCAACCACTCATTGTGATCAAGAATATAAAATAGATTTATCTATTTATTTAAAATATTTATTTATTTAAAGGCAGAGTGACAGCCTGTTGGTTCACTACTCGAATGGTCACAACAGCAGCCAGATCTGGGCCAAGCTGAAACCAGAAGCTAGGAATCCATCCTGGTCACCCACAGGTGTGGCAGGAGCCCAAGTACTTGGGGCATCTTCTGCTGCCTTCACAGGCACATTTACCAGTGAGCTGGATGGGAAGCAGAATAGCAGGGACTCAAATCCCCTCTCTGATATGGATGGTGGCTTAATTTACTGTGTCAAAACACCAGCCCCAGAATTTTTTCTTAAAATAATAAAACTTTTATAATATACAGAAGTTTGAGCAGGAAAAAACTATTAAATGTTATAAATGAGCTAATAAGTATATAAAGCCACACTTGGTAAGTGATCAAAACTTTAAATGCAAAGAGTTTTGTAATAGAGCAGCAGCTCATAGAAAGACACCGAAACCTGCATCAACACAATCAGCTACCTGCTCCTGAAGTTTTGCAAGACGCTGCACACGTTCATCTTCAGAATCATCTGAAGAGTTATCTTCAGAAGAAGCTTCACTACTGCTTCCTCTACCAGGGGGTTTTGCAGTATCTGTTTTCATGTAACACACAGGCACATGTTCAATGGGGTCATCTGGGATCCTTGCAAAATGCATTTCAAAAACATCCTGTCATAGAAAATTAGACTGTTAAGGTCTCCTGCTTTTCTGATTTAATGCACCAATAACAACTTTAATAAAAAGTACACTTCGTGTCATATACTGGCCAGAATTTTTTCCTTTTGTATGAGAAATATGACTTAGTGTTTTTATTGTTTCTTTTTTTTTTTTTTTTGGCAGTTTTCTTCGTTTTTCCAAGCAAGACAGACCTCTCAGGTTATAGAGGGGACCACCTTCCAAGGGCCCTGTGTTTGGAGCATCCTTCTCTCTCTCAATGTTTCAGCCTTGGACGTTCCCTTCGGGGAGCCATGGGCTACAATCACCCTCTCTCAGGTAATTACTGTACCCTCTTCACTCATATTTCCCCAACTCACTCTGTACGCAGGGGCAATGGTATTAAAAGATTTGCTACTAAAGGATGCAGTAAATCAAAGAACAAACAACTTCCCAGTTTATTACTATTATTATTATTATTATTTTTAACAGGCAGAGTGGACAGTGAGAGAGAGAGACAGAGAGAAAGGTCTTCCTTTGCTGTTGGTTCACCCTCCAATGGCCGCCGCGGCCGGCGCGCTGCGGCCGGCGCACCGCGCTGATCCGATGGCAGGAGCCAGGTGCTTTTCCTGGTCTCCCCTGGGGTGCAGGGCCCAAGCACCTGGGCCACCCTCCACTGCACTCCCAGGCCACAGCAGAGAGCTGGCCTGGAAGAGGGGCAACCGCGACAGAATCCGGCGCCCCGACCGGGACTAGAACCCGGTGTGCCGGCACCGCTAGGCGGAGGATTAGCCTAGTGAGCCGCGGCGCCGGCCACAACTTCCCAGTTTAAAAGTATAATTTACAAATTGTTTTGGACTACAAATAGGGATATAGCTGTTAGACTTTATCTCTTGAGTTACAGTTCTAAAATTTTCCAACTCTGTTCAGAAGAAAGATGTTTTCTGACTACAGGCTACAACTCACTTGTAGTGTTCTTGCCATTGTCACCACTTCATGATCTGGAGGATTGTACTTGTAGCAATTCATGAACATTAATCTAACATCGGCTGCAAATTCGCAAGCATCCTTATATTGATGACTGTCCATTTTCCCCTAGATTAAGGAAAAGTTATAGAACTTACAAAAATATAGTTCGATTCAGTAATTATCTAAGCACCTATCATGTTTAGTAACTCAGACATACACATAAAATAGAAAATGTTTTCTGTTTTTTAGACTCTGAAAAAAATCCAGTGAAATCTGACACACAGAGATAAAGGAGGAGTGCATTCCAGGTAAAGAATAAGAACAAATCACAAAAGCTGAATACAGATTATTTTCAGATAATCATTGGTGGGCAAGTTTGATGGTAGAAAAGTAGTGAAAAGGTAATCTCCTAAACTGACCTTGAGCATATGAATGAAAGGTTTATATTTAAATTCCCCTGGTAACAAACAGATGTCAAGAAATGTAACAAAAGATTAATAGCATGGGTTACATTTTTTATGTGGCTGCAAGTAGGATGGTTACTAGAACATAATGCAGAATAGTTGGTTAAGCAGTCATTACAAAAAGAAAAAAGACTAGCAAGAAATCCTTTAGACTATCAGGCAAAATATATATTTAATAGGAAATTCACAAACTTAAAAGGCGAATAAACAAATGCAAGACATTAAACCCCATATATAATTGAAGAAATGCAAAAACTAAAACATGAGTAATACTTTTCTACCAATCTGATCACTGGCAACTGGTAATGATTTCAGAGAACTGAAATCACCATCAGCTTGTCCTTGTAATTCTGACATAGCCCCCTAACCAGTTTCCACATTGCTACCAAAGAAAACACTATAAAACTAGACATGGGAATTCCCTCATATTTAAGGGCAGTTCTTGACCTCTTTATGATGGCATCTCTTGTTAAAGGCTCAGATTTATTTCAAGGATCATTTTCCCCCAATTTTAATTCATGCTCTCCATATGTTTCAAGTTGGCCAAAATATAGCAGTCTGAGTATGCTCCCTTCACCTCAAGGTATTCCTATATATCCTATAACCTCCCAATTCCAATTTATTCTTTAAGATTTAGTTCAGGTATAACTATTTTAGGTAATGTCTTGACCTCTGAGTAGAAGTTACTACACAGGGAAAAGTAGAATTTATGCGAGAGAGAAAAAGAGAGAATGCTCCCATCAGCTGGTTAACATTCTCGAATGTCAGCGAAAAATGGCCAGAGATGGGCCAGAACAAAGCTAGTAGGAGTAGAAAGTCAATCCAACTCTCCACGGAGGATGGCAGAAACCCAATTACCTGGGCCTTCATCTGCTTTTTCCCTGGGGGTCAGGAGCTGCAGCTAAGTATCCAAGTTAGGAACTTTGATGTGGGCATATTCACTGCCATCTAGACCACTAGGCCAAATGTCCACCCCAGGAAGCAGTATTTGGAAGACAGGATAATTTATTTTCAGATTTACTTGAAAAGCAGAATGAGTCTAATTCTTTAGACTGAAAGTGGCAATTTCCAGTCAAGAGGAATAAAAATAAATGTACAAATAAAAAAAAAAAAAAAAGAAAGGCAGATTACCTACAAAAGAATGACAAGTAGAGTGAGAGCAGGTATCTTAGCAGCAACAGGAGATATCAGAATGTATCTTCCAAATGCTAAGGGAAAATAACTGTCATTCTGGAATCCTATAGTCTGTCATTCTAGAATTCTATAGTCTAACTGCCATTCTAGAATTCTAGTCAGTTATAGAATTATTCAAAAATGAGGAATCCCTTGAGATATACAAGTATTAAGAGCTTACTACCTATAAACTCTCATAGAAAAATCACTAATTTTGCACTTCAACAAAAAGAATCATCCCAGGAGGAAAGAACAGAAGGCAAGAAATGACACTGAGGTGCCAGTGTTGTGGTACAGCAGTTTAAGGCACTGTTGGGACACCAGCATCCCATATGAGCACTGGTTTGAATCCAGGCTGCTCTGTTTCTGATCCAGCTCCCTGATAATGCTCCTGGGAAAGCAGTGGAAGATGGTCCAAGTGCTTGGGCCCCTTATACCCATAGGGAAGAGCCAAATGGAATCCCAGGCTCTTGGCTTCTGGCAGGCCCAGAACCAGCTGTTGCGACCATTTGGGGGATGAACCAGCAAATGAGAACTCACTCTGTCATTCTGCTTTTCAGTAAATAAATAAAACTTATATTTAAAAAAAAATATTTACCAATCAGAAGATTAAATATAAAGGCAGGAACAAAGTTGGAAATTAAATGTCTTACCAAAACAAAACAAAAACCAACTAGAATTATTCATTGAAATATTCTTAAAAATAGGTAACAGAGGGGCCAGTGATGTAGCAATAGTAGCTTAAGCCTCTGCCTACAGTGCCAGTATCCTATTTGGGCACCAGTTTGAATCCTGGATGCTCCTATTCTGATCCAGCTCTCTGCTATGGTGTGGGAAAGCAGTGGAAGATGGTCCAAGTGCTTGGGCCCCTGTACCTGCATGGAAGACCTAGAAGAAACTCCTGGCTTTTAGCTTTTGCCTAGCCCAACTCTGGCCTTTGCGGCCATTTGGGAAGTAAACCAGCAGATGGAGGACCTTTTTCTCTGTCTCTCCCCCTCTCTCTCTCTAACTCTACATCTCAAATAAATAAAATCTTAAAAATATACATATATATAAAACATCAAAAATGTCCATAATACACAAAGTCAAATTCAAAGTATAGGCTATATTAGATACGATAACTGAGATACTGTGATAAAGAACCAATGGATATGTTTAATGATTAAAAATGAGAAGATATGACTCTGGTGGTTTAAATTTATGAATCTTTTCTGGATTTTTAAAATTCTTTATGACAAATTACTTTTATAATCAAGAAAAATCCCACATATTAGGACAATAATTACCTTGATAGTTCCAAGATCCATTGGATTTTTGACAATATCATAGTAGTTATGGAGTCCCAAAGCATTAACATCGACAGGATTATAAAAGGGCCATGCGTATGGTAAGTGCTTCTTTGCAAGCATTTCTTTAAGAATCTCACTACAGTGCCTTAATTGTTCAGTTACTTTAACAGTCTTTAAAGCTTTACATTGTTGCTGAGAATCTGGCAAAATATTCTTCACCACATTTTCTTTTATTTGTGGCATTCCTACTGATTTTTTTTCTGTAAGTTTTGGAGAAGATTCACTATTCGGTTTAACTCCTGAAGTTGTAGGAGTTGTTGTATCTGCCTTTCTCTTGACTCCTCTTGAAATCTAAAACAAAACAGAAATTGTATTTAAAGTGATATTTAGAGCAATAACTTTCAGAAACTTTATCGTTATTTTTAATCAGTTAAAAAAAGGAGGAATAATTTCTGGCATAAAGTCCTTATGTATATAATTTACATATATTGTTGTCAATCAATATTAGAAGTTCATTTCTTTCTTATGTGCAAAATAAATAGTTTCAATATTTTCATCCCACACCCTGAGGAACTTGTCTACCGCAAACACTTAAGATAAATGAAAGATAGAAAACCAAAATTATGGTTACACTAAAAAAAGTTTCTGAATACCTGGAATCAATGAGGGTATATAGTTTTATAAAGAAAGGAAGAGGGGCCGGAACTGTGGTGCAGCGGGTTAATGCCCTGGCCTGAAGTGCCGGCATCCCATATGGGCACCAGTTCGAGACCTGACTGCTCCATTTTCAAAACAGCTCCCTGTTATGGCCTGGGAAAGCAGTGGAAGATGGCCCAAGTCCTTGGGCCCCTGAAGCTGTGTGGGAGACCTGGAAGAAGTTCCTGGACCCTGGCTTCGGATCAGTGTACCTCCAGCCACTGCGGCTAACTGGGGAATGAACCAGCAGATGGAAGACCTCTCTCTGTGTGACTCTGACTTTCAAATAAATAAATCTTAAAAAAAAAAAAAGTAAAGAAGGAGGGAGGTATTTGTCCCAGTGGCTACAATGACACTTGTGATGCCCACCTCCTGAAACACAGTGCATGAGCTCAGCTTCCAGTTCTGCTTCCTTTTTTTTTTTTTTTTTTTTTTTTTTTTTTTTTTTTGACAGGTAGAGTGGATAGTGAGAGAGAGACAGAGAGAAAGGTCTTCCTTTGCCGTTGGTTCACCCTCCAATGGCCGCCACAGCCGTTTCGCTGCAGCTGGCACATCGCGCTGATCCAAAGGCAGGAGCCAGGTGCTTCTCCTGGTCTCCCATGGGGTGCAGGGTCCAAGCACTTGGGCCATCCTCCACTGCACTCCCGGGCCACAGCAGAGAGCTGGCCTGGAAGAGGGGCAACCGGGAAAGAATCCGGTGCCCCGACCGGGACTAGAACCCGGTGTGCCGGCGCCGCTAGGTGGAGGATTAGCCTATTGAGCCACGGCGCCGGCTCCCAGTTCTGCTTCTAATTTCCTGCTAATGTACAATCTGGGAAGCAGATGAGCGCTCAGTTACCTAGTGTCACATGGTAAGACCTGGAATGAGATTCTGGATCTTGGAATTGGTTTGCCCCAGCTCTACCTATTGTGGGCATTTGGGGAGCAAACCAATGGATGGAAGATCTCTGTCACTCTCTGCTTTTTCAAAAAAAAAAAAAAAAAAAAAAAAAAAAACCTTAAAAAAATAAAGTAAGAAACGAAACCATGGACATGGACAACTTCAGATTCTTCTACTATCAAGACACTTTAACAGTTCAAATTCTACCTAAGAAATCTCTAAAACATGGTTAGCAACCTAAGTCTCTGTTCACAAAATTTATGGAGAGAGCCAGAAATTGTACAATTTAAGATTGCTATATGCTGGAAAACCAATTTTTATAGCAACTGTAACATAATACAGGAACTGCTAAAATCTAAAAGCTGTACTTATGAAATTTATATTTATTAGATGAAGGCTTTCTATAAAAAAATACAGGAAATATTCAATGTAATGCTGAAATAGTTCAGTAACCAATTCATTTAAACCACAGTAAACTTACTTGGGCCACAGTTTGTGAGCTAGGATTGGGTGGAGCTCCTTGCATTGTGTTTAAGGGAGAAGTAGATTTCTCTGGAAACACAGAGGAACTCATTTGCTGCTTGGCTGTTGCTTTGGGGGATGTTTTTTCTTTAATAGAAGCCGCTGCTACATTATGTTGAGTGCCTGGTGGAGTAGGAATCAGAGTCAAATACATGAGTGAGTGCAGTAAACAACACTTAGTATCCTGTTTTAATTCATTTATTTCAATTTTTTAGCAAAACACTTGCTCTCTCATTTTGTCTTGAAATCCACCCACACATACTGTTGCTCGCAGTGTTAAACTTATTCAGATAAAACATTCAAGATGCTCTGCAAAAATATCCAAGAACTTGAAAATTGTTAGCCCACCACGGATGCACACATAGTAAGAGATGTGAAGACAATTCTCTTTTCAATAAGTCTCATACATTTCTGTCAAAAGAGCAATTGAGCATGTTCTTCCATCCTATAGGTTCCTACAGAATGCTATGAGTTAAAATATTTAGATCATGCCACTCTGAAATACAGTGTTACAAAAGGCCATACTTCCATCAAGGCAACTCCACCCTTCTAATTGTTCAGCTAAAAACTTTAGTAGGAGTCAGTTCTCTTTCTTTTTCTTTCTTTTTATTCGACAGATAGAGTTAGACAGTGAGAGAGAGAAACAGAGAGAAAGGTCTTCCTTTTGTTGGTTCACCCCCCAAATGGCCACTACAACCAGAGCTACGCCGATCTGAAGCCAGGAGCCAGGTGCTTCCTTCTGGTCTCCCATGCAGGTGCAGGGCCCAAGCACTTGGGCCATCCTCCACTGCCCTCCCGGGCTACAGCAGATAGGTGGACTGGAAGACAGGGACTAGAACCTGGCACCCATATGGTGCCAAGTGAGCCATGGCGCCGGCCCCATTTCTCTTGAATCCAATATTCAGTCTACCAGCAAACCCTGTTAGCTCTATCTTCCTATCTGATGGCCAACTACTTCTCACAATTTATAATCACCATGGTCCAAGGTCATCATCAGTTCTCAACTGGACTACTGCAGTAGCATCCTAACAGGCTTTCCTTTTCTGATACACCTACAGTCTATTCTCAAGAGGAGCCAAATTGATCTTTTAAAACTCAAATCAGATCTTCAGTGCCCTCTAATACCCTCTTAGTCATCTCTCCATGTAAAAGTCGAAGTCCTGACAGTGGCTCATAAGGACCTGTGTGATCTGATACTCCTGTCCTACCTCTGACCTTTTTCCACCCTTACTCCCTTTCACTCTCCCCAACTCCTTACTTCACTGTAGCTTAAGCATAAGCAGTCTCTAAGTGATCTTTAAATGTTTTATTTTCATTTTATTTGAAAGGCAAGAGGTAGGTGGGGGGACAGAGAGCCAAACACAGAGAAATCTTCCATCCACTGGTTTGCTCTCCTAATGCCCACAATAGCCAAGGATGGGCCGGGCTGAACCCAACAGCTAAGAACTCATTCCATGTCTCCCATGTGAGTGGAGGGACACAAGTATTGAGCTATCCTCTGCTGGCTCCCAGAGTATGCATTAGCAGGAAGCTGGATCAAAAATAACAGACCCAGGACTTGAACCAGGCATTCTGATCAGGGAAGTGGGCATCACAAACAAGTAACATCTCAACTGCTGTGCTAACACTCACCCCGCCATGAAGATTCCTTGAAAAGTTCACTGAGGGTAAGGGGTGGGCAGGCATTTGGCCTCGTGGTTAAGACACTTGCATTCCACATTCTAGTCCCTGAGTTTGAGTGCTGGTTCTGGCTCCTAATCTCAGATTCCTGCTGATACAGATTCTGAGAGGCAGCAGGGGATGGCTCAAGTAATGGGGTCCCTGTCACCCACATGGAAGTCTTTCACTGCTTTACCAGGCACATTAGCAAGACGATGGGGAACAGCTAGGTCTGGTGCTGTGATGTAGTAGGCTAAACTTCTCCCTATGGCACTGATACCCCATATGAGTGCCAGTTTGTGTCACGGCTGCTCCTCTTCTGATCCAGCTCTCGACTAATAGCATGGAAAGGTAGAGGAATAATGCAAGTGCCTGGGCCCCTGCATCGATGTAGGAGACCAGGAAAAAGCTTCTGGCTCCCAGTTTCAGCCTGGCCCAGCCCTCGCCACTGTGGCCATTTGGTGAATAAACCAGAGATAGAAGACCTCTCTCTTTTTTTTCCCTTTCTCTGTCTGTAACTCTGCTTCTCAAACAAATAAATCTTTAAAATTTAAAAGAAAACAAAAAGAAACAAAAAAACAAGGCATGGGGGGAACAGCCGAGACTCAAACAGGTTTTCATACGGGATGCCAACAGCTTAACCTGCTGTGCCACAATGCCAGGCCCTCTTTTCCTGATATTATGGATGAGGAAACAGGGAATGATTAAGAAACTTAACCATGATTATACAACTTGAATTACCCAAATATAAGCCAACATTTGATCTATGACATTCTTGTTTAAATTTGTAAGTGATCCATCTAAATTCTTAGTATTTTATAACTCTGTATTTAAATAATGATTATTAGGCGAGAGCATTGCAATGCAGTAGTTCAAGCTGCTACTTGCAAGGCTGCAGCCCACACTGGAGCACCAGTCTGGGTCCTGGTCGCTCCATTTCCAGTCTAGTCTGTGAAGGCAAAAGAAGGTGGCTCAAGCACTTGGGCCCTGCCACCCATGAGGGAGACGTGGATGGCAGACCAGGCTCCTAGCTTTACCTGGTCTAGCGTTGGCTGTTATGGCCATCTGAGGAATGAACCAGCAGATGGAGGATCTTTGTGTTTGTATGTTTGTCTTTCCCCCTTCTCTGTTACTCTGCCTTTCAAATAAATAAATAAATAAATCTTATTCAAAAATGATGATTATTAGCTATAAAGACGTTTCTCTCTATATTTAAAAAAAAAAAAGACAATCTTCAGACCCGACAATAGCATTTCAGCATTAGTTTTAGGATCTTTTGGTGCAGAGAACAGTGGCAAGTTGGGCCCTTTTATCAGTATAGCACTAAGGTCACATCCACTGAAAATAGTAACGGTAGCTATGATGTATTAAGTGCCTGCTACAAGAACATTGGTAGGCTGCAGGAAACCTGGCTCCCAGGCCACAGTCAAGGCAATCCTTTCTTGGGTGATCGTCAAACTTGTGATCGAAACTTAGCAGACTGTGTAAGTGGGACCTTTGTACTAAAGAGCGGGCATGGTTAGATGCAGGACTTTTGGACATCTGCTGCCTATGAGGGATTTTCAATTTGGTTCTAGTCATTACGCATACACACACATACAGGGGAAAACTGTACCTGTAGCTTACCTTTCCTTACTCTTTCCTTACCGCCCACAACTTGTTCTTCCTGTGGCATTTGAGACAGTTTCTGCATAAACAACTTCTCTAGAGTTTGTGCCATAAGAACAATGTCATCTCCAGGCTGGAAAATACATTAAATCCATCATAAGGACAACATGTTTGGTCTCTCTTTTTTTTTTTTTTTTTTTTTTTTTTGACAGGCAGAGTGGACAGTGAGAGAGAGAGACAGAGAGAAAGGTCTTCCTTTGCCGTTGGTTCACCCTCCAATGGCCGCCGCGCCCGGCGTGCTGTGGCCAGCGCACTGCGCTGATCTGATGGCAGGAGCCAGGTACTTATCCTGGTCTCCCATGTGGTGCAGGGCCCAAGCACTTGGGCCATCCTCCACTGCACTCCCTGGGCACAGCAGAGAGCTGGCCTGGAAGAGCGGCAAGCGGGACAGAACCTGGTGCCCCGACTGGGACTAGAACCTGGTGTGCCGGCACCGCTAGGTGGAGGATTAGCCTAGTGAGCCGCAGCACTGGCACATTTTTGTAAATCTTAAACTTTCTGCTTAGAAGTCTTAGAACCTTACTGAGAAAAAATAAAGTAAATAACAAAGCAGCAGCCTGAAGCAAAGAACACTTACTTCTAAGGTTGGTATCTTGGGAATATCACTCAACTTCATTTAAAAATGTTAAGAGTGAAAAGGGACCCTTTGGAACAGCTATTAAATTAAAATGAAGTTGACAATGGTAATGATAACCACAGATACAGATTTTTTTAAAAAGTTCACATTAGCCAAATAGTTTTAAATCCTTTATACATATAAGATGGCACTGGTAGTTACTTTAGTTACTTTGAGAATCAAATTAAAACTGTTACATTTCAGAGTCACTAGTGATTGTGAATAACCTAAATGCCGAAAACTTAGATTTCTCATATTTAAGTGGGATATAAGCTTTAATAATTAGATACTGGGGAGGGCATTTAGCACAACAGTTGTCACTTGGTATGCCCACATCCCATGCTGGTTCAAGGCCCTGCTTCTCCACTTCTGATCAAGCTTTCTGCTAATGCATGCCTTTGGAAGCAGCAGGCAATGGCCAACTCGTTGGTCCCTGCCACCCATGAGGGGAACCTGGATTGAGTTCCAGGCTCCTGGCTTTGGCGAGGCCCAGCTTTGACTGTTGGGGGCTTTTGGGGGATGAACCAGAGGACAGAAGACATATATATAATCTCTTATCTCTATCTCACTGTGTCTTTCAAAAAATGAAAATAAAAATTGAATAAAATATTTAGATATGATAGAAGAGCTTGAGAAGGATTCAGCACTCCTCTGCGGGATTTTATATGTAGTTCCACAGGAGCAGTAAGTGGAAGAAAACTCAAGCACACAAATGGATAAGAGCCAAGGTGGAGATTGCTTAAAATGTCCACCAACATCCATATAGGCTAAAAGCAAGTATACAGTAGGATATATCCATGTGTCTCATCTTTAAATCAACTTGTCATGAAGTTTAGAAATACACAATTTATTTGCCTTCTTAGATTATGGCTGGGGACTCATACCATAAAATTTAACCATTGATTAGTGTATAATAAATTAGCCATTCAGCTTATAACTAAAATTGTAGGAATTCAGTAAAACATTCTGAAATACTTTACATGTAGAAACTAGCTATTATTCGTATTTTATATCTTAAAACATAATAAGCCATTACAACTATTCAGGCAAAAATAATAGATTCAATAATTACTGACATGGGAAAATTATGAAATTCAGAGAAGAGACATTATTCTTCAAATTATTTAAAACTCCCCAAATTAAGACTTCAAATCTGAGATCAGCACACTCTTTTATACATGTAAATAGTATGTATAAATACATTTAGAAATGTATTAACAAAGAACTAGCAAGGCTACTCTGAGGTTTACATACCTTGTTATATAAATAGCAATTTGAGAACATGGTATTGAAGTCTTCTATGCATTCTGAAGCCTTCACATAATATTTATTCTCCAAGCGCTTCTTAATTGTATTTAAATCCATTGGGCTTTTTATAATGGTATAATAGTCCTGTGGTTTTGAAGAAATCCAAAATGTCATAAGAATAAATTTACTACAACTACTACACAAAGAAATTTCATAAACTATACACTTTAATTAGAGCAGATGAATACCTTTAAAGAACCATAATCTGGAAACCAGAACCACTAGCAATGGGAAACAAAGGTGATTCCTGTGGCAATATTTTTCAGCAGGGAAAAGAAAGCCAATAGGGACTAATGACGCATTTAAGAGAACTTTCATGGAAAATAAAAATGGAAGGACATGAGGAAAAAGAAACTAGTATTTACGCATTCTGGAAGAGCCTGAGTAAACTCCCAGCTGCACTACTGACTAGCTACACATTACAAAGTAGTCAGCGGTTCTGTTCCTCGGGAACTAAATGCTCCCCAAAGACCTGAAGTTGAATTCCACATGTTACACCACTCAATCTGCAACAAGCTATCAAGAACGACTCAAGGAGGGAACTTCTGTGACTACCTTGCATCACCTGCTCAACTGACATATGCTATCACAAGTAAACATACACTATGATCTACCCAAAGCTCTCAAAAGAAGACTGTTAATCTCCAGAAAAGTAACAATTTCAATTATGGGTAGAAATATTCATTGGGATATTCTTAATTATGCTTATTTTGTTTGATTTAGTGTTACTAAGGTATTTATTAAGTTAAATATATTTGATATCAGAGACTATTTCTTACAGAGTTGGACTTAATCTTTCTTGTTTAATTAGTATAACTGTAAGACATACTTACAGGCAACTTGAGCTTCACAGCATCCACGGGCTGTTGAAAAGGCCAAGAGAAACTGTGCTTCCACAGAGCCTTTAGGACAACTTTCTGTAGATACTGCAGTTGATTTGTCAGCCGCCCATTTTTCTTAGTGTTTATAAACTCTGGTGGAGGAGGGTTGACAAGGGCTATTTGTCGACTTGGCAGAGACATTTTTAACTGCTTCCAATCCCGATATCCAAATGTTGTCTACACGTACACGTCCTGAAAGAGAAAAGGCCCAGTGCCTAAGAAGCACTACAGAAGTGGTTCCTGTGGGAGCTGCACAGTGGTACTCAAGAGACACAGCTGCCATATCTTAAAGCACATCACAGTTAAGGGGCGGGGGCGGGGAGGGGGACTCCAAAGGATGACTAAAACGATTTTAAAAAATACAAACCTTTTTCTATACAAGTTGTACAAGTTGTTTCATTATGTATGCCTTACTTAGTCTTAGATGATTTAAATTATTTCAACATTTCACAGTATTTCTTTGTCTTTGAAAAACACAATTTGAGCTCTTAGCAGGAAAAGTCTATAAATTCCTATTAAAAAGAAATTACAGGGAATGTCATTAGCTATTAGTATATAAGTATTCTGCAACTGTTAATTCAATGAAGGGAGAAAATAAAGGATTTTTCTGGCTAATTTTAAAAGCCAATTCATTAGAAAAATGTCAAGGGGTAACATGCTATTCTCTGGCATATATTGCTACATGTAAAATCTTAAGGCAGGCATTTGGCCTCGTACCTAAGATGCCAATGTCCCATTATCTGAGGGCCTAGGTTTGATGCCTGATCTCCTGCTAATACATGTCCTGGGGAGCAGCAATGATGGCTCAAGTGATTGGGGTCCTGCCATTCACATGGGAGATCTGGATAGGGTTCCAGGATCCTGGCTTCTGCTCTGACCCAACCTCAGCCCTTATGGGCATTTGGGGAGTGAAACAGTGGATGGGAGCTCTGCCTATCTCTCTCTATATTTACTTAAACAAATAATATATTACCTTAAACAAATACTTTTAAATTTCATGAGTATTTCAGAAAGAGAGTGTCTGAAACAATATTCCTAGACTACATTACCTTTGGGATAAAAGAGCAAAGAGACTATCAACGGACACACAATATCTCAAGTTCATCAGCAAGATGAAAAGTATGGTCAACAAATGAATTGTCCACTTTTAGAGACTGGCATTAGTACACCACAGCATGTCTTTGTTTACATTGATAGTGTCAGTTCTTAACCTTTTATTGCACATCAATCATTCAATTGAGATTAAATATATTTGAAAATATTCTATCTTAACCATTTTTTTAAAAAAGATTCATATATTTATTTGAAAGAGATCTTCCATCCACTGGTTCACTCCAAGATGGCTGCACTGGCCAGGGCTGAGCAGGCCAAAGCAAGGAGCTTCATTCGGGTTTCCCATGTGGGTAGCAGGGTCCTAAAAGCTTGGGCCATCTTCCACTGCTTTCCCAGGCCATTAGCAGGGAGCTGTATAGGAAGTGGAGCAGCTTTATCCACTGCAACATAATGCTAGCCCATATCCTAACCAATTTTTTTAAGTATACAGTTCAGTAAACTTTTTTTTTTTTAATTTGACAGAGTTAGCAGTGAGAGAGAGAGACAGAGAGAATGGTCTTCCTTCCCTTTGGTTCACCCCCCCAAATGGCCACTATGTCCAGAGTTACGCTGATCTGAAGCCAGGAGCCAGGTGCTTCCTCCTGGTCTCCCATATAGGTGCAGGAGCCCAAGCACTTGGGCCATCCTCCACTGCTTTCCCGGGCTACAGCAGAGCTTGTCTGGAAGAGGAGCAACCAGGACTAGAACCGGCGCCCATATGGGATGCCGGCGCCGCAGGCAGAGGATTAACCAAGTGAGCCTTGGCGCCGGCCCCCAATATTTTTTTTTAGAGATTTATTTATTTATTTGAAAGAGTTACACAGAGAGGAGAGAGAGAGAAAGAGAAAGAGAGAGAGAGAGAGAGAGAGAGAGAGAGAGAGGACTTCCATCTGCTGGTTCACTCCCCAATTGGCCACAAAGGCTGGAGCTATGCCGATCTGAAGCCAGGAGCTTCTTCCGGGTTTCCCATGTGGGTGCAGGGGCTCAAGGACTTAGGCCATCTTCCACTGCTTTCCCAGGCCATAGCAGAGAGCTGGATGGGAAGTGGAGCAGCTGGGTCTCGAACCAGTGCCCATGTGGGATGCCGGTGCTTCAGGCCAGGGTGTTAACCCACTGTGCCATAGCACCAGCCCCAGTAATAATATTCATATTTTTATGATATTAAACTCTGGGAAATATTTCATCCTGCAAAACTGAAACTTTATATCCATGAACCTACACTTTACCCTTTGTTCCCCCCTGGCAATCAATCTGTTTTTGGTTGTGTATATTCATGTAATTCCCTTTATCCATTTATCCAGATGGTCCCTTGGGTTGCTGTCATCTCTTGATCATTGTGAAGAGTGCTCTTATAAATATGGATGTATAAATTTCTCAAGACCCTGTCTTCAATTCATTTAGGCTCACATACCCAAAAGTCACAAGTGGAATTACTGAATAATTGGGCAATAATATCTCTAATTTTTTGAGGAATCGCAACTCTTTTCATAGTGGCTGTATCATTTTAAATTTCAACCAACACTTTTTTTTTTTTTGTTTTATTAGTAGTCACCCTAATGCATGAGGTGTGGATCATTTTTAAAAATACTAGTGGCCGGGGGCTGGCACTGTGGCACAGTAGGTTAATCCTCTGCCTGCGGCTCTGGCATCCCACATAGGCACCAGTTCTAGTTTTTGGGCTTTTCCCCTCTGATCTAGCTCTCTGCTATGGGCTGGGAAAGCAGAAAATGGCCCAACTACTTGGGCCCTTGTACCTTCATGGGAGACCCAGAAGCAGCTCCTGGCTCCTGGCTTGTGATCAGCGTAGCTCTGGCCATTGTGGCCATTTGGGAGTGAACCAGTGGATGGAAAATCTTTCTGTCACTCCGTCTCTCTATAACTCTACCTGTCATATAAAGAAAATCTAAAAAAAAAAAAAATAATAATACTAGTGTCCAGACCTTAATGTTTGGAGACAGGCCTCAGCACATCATTGTTTTTGTTTTAAGTTTTCTGGTGCTGTGGATGTGCAGCCAGGGTTGATTACCACTATGCTGACATTAACTAACTGGAGGTGACTGTCAGTGCTATAATTTATTCCATCTTATGTTTTCACTTTTCATTTCACACACGTGAAACAGAACAATTAATAAAAGACAATAAGATGGAGGGGCTGGCGCTGTGGCACAGCAGTTTGAAGCCTTGGTCTACAGTGCTGACATTCCATATGGATACTGGTTTGAGTCTCAGCTGCCCCACCTCTGATCCAGTTCCTGGATAATGTGTCTTGGAAAGCAGTGGAGGATGGCTCAAGTCCTTGGGTCCCTGCATCCATGTGGGAGACCCAGAAGCAGCTCCTGGCTTTTTGCTCCAGCCTGGCTCAACCCAGGTCATTGCAGCCATCTAAGGAGTAAACCAGTAGATAATAGATCTCTCTCTCTCTCTCTCCATCTCTAACACTGCCTTTTAAATAAATTTTTAAAATGGAGATATTTCAGGGTATTACAACTAAACTAAACTGTCTCTCACCCTAGCTTTGTATTTTTTTTATTTAATATTTATTTATTTGAAAGTCAGAATTACACAGAAAGGTCTTCCAAATCTGTTTCAGTCCCCAGTTGGCCACAACAGCCGAAGCTGTGCTGATCTGAAGCCAGTAGCCAGGAGCTCCTTCCAGGTCTCCCACAAAGCTGCAGGGGCCCAAGGACTTGGGCCATCTTCCACTGCTTTCCCAGGCCATAGCAGAGAGCTAGCTTGGAAGTGGAGCAGCTGGGACTCAAACCAGCGCCCATATGGGATGCCAGCACTGCAGATGGCAGCTTTACCTGCTAAGCCACAGTGCCAGCCCCCTGCTTTGTATTTAAAACTAGCCTCATCTAGGGTGTCCCAATACTGTACCTTCCATCACCCACAAAGGCTAACCACATGCTGACTTCTGACACACAGATTAAGTTGTTGCCATTGAAGTTCATTTGTTATGTATTATATTTTAATCTATTTCCTTTCCTCAACATTATATTTGTGAGATTCATTCATGTTTCTGCTTAAGGAGGTTGTTCATTTTCATTGCTGTATATTTTACTGTAGAATTATTACTAGAATTACTGCTGGGTTATATGGATATGTTCAAATCTAGTAGTACTAAAGAGTTTGCCAAATTATTGTACCTATTTATATATACACAGGTACACACACCCAGGAATGTTACTCAGCTGCAACAAAGGAGGAAATTCTGTCATTTGCAATAACATGGGCAAACCTGGAAGACTCACTGAAATAAACTTAAGACAAATATAGTATGATCTCACTTGTATGTGGAATCTAATAAAGTCAAAATACATAGTAACATAATAGAATGGTGGTTGCCAGCAGTTGTCTGTATGTCTGGCAAGAGGGGATTATTAACACTAACGGGAGATGTTGATCAAAGGGGACAAACTTTTAGTTATAAGGTGAGCAAATTCTGAAGATCTAATGTATGCCATATGTAGTGATGGATGCATTCATTTCATTATGATAATAACGATACAATGCATAACTATTTCAGATTATCACTCCACACCTTGAATAATATAATTATTGTCAAATATTTAAAATTAAGAAAGTTTACACAATTTATTTTCTGCTTTGTCTTATGGTTTCTTTTTTACAGTTACTTCTTTAGCTGGAATTGACTTGCTTCATGCTCTAATCAATGCCTTAAATTTTTCTTAAAAAATCCTTCTCAAACAAAAACTTGCACACACACATATCTTTCAACAGCTTTATTTATAATCGCCAAAAAGTGGAAGATGTCCTTTAGTAGGTGAATGGATAAATCAACTGTGGCACATCCATGCAAGGCACTGGAAAGAAACTAGCCACCAGGTCAGGATAATACATGCAGGAAATGTGAATGCATATAACTAAGCCAAAGAAGCCAATCTGAAAAGGCTACAATTGTACGATTCCAACTGTATGCCATTCTAGAAAGCTATGAAGGCAGTAGAAAGATCAGTAGTTGAGAGGGGTTTGAGGAGGAATGGATGAATATGCAGCAGAGGATTTTTAGGGCTCTGAAACTACCCCGTTTCATGCAAAATTTAAGGTAGCTACTCCCCGACAGGTGAACCCT
Source organism: Oryctolagus cuniculus (assembly GCF_051225735.1). Taxonomy (NCBI): domain Eukaryota; kingdom Metazoa; phylum Chordata; class Mammalia; order Lagomorpha; family Leporidae; genus Oryctolagus; species Oryctolagus cuniculus. The sequence continues at coordinate 79,297,660 of NC_142873.1, forward strand.
AATATGAATCGTGGACTCTTGGAGATACTGATGTGTCAATGTAGACACATTGATTGTAACAAATGTGGTGCAGCACAGCTGTTCGTCGTGGGGGAGGCTGTTTTTGGGAGCAGAGGGGAGGTAAGTTCAGTCTATACTGGGTAAGGACAGACTGAAAACTCCATACTTTTGGCTCAATTTTGCTGGGAAGCTAAATTCCTCTAAAAAAATAGTATTTAAAACAAACAAACCAAAGAAACCAAAAGAAAAAAACAAAACCCCTCTCCTGTTATCTGCTTGATTAATTTTTTTAAATTTTATTTATTTTTTTGGACAGGCAGAGTTAGTTAGAGAAAGGTCTTCCTTTGGTTCACTCCCCAAGTGGCCGCCACAGCTGATGCATAGTGCCAATCTGAAGCCAGGAGCCAAAGTGCTTCCTCCTAGTCTCCCATGCGGGTGCAGGGCCCAAGCACTTGGGCCATCCTCCACTGCACTCCCGGGCCACAGCAGAGAGCTGGACTCGAAGAGGAGCAACCGGGACAGAACCGGCACCCCAACCGGGATTAGAACCCGGGGTACCAGTACCGCAGGTAGAGGATTAGCCCAGTGAGCCATGGCACCAGCCTATCTGCTTGATTACTAACATAAAATCTTTTCACCAAGGGTTTTTTTTTTTTTTAAAACACCTATCCTGCTTTTCCAACTCTTTTGAAACTTACTGCCTCAAATCATTCAACCCTTGAAACAACCCAAATCCTCACTAATCTTTCTCAGTTCTCTCTTCACAGTATTTAACATGGCTAAATACAATTGTACCTATATAGGTTTTTGCCAAAAATGTTTAACTGAATATAATCAACTTTGAGACTTCTTTTTCATTTAACAAGAGAATTCAGCAACTGTTATTGTGCTGTCCAATATGAAAACTCCTGACCATATGGAATTATTTAAATTATCCAAAATTTAAACAACACTTATCAACACTTCAAGAGCTGAATAGCTGCATGTGGCTATTATACAAGAAACAAGCAGGCATAGAACATGGCAATCTTGGAAGAAAAGTTCTATGGCACTGGACTAGAATAAATGAAAGGAAGCAGACAAATCTAGATTAAGGGATAGTCTACAGTACAAAAGGCGTATCTTTTAGAATTCATGGCCATGAGCACTGGTTCGAGTCCTGACTACTACACTTTCAATCCAGCTCCTTGGTAATGTGCCTTGGAAAGCAACTTAAGGTGGCTCAAGTGCTTGGGTCCCTGTCACCCATATGGGATATACCCGGATGGGGTTTCTTGGTTCCTGGACTGGTCCTGGACCAGACCTGGTTATGGCTATTTCAGGAGTGAACCAGTGGATGGAGATCTCTTTCACTCTTTGTACCCCTTTCTCTGTAACTCTGCCTTTCAAACACATAAATAAGTCTTTAAAGAAAAAAGCCTTTGTTATTTATTTGAAAGACTGAGTTACAGGGAGAAGTAAGAGAGAGAGAGAGAGAAGTCTTCCATCCACTGGTTCATGCCCCAGATGGCCACAATGGCTAGAGCTGAGCTGATCCAAAGCCAGGAGCCAGGAGCTTCACCCAGGTCTAACATGGGCACAGTTGCCCAAGGACTTGGGCCATCCTCTGCTGCCTTTCTAGGCACATCAGCAGGGGGCTGGATCGGAAGTGGAGCAACTGGGATTTGAACCAGCACCCATATAGGATGCTGGTGCTGCAATTCAGGGCTTTAACCTACTGCGCCACAGTGCCAGCCCTCTACCATCTTGATACAATGGTGGGTCATAAACAATTAGGAAGTGTCAGAAGTAATTTGTCATTTATTTAAACAGAGTTACATTCACACCAGTAACTATGCCTCAAGTCCACAGTTACTCATGTTTGCAGAGTTGTCATTTTATTGTTATTCTGCTTTCAAAACTATTTTGCCCATGGATATATTTCTAAAATGAAAGATGTTGTGGGCAGACAAAATTTCATGTAAAGAATATAATGGGAGGTTGTTACCATTAGTCACCATTGTTCAAAGACAATGTATCATGGATGACAAGGCAGAGTTCTTATTTCCTTTGAAAAACCATCTCATAATAGTGTAGCCATCCCCTTGTCAAACCATTCTATGATTCCATGCATAAATTGCCTGAAAAATCATTCCTTTGCCCACTCAGAAACTCATACAATAATCTTGGAAATTCTAGAAAACTTTTTAAAGATAAGGCATCATAGAAAAAAGTTTGAATTGACATCCAGGTGACATGAAATTCTGAAAAAAATTATATACAAAGTTTCATACTGTTCTATCCTTGTTCTAAGAATTGCATCTTTTCAAAAATAGTCTTGTTTTTTGTACCCAATTCATCTTGGAAATTTCTCAGAGCAGTTCATACATTACTGCCCTTTTTTTTTTTTTTTTTAATTTTTGACAGGCAGAGTGGACAGTGAGAGAGAGACAGAGAGAAAGGTCTTCCTTTTGCCGTTGGTTCACCCTCCAATGGCCGCCGCGGCCGGCACGCTGCGGCTGGCACATCGCGCTGATCCGAAGCCAGGAGCCAGGTGCTTTTCCTGGTCTCCCATGGGGTGCAGGGCCCAAGCACTTGGGCCATCCTCCACTGCACTCCCTGGCCACAGCAGAGAGCTGGCCTGGAGGAGGGGCAACCGGGACAGAACCTGGCGCCCCGACTGGGACTAGAACCCGGTGTGCCGGCGCCTCAAGGCGGAGGATTAGCCTGTTGAGCCACAGCGCCAGCCATGCCCATTTCCTTTTAAGAGGTGCATATCATTCATCTGGGGATGCAGCTACATGGATATTAGGGTTAATGTCAATATCTCTCTAAATACATCTTGGCATATACATGTCCAAACCTATGGATATATCCCATATATCCACTGCTTTGAAGTTTTTCTAGATCTTCAGTTGTTTCCCAGGGGCTATCCCAGCTATGGCCACCAATAATGCACATGAGTAAAATTTGAAACTTCTAAGAAAATGATGGCCTTTGAGGTGGTTATGAATATTTCAAAGTCATCCCTTACGACCAAAGATTTTTCTGAAATGTATACATAGGCTAAAAAAATGTTTCCAAAATATTACAAGAAAGCATAAAGGTTCACTTCTAATTATAGGAACACTTGAGTCCAGCTTCTTCAACAAAGGTTTCCTCCTCTCAAAAACATCTTTTTTCAAATTGCTCCGTCATTACTAACCACAATAGAGCAGATATTAAATTGTGCTACTCTACATGTCTACCGGAGTTAAGAGAATTGAGGAGGCTTTGAAGACTGTTTAAAAAATATCCCATCTACTTCAGTAATTGGCAGAGTGGGTTACTGCGCCGTGTGTGCTTGGCATGACACAGTGGGTCTCACACATGCACAGAGCGGTACAGGGAGAGCCTGGACTCTAAGGCTCGGAAAGGATGAAACTAACAGGCCCTGTGATGAGCTCAGCTATTTACTCCAAACTGCATCATCCAATGAGCAGCCTCCCAGTTAAGGGAGAAAATGTGTCCTTGAAGATTAGAACAGGCTTTGGTTAAGGTCAAAGAGGGAAACCTTAGAAAATGCAAATTATTCACAACAATTCAACCTCCTGCACTGCTCCTCCCTTCAGCCTGGAGTCTTAGAGTGAAGGGCCCTTCCTGTTTACAACTCTTCCAGGAACTGTGGGACACCACCCAAAGACCCTTAGCTGCTGCTTTCCTGCATCAACTTTTATTGCTACTGTTTTAGTTGAATGCCTGAGAAAATAAATATACTCTGTATTGTTTAAGAACAAAGACTAATAGGATTGGACTGCTGGAACAGCTGTGTTTTCCTAGCGGTTTATGGGATCAACTTCCTTTGGTTTTTATGTTGTACATTTGTGCATCCTTCCAGCATCTTGAGTAATCTGGAGGGTGCCCAATACAAGCTCTGAATCTTCAACACTTCTATGCTAGCTTCCTTCCACATAAACTTCCTCACAAAATTCTTCCCTTAGGATGGCCCAAATGCTTGGGCCCTGCCCTGGCATGGGAGACCAGGAGGAAGCACCTGACCCTGGCTTCAGATTGGCACAGCAACGGCCGTGGCGGCCATTTGGGGGTGAACCAACAGAAGGAAGACCTTTCTGTCTCTCTCTCTCACTGTCTATAACTCTCTCTCTCTCACTGTCTAACTCTGCCTGGCAAAAAAAAAAAAAAAAAAAAAAAATCTTCCCTTAATCCTATTTTCTCCTCACAGCCTCATGCTTCTGTTCCTCATAGCCTCAGGCTTCTGTATCTCACCCCAGGGCATCTTAAAGAACTGTCTTGATTTCCCACTTCTCTCCTGGCTTTTCCCCACTGCCCTGTAACCTCCCTTTATGTTAACACTTGGGGGCCAGCACTGTGGCACTATGGGTTAAGCCACAGCCTGTAGCATGGGCATCACATATGGGTACCGGTTCACTTCCTGGCTGCTCCACTTCCCATCCAGCTCCCTGCTAATGTGCCTGGGGAAGCAGTGGGAGATGGCCCAAGTGCTTGGGCCCCTGTACCCACATGGGAGATGTGGAACAAAGTCCTGATTCTCCCAACTCTGGTCATTGTGGCCATTTGAGGAGTTAACCAATGGATGGAAGATCTCTGTGTAACTCTTTCAAAATAAATCTTTTAAAAAACAAAACAAAAAAAAAGGTTAGCACTTACCATACTTAGGTATTAAATCCAAAGGATTCTTTTTAAAATCTTATTTGACTTCTCAGCAATACCTGTCTCTAGATTATTATTGTGACTCTCTTAAAACTCCTCTGGTTTCCAGGATACCATTTTCCAAATTCCATTAGTTCACTTATTAAATATTTACAAAGCATTGACAAGCAGGCCAATCAAACTAGGCTCTGAGCTAGACTATTTTTCAAGACTTGTAAACTGGTAATTACAATAGAATATATAAGTAGCATATGACAGAGATGGGCCTACAGAGCAAAGATACCCAAGGGAGGGGTGGAGCGGACTTCTTAATCTTTTTTAATCTCATTCCCTGCTAATCTTTTCGGGCCCCCAGGGCTCTCCCTCTTATCATCCTTTTCTCCCGATTTCTGATCCACACATCTGTCCAATGCCAGTCTTAGCCACTCTAAAATATCAAATACCTCCACACTAACGTTTGGCTGCTTAACACAAATAGAGTATTCTGGACATTTATGGTGTTCCTATTTTCCATCCCCAAACCACTGCTTCTGTTAGCTGTCACTTCCCACAAGAATTAACACGATGGTCATGTTCTAAATTTTGCTTAGCACCTTGCCCATGGTCATACAACAGGCCACTGTCCTTCATGACAGACAAACCGAGTTATAACCACCTTGGCCATCTCACTAAAATCCTCTATTGCCACTGCACCAACTCCCAACATGGAGCCAGTCACTCGAAAGTCTTTCAGTTTTCAACTGTCCCATGCTACTTCGTGCATACAAGTCCATGCCTTTGAAACATTCTTGCCTGGCTTCCTTCTCTACTCTTTAGCTTAGCTTCCATTTGTCCCGCCAGAGCCAGCAGAGTACTCCTCCACTGTGGAGCCCCGGCATTCTCTTCCACTCACCCAGCCCTCCCCCACGGACCCCATGGCACCCTATACTCACCTCTACCTGAATTCTTATCACAAGCCAGCGCCTGCCCCTCGTCCTGGAGCACCCAGAAAAGGGTCCAACAGTTCCGAGGGCTTAACAAAGCTGGAGACTGGGCAAATGAATCAAGGACGGGATTTCCCAGTCCCAAACGGTTAACACCCAGAAGCTGTTCAAGAAAAATGCCACAGCAGCTGCCTACTTTGCTTTCTGCACTTGACAAAGACAGCACAGACGCCAATCCACCAATTCAAGGTCCTCTTAAGGACCTACAACAACCAAGAGTTTATTCCAGGATGGGAGGAAGCAATTTGACAATTCAACGCCCTTCTCCTCAACGAAACCTCCTCCTTCCCACCCTTCCCTGCGCAAAACACCGGCATTTTAGAGTTGGGGGGCGGGGGGGAGGGAACAAAACAAAAGGCCCAGTGGGGCTACAATCTTGCAGTTGGTAAGGCCAAAGCAAAGCAACCAGCGGCTCACCTGGGCTGTGGACACCCATCAGGAGGACTTCCCCAACGGCCTTGCACGTTGCACAATGCCGATGGGGGAGGGGAGAGGCGAAAAACCGTTGTTCCCCCAAGGGCTTACCTCGACCCCAGCCCGGACTGTACCCCCGTAAAGGATATATTACCTCTTAAGAAAAGGACTTCACGGGATCGTCCCTGGCAGACTGCACAAGATCAAGCGGTGCAGGGCAGCCGTTCTTCACGGACGCTCGCCGCCAGCCCTCGCCGAATGGCTGCCACTTGAGGGCTGCGACAGGCGCTTTTATAGGAGGCGCGCCGCCGGCCGCCCGCCCATTGGCCTGCGTATGTCACGTGGTCGCTGCTGAAGTCTCTAAGCTCCGCCTAGAGGCTGTGGGGCAGACAAGGGTGGTTCCCGCGCCCAGCGCACGCACGTGAGCTGGGCGCTCCCTGAACGCCCACACCCTGCTGGGAGCTGTAGGGCTTGGGTGGAGGAGCGCCGCCCTGGAGGCTTTTGCTGTGAGAACAACTTCACTCATCCCAAACGTCTGGGGCTGTTATTTGGGCGATTGGGAGTTTTCCCGCTTTCCTCCATCGCTCTCCGTATCTCCTGTCTCTTGCAACGAGTGCTTAATAAATACGAGGTAGCAGCTGAGGCTGGAGCCTGCAGGAGCTCATTGGTTTGAAAGGGGCACTTAAGAGCTGGTTTCACAACAGCTGCGTGGTAATAGTGATTTAGGACTTGAGGCATCGTAGCGGTTACCTCCCAGGGCTTTACAGATAACTTGAAATTTGCTAACAAGTAGCAGACCGCTGTGTCTAGCACAGTAGTGGCCTTGAGGATCCAGTTTCACACAATGCCTTGGAATTCTTAGTGCTCAATTCTGGATGGATGGGTGGATGGGTGAGTGGAAGGAGAATACAGCTGACGGAGCAGCTCCTGAGTCAAAAGCAATCTCCAAGTTTGCTGAAGCAGGAATAGGGTGTAATTAGCAAGTGGGCCCGTCTACATCACCTCGATGTGTCAGTGTTCACCAGAATCAGCACCTACCTGCTTATGACACACAGCTGCCCAACACACCGGGGTAGGCAGGCTTAAAAAAAAAAAAAAAAAGGCCGGCACTGCAGCTCACTGGGCTAATCCTCCGCCTGCGGCACCAGCACCCCAGGTTCTAGTCCCGGTCAGGGCGCCAGATTCTGTCCCGGTTGCTCCTCTTCCAGTCCAGCTCTCTGCTATGGCCCGGGAGTGCAGTGGAGGGTGGCCCAAGTGCTTGGGCCCTGCACCAGCATGGGAGACCAGGAGGAAGCACCTGGCTCCTGGCGTCAGATCAGTGCAGTGCATCAGCCATAGTGGCCATTTGGGGAGTGAACCAACGGAAAAAGGAAGACCTTTCTGTCTGTCTCACTGTCTAACTCTGCTTGTCAAAAAAAAAAAAAAAAAATTGTGTATTTGAGAGGTAGAGTTACAGATAGAGAGAAAGGTCTTCTATCTGCTGGTTCACTCCCCAAATGGTTGCAATGGCCAAAACTGGACCCATCCAGGAGCCAGGCACTGCAGGCAGAGGGCTAGCCTACTCTGCCACAGCGCCAGCTCCATGAGCAGGCATTTTTAATGTTAGGAAGGAACTTCTGGGGCCGGTGCAGTGGCATAGCGGGTAGAGCTGCTGCCAGCAGTGCCAGCTTCCCATGTGAGTGCCAGTTTGAGATCCAGCTGCCCCTCTTCCAATCCAGCTTTCTGCTATGGCCTGGGAAAGCAGTAGAAGATGGCCCAAATCTTTGGGCCCCTGCACCCGCATGGGAGACCCGGAAGAAGCTCCTGGCTCTTGGCTTTGGATTGAACACAGCTCTGGCCGTTGTGGTCAATTGGGGAGTGAACCAGAGGATGGAAGACCTTTCTCTCTTTCTCTGCCTCTCCTCTCTCTCTGTGTAACTCTGACTTTCAAGTAAATAAATAAATCTTAAAAAAAAGAAAGTTGTGCCTGACTGAACATGCACACTTTTTTTAAAAAAAAAAAAAAGGAATTTCTACTAAATAACAAACACAAAAAAACCCACTAAGGCTTCTCTCTGCCATTGGTTCTCAGGAGGACAGACAAAAATTTAAACAGGGATTATTGGTTTGATTGCCTTTGACCTTCCTTAAGCCTTTCATCACGTATGGGTCACACCCTATGTCTGCACTCTCCTACCAGAATAATAGGATTTTAGACAAAAGACCAGAACATGGAAATCTCAACCACCAAATCCTGTCTCTTCAGGACAGTCTTTGATGATCAGGTTGCTTGGGCAGCAGGCCCTTCTAGTTCTTCCAGAGTAAGTCACTTGGGGGTTGGAATAAGAAGCTCCTTTTTTTTCCTAGACTTTTTATAATTATAGCATTTATAAGCAGAAACAGTACAATCATCAAAGACTGTCCCTGAAGAGACAGGTTTTGGTGGTTGAGATTTCCATGTTCTGGTCTTTTGTCTAAAATCTTATTCTGGGAGAAGGTAGGACAGTGCAGACATAGGGTGTGACCCATACGTGATGAAAGGCTTAAGGAAGGTCAAAGGCAATCAAACCAATAATCCCTGTTTAAATTTTTGTCTGTCCTCCTGAGAACCAATGGCAGAGAGAAGAAGCCTTAGTGATTTTTTTAAAGATTTATTTTATTTATTATTTGAGAGTCAGAGTTGCACAGAGAGAGGAGAGGCAGAGAGAGACAGAGAGGTCTTCCATCCACTGGTTCACTCCCCATATGGCCGTAAGAGCCGGAAATGCAACGATCCGAAGCCAGGAGCTTCTTCCCAGTCTCCCACATGGGTGCAGGGGCCCAAGGACTTGGGCTATCATCCACTGCTTTCCCAGGCCATAGCAGAGAGCTGGATAGGAAGTGGAGCAGCCAGGTCTTGAACCAGCGCCCAAATGGGATGCCGGCACTTCAGGCCAGGGCATTAACCTGCTGTGCCACAGCACCAGCCCCCTTAGTGATGTTTTAAAAAGCTAAATCTCGTCGTGTCACCCACCCGTGAAACCTTTCCATTTCCACTGCTTTTAGAATAAAAGGCAGGGGCTGGTGCTGTGTTGTAGCCGGTAAAGCTGCTGCCTACAGTGCCAGCATCCCATATGGCCTGGGAAGGAAGTATAAAATGGCTCAAGTCCTTGGGCCCCTGCACCCACGTGGGAGACCCGGAAGAAACTCCTCTGGCTCCTGGCTTTGGATCAGCATAGCTCCAGCCGTTGCAGCCAACTGGGGAGTGAACCAGCAGATGAAGACCTTTCTCTCTCTGCCTCTCCTTCTCTCTGTAACTCTGACTTTCAAATAAATAAATAAATCTTAAAAAAAAAAAAAAGAATAAAAGGCAAAACCCTTAAGATGAGCTACAAGACCGTGACTTATAAACCTTCAGCTCCCACCAGGCCTGCAGTCTACACTTCAGCCCTCCCTGGTGTCCTTTCTCTCTGGGCTTCTACAATTGGCTTCTTGCCTCTCTTCTCTCCCACACTCATTCCTCAGGTCTCAGGGGAGTCACTGCCTTAGGAAAATAGCTCTTCCTGTTACCCACTTTCATTGCAATCTAACAGGAAGTACTTGTTACAGTTGCAAGGGTAGTGAGCACTACATTTGGTGTCTACTTCCCCAGCTAGATAGTAAGCGCCATGAGTGCAAAATATCAAAAGCCTTTAAAATGTGTTATCAGTGAGTGCATTACCTTTTGATCCTGCCCCAAATATAAGGACTGTGGCAAATCAGAGTTGAATTAAGGGGTAGGTGAGAAGTTGGGTGGGGGAGATAAATGAGACCAGATCTGAAGTTAAAAGACAAAAATTTTTATTTGTTTGAAAGGCAGAGCACCAGAGAGAAGGAGATACAGAGAGAGGAAGAGATATCCCATCTGCTAATTCACTCCCCCAAAAAACCGCAATGGCCCAGGCCGAGTCTGGCTGAAGCCAAGAGCCAAGAACTCCATCTGGGTCTCCAGCACCTGGACCACCTCCTGCTGCTTTCTTAGCTTTCTTAGCAGGGAGTTGAATTAGAAGTAGAACTGGTTCTTGAACCAGTGCTCTGATCATGGGGTGCCAGAGGCTTTACCCCCCTGTGGCACAACACTGGCCCTATTAGTTCAGCTTTAAATGTAATGAGTTCAGGGGCTGGCGCAGCAGGTTAACACCTCGGACTGAAGCAACGGCTTCCCTTTTGGGCACTGGTTCAAAAACCTGGCTGCTCCACTTCCAATCCAGCTCTCTGCAATGGCCTGGGAGGGCAGTGGAAGATGGCCCACTGCACCTGCGTGGGAGACCCAGAAGAAGCTCGTGGCTCCTGGCTTCGGATCGGTGCAGCTCTAGCCGTTGCAGACAATTGGGGAGTAAACCATCTGACGGAAGACCTCTCTCTCTTCCTCTCCTTCTCTCTCTGTGTAACTCTGACTTTCAAATAAATAAATAGAGGTAATGAGTTCAAGATCCTTGTGAGATATCTGGGTAGATATTTTAAGATCAAAATACAGTCTAGCGTGGGTACTGTGGTAGAGGGGGGTTAAGCCGCCTCCTGCAACACTGGCATCCTATATTGGAGTACCAATTGAAGTCCCAGTTACCCTGCTTCCGACCCAGCTCCCTGTTAATGCATATGAGAAGCAACAGATGATGCCTCCAGTACCTAAGTCCCTGCCAACCACATGGGAGACCTGGATGAATTTGCCAGCTTATGGTTTTGGATTGGCGCTGGCCCAGCCTCAGCTATTGCAGCCATTTGGGAAGTGAGCTGGTGAATGGAAGCGCTCTCTCTCTTTTTCTCTCTGTGTAACTCTGCTTCTCAAATAAATAAATAATTTTTAAGAAAATAGTCTAGGCTGAACATAGCAGAAAAGGGCAGGAAGAAGATTTGAAGAAAATGAGAAAGGTTTGAAATAATTATGTTATAGAATAGAAAAATTGAATGGGGAAATATGTTAGTAAGACATTTTTTAGCTAGTTTAGACCCAGAAATTGGTGACTATTTGTGGAGAAATAAAATAGTTGCTTTTAACTAACATTTGAGACTGCTAGGGATGTGTAACAGGAAAATACTGAAAGTGGGCGATGGGCATTTGGCACAGGGGTTAAGACAATGCTGGGATAGCCTGCCTCTTGTATGATTGCGTGTTTTTTTGTGTGTGTGTGTTTTTTTTGTTTGTTTGTTTGTTTTGTTTTTTTAAGATTTTATTTACTTGACAGGTAGAGTTACAGTGAGAGACAGAGAGAAAGCTCTTCCTTCCGTTGGTTCACTCCCCAAATGGCCGCAACAGCCGGAGCTACACTGATCCGAAGCCAGGAGCCAGTTGCCTCTTCCTGGTCTCCCATGCACTTGGGCCATCCTCCACTGCCTTCCCGGGCCATAGCAGAGAGTGGGACTGGAAGAGAAGGCACTGGGACTAGAACCCGGCACCCCTATGAGTTGCCAGCACTGCAGGCAGAGGATTAACTTACTGTGCCACAACACCAGCCATGGATTGTGCGGGTTTAAGTCCTGGCTCCACTTCCAACTGTAGTTTTTTACAAATGTGCACCATAAGGAGACAGCAGGTGATAACTCAGGTATCTGGGTCCCTGCCATCCACATGGGAGACCTGGATAGAATTCCAGGCTCCTGGATTAAGCCTGGTCCGGCTCTGGCTGTTGTAGGCATTTGGGGAATAAAGCAGAGATGGATTTATGAAATAATTATTTATTTTTAAATAATTAATTATTTAAAAGTTACTAAAGGGCGGGTACTGTAGTGTAGTGGGTAAAGCTGCCACCTGCAGTGCTCATTCAAGACCCATCTGCTCCACTTCTGATCCAGCTCTCTGCTATGGCCTAAGAAAGCAGTGGATGATGGCCCAAGTCCTTAGGCCCCTGCACCTCTGTGGGAGACTCAGAAGAAGCTCCTGGATTCTGGCTTCTGATCAGCACAGCCAATTGGAGAGTGAATCAGAGGATGGAAGACTCTCTCTCTCTTTTTAAAAATTTATTTGATGGTCAGAGTTACACAGAGAGGAGAGGCAGAGAGAGACAGAGAGGTCTTCCATCCACTGGTTCACTCCCCAGTTGGTCGCAACAGCCGGAGCTGCACCGATCTGAAGCCAGGAGCCAGGAGCTTCCTCCTGGTCTCCCACATGGGTGCAGGGGCCCAAGGACTTGGGCCATCTTCCACTGCTTTCCCAGGCCATAGCAGAGAGCTGGATGGGAAGTGGAGCATCTGAGTCTCGAACTGGCGCCCATATGGGATGCTGGCGCTTCAGGCCAGGACGTTAACCCACTGCGCCACAGCACCGGCCCCCTCTGCCTCTCCTTCTCTCTGTATATAACTCTGACTTTCAAATAAATAAATAAATCTTTTAAAAAATTTGCCTAAAAATATTGATAGTGACTGAAGACCATACTAAGATCAAGATACTACAGGGCTATTCTATGACATTGTAATCATTGGAAATCATTGTAATTATGTTTTTTTAAAGCATCATGTATTGATCTATATAGTATACATTATAGTTTAAACCATGATATTGCATGAGCATAACTCAAGACGTGTGAAAGTTTCCATCCTTCATTCTAGTATTAGATTCAAGAAAAGGAGACCTCATCTTTCTGATCTCCCTAGCAACAACAGATTCACAAGTGTCCCTAAAACTCGGAGTTAAAGACAACTGGTTCTGTGTGGAAATTGAGAGGCAATATTTTACATAGATGGAAGATTTACAAAAATGGAAGATCAATCTTTCCTCTGTTGCTAACTCCAAAAGTCAGTTCTCATAGGGTCTTTCTTTCTTTCCTTTTTAAAGATTTATTTATTTATTTGACATGCAGAGTTTCAGAGAGGCAGAGGCAGAGAGAGAGAGAGAGAGAGAGAGAGAGAGAGAGAGAAAGAGAGAGGTAGGTCTTCCATCTTCTGGTTCATTCCCCCAAATGACTGCAACAGCTCAAGCTGGGCTGTTCTGAAGCCAGGAGCCTGGAGCTTCTTCCAGATTTTCCACATAGGTGCAGGGGCCCAAGGACTTGGGCCATCTTTCACTGCTTTCCCAGGGCAGAGCAGAGAGCTGGATCGAAAGCAGAGCAGCTGAGACTCGAACCCTCACCCATATGGGATGCCCACACTACAGGCGGTGGTTTTACCCACTACACCACAGGGCTGGCTCCTCATTGGATCTTTCTTAATCCTCTGTCCTCACTGTCAAAATGCTGTGGTGCTGAGTCCTGGGGGCTCCCTGTTTATGGACCCTCGGCAGTACATTCACTGTTGAGAGTTAGCTATCTGCTCTTGGCTCTCAAACTTATTCATCTGTCCTGCGCCTTATTCCTGAACTCCAGACTCATTTACCCAACTGCCTACAGGCTATCTCCACGTGGAAGGTCTCAGGACCACCTTCATTTGTCCAAACCCAAGCTCCTGTCTCCCTTCAAACTGCTCCACCCTATCTTCCCATCTCAGTAAAGGGCAGCTCTAATCTTATAGGGCAAACATTTCAGCCATCTATTCTTTCATCTAATATCCAATCAACTCAGCCAATCAAGGGAAGAAGGATTGGATTCCTCAGCAAATGTTTACAGCTACATTAAAATAAAAAAAGAATCCAGGGGCTGGTGTTGTGGTGTAGTAGGTTAAGCTGCCACAGGTGATGTCAGCAGCTGTTATGAGCACTGGTTTGGCTCTGGGCTGCTCCACCTCTGATCCAGCTCCCACCAGTGTGCCTGGGAGTTGGGTCCCTGCCACCCATGTGGGAGACCTGATAGGTTGTAGGGACCCAATTACTTCAGCCATCACTACTGTTTCTCAGGGTCTGCATTAGCAGGAAACTGGAATCAGGAGCCAGAGCCGGGACTGAAACCTAGGCATTCAGACACAGGATGTGGGCATCCAGACAGTAGCCTAACTGCCAGGTCAAACACTTGCCCCTCCATTAAAAAAAAAAAAAAAAGAAATTGAGTATTTAAAAATTTATTTTTTCAAAGATTATTTATTTGAAAGTCAGAGTTACAGAGAGAGAAGGAGAGACAGAGAGATTTCCATCCTCTGGTTCACTCCCCAGATGGCTGCAACAGCCAGGGCTGGACCAGACTGAAGCCAGAAGCCAGGAGCTTCTTCTGGGTCTCCCACTTGGGTGCAAGTACTTGGGGCCATCTTCCACTGCTTTCCCAGGCACATTAGCAGAGAGCTGAATCAGAAGTTGAGCAGCCCAGAGCCAAACCAGCAGCCATATAAGATGCCAGCACTGCAGGTAGAAGCTTTACCTGCTATGCCACAATGTGGGCTCCTTAATTTTTTTTAAAATTTTTATTTATTTACTTGAAATTCAGAGTTACACAGAGAGAAGGAGAGGCAGAGAGAGAGAGAGAGAGAGAGAGAGAGAGAGAGGTCTTCCATCTGCTGGTTCACTCCCCAGTTGGCCGAAACAGCTGGAGCTGGCCCAGACCGAAGCCAGGAGCCAGGCTTCTTGCAGGTCTCCCACGTAGGTGCAGGGGCCCAAGGACTTGGGCCATCTTCTACTGATTTCCCAGGTCACAGCAGAGCACTGGATCGGAAGAGGAGCAGCAGGGACTTGAACCGGCGCCCATATGGGATGCTGGCAATGCAGGCGGTGGCTTTACCCACTATGCCACTGCACCAGCCTCAACCCTTAAATTATTTTGACAACAAAATTGTATAGTTTGTCAGTAGGTACAAGCTTACAATTGCCTTTAACAAGTTATTTTTTAACAAATTTATTTTGGAAATAGTATTAAACATGGTTAATTATATGTTCCTCATATACAATGTAAAGTGTAGAAGATTAAAAATTGGAAATATATGAACTTGCATAGTAAATAATGAATTAACTTAATGCAATCGTCTTAAATAAGTATAAATTACAAAGAGTTTGGGGGAGAGCATTAACACAGGCCATGTCTGCCTGTGAGGAAAGAAGCCATAAAGTTTCTGAAGATTTATTTATGTATTTATTTATTTATTTAAAAGGCAGAGTTACTTAGAGGAAGAGTCAAAGATCTTCCATCTGCTGATCCACTCCCCAAGTGGCTGAAACAGCAAGGGCTGGGCCAGGCTGGAGAAACCAGGAGCCTAGAACCATACAGATCTCTCACATAGGTGGCAGGGGCCCAAGTACTAGGACCATCTTCTGCTGCTTTCCTAGGTGTGTTAGCAGGGAGCTGGATCAGAAGTGGAGCAATGGGGCTGGCATTGTGACGGTAGATTAATCCTCTGCCTGCGGTGCTGGCTTCCCATATGGGCGCCAGTTCGTGTCCTGGCTACTCCTCTTCCAGTCTAGCTCTCTGCTGTGGCCTGGGAAAGCAGTAGAAGATAGCCCAAGTGCTTAGGCCCCTGCACCCACATGGGAGACTGGGAAGAAGCTCCTGGCTCCTGGCTTCGGATCGGTGCAGTTCCGGCCTTTGCGGCCTTTTGGGGAGTGAACCAACGGAAGGAAGACCTTTCTCTCTGTCTTTCCCTTTCATTGTCTGTAACTCTACCTCTCAAATAAATAAAATCTTAAAAAAAAATTAAAAGGAAAAAAAAAAAAAAAGAAGTGGAGCAGCCAGGACTGGAACCAGCACCAGCACCCATATGGGCTGCTGGTATCACACAGGCAGCAGCTTAACCCACCGTGCCACAACACCAGCCCCATGAAGCCATACTTTTTTTTTTTTTTTATGGGACTATCACAAAGCTGAAAATGTTAGTACATCAGCTTGGGAAAATTTGTAAGATTCTGTCCTTAACTCTTTAAACAAGATCTGTAAGTCATAGAATATTGGAAGACACTAAATGCTGATTTTGCATCTAGCATGGTAGAGCTGTATTACAATGAAGACATGAAACAGGCATGGGAAGCAGACGCAGAGAGCTGAAGCCTGTCCTGGCGTCCTCAAACATCCCTTGCCCTCTGGAGTTAGAAGGATGCCTGTGGCCTCGCCTAAAAGGAGCTAGCACAGAGAAGGAGCATCTGTTTGCCCAAGTGTGGATTCCCCAGGAGCTGAGTGGGGTGACTGACCTCCGTCTCCAAAAGAACATGGGGGACCACACCTCAATGGGGCTTCTGACTTCCATCCCTGAAGAGAAATTGGGAATTTAGCCCACGACCCTGCACCCTCACAGAGACCACGAATCAATAATCTTTGCACCTTCTCACTCCTCCCCGACCAAAAGCCTCTTCTTTTTTATTTTTTATTTTTTGACAGGCAGAGTTAAACAGTGAAAGAGAGACAGACAGAAAGGTCTTCCTTCCATTGGTTCACCCCCCAAATGGCTGCTATGGCCGGCGCGCTGTGCGGATCCAAAGCCAGGAGCCAGGTACTTCCTCCTAGTCTCCCATGCGGTTGCAGGGCCCAAGGACCTGGGCCATCCTCCACTACCTTCCCGGGCCACAGCAGACAGCTGGACTGGAAGAGGAGCAACCAGGACAGAATCTGGCGCCCCAACCAGGACTAGAACCCGGGGTACCAGATCCGCAGGTGGAGGATTAGCCTGGTGAACCGCGGCACCAGCCCAAAAGCCTCTTCTTAACCAGCTTTGATCATGATAATCTCTTCTTGCAATCAACCCTCAATTCTTTTGTCTTCTCTTTGGTTCTCTCTCTCTCTCTCTCTCTCTGTTTTTTTTTTTTTTTTTTTTTTTTTTTTTTTTTTTTTTTTGGACAGGCAGAGTGGATAGTGAGAGAGAGACAGAGAGAAAGGTCTTCCTTTTGCCATTGGTTCACCCTCCAATGGCCGCCGCGGCCGGCGTGCTGCGGCCGGCGCATCGCGCTGATCCGAAGCCAAGAGCTAGGTGCTTCTCCTGGTCTCCCATGGGGGTGCAGGGCCCAAGCACCTGGGCCATCCTCCACTGCACTCCCAGGCCACAGCAGAGAGCTGTCCTGGAAGAGGGGCAACCGGGACAGAATCCGGCGCCCCGACCGGGACTAGAACCCAATGTGCCAGCACTGCTAGGTGGAGGATTAGCCTATTGAGCCGCGGTGCCGGCCCTCTTTGGTTCTCTTAATTTCCATCTTGACAAGATAAAAACCCTTATTAAATCCTAAATTTAATTCTTATGAGGGACCAGTGCTGTGGTGTAGTGGGTAAATTCTCCACCTGCAGTGCTGGCATCCCCATGTGGGCGCCAGTTCAAGTCCTCATTGCTCCACTTCTGATCCAGCTCTCTGCTAATGGCCTGGGAAAGCAGTAGAAGATGGCCCAAGTTCTTAGGCCCCTGCACCCACGTGGGAGACCCAGAAGGAGGTCCTGGCCCCTGGCTTCGGATCAGCCCAGCTCTGGCCGGTGCAGCCTTCTGAGAAGTGAACCAGTGGATGGAAGACCTCTCATTCTCTCTCTGCCTCTGCCTCTCTATGACTCCTGCTTTCAAATAAATAAAAATAAATAAATCTTTTGCAAAAATAAAAGAAAATATACATTAAAAAATCATATCTGGGGTGCAGGCCCATATCTGGGCCATCTTCTACTACTTTCCCAGGCTATAGCAGAGAACTGGATGGGAAGTTGAACAGCTGGGATTCAAACCGGCACCTATATGGGATGCTGGCACTGTAGGTGGTGGCTTTGCCTGCTACACCACAGTGCCGGCCCCACAATATTTATAGGTTCATCAGCATCATGTCTTAACTATTACAAAATTGGTGGGTTCAACCTGCAGCCTACATGACTTAGGACCACATATGGGGAACTGGTTTATGTGACTTGAGGGTATATTTGGGGAAATCCCCCAGCAGTCAGTTGGTCAAGCCTGTTCATTGGGAGTAAGTGGTGGCACAAGGGCATGGTGGCAATGCCATTGTTCCCTTTTTGTTTTGTTTTTTATTTTTTTTTATTTTTGCATTTTTTGACAGGTAGAGTGGACAGTGAGAGAGAGAGAGAGACAGAGAGAAAGGTCTTCCTTTGCCATTGGTTCACCCTCCAATGGCCGCCGCGGCCGGTGCGCTGTGGCCGGCGCATCGCGGTGATCCGAAGCCAGGAGCCAGGTGCTTCTCCTGGTCTCCCATGGGGTGCAGGGTCCAAGCACCTGGGCCATCCTCCACTGCACTCCCGGGCCACAGCAGAGAGCTGGCCTGGAAGAGGGGCAACCAGGACAGAATCCAGTGCCCCTACCGGGACTAGAACCCGGTGTGCCGGTGCCACAAGGCAGAGGATTAGCCTAGTGAGCCGCAGCGCCGGCCCCTGTTCCCTTTTTGACTGGAGGATCTGTAGCAGAGGGTAAAGGGATGGGGCAGGAACAGGTTTGTCGGGGGAATGGCAGGGTAACAGATATAACATTCTGGCGGAGGTCCCATTATGTAAGTCTGCTCCTTGTGGAGACAGTAGGTGGCTCTCTGTTGAGGCAATGATCAAACAGCAAGGTCCATAGTATCATCAGTCCCAATGGAATAGGATGGCATCGTGACCTTACTTCTTAGGTGCCCCTTGTTGAATTTTCCAGGCTTCCACTGTGCACTGACCAGCCAGCTCCCTGCTTTGAGACTGGAGCAGGGCTGTAGATTCCTGAAGCTCCCACTGTGTATAGCTTGACCAGCCTCTGGTGTGGTCACAGCAGGGCAGTGGACTTGGAAGGTGACTTTGAGGGGGCCTTTCTGTGGTCACCACCCACCTGATAGAACTCTAGGGTGGGATGGCAGCCTTCACTCAGAGTGGTAAATCCAGGCATCTATACCTGCAACTTTTAAAGCTGTAGGGGTGGTTAGAAGCACTGGGTAGGGTCCCTTCCCTGTGGGCTGGAGGGGTCCCTGGTGCCAGTCTTTTACCCATGCAAGGTTTCCTGGCCTGTGAGGTGACACTGGATTAAGTCTCTCTAACATCTACTGGTGTACCTAGGCTTTAGTATTGGCCAGGAGCTGTAGTTGGGCATGAATTTTTAAATTGCCCATGTTTCCCCTATCTCTAGGAATCTTATAAGGGGAAGGGGCCTGTGGAACAGAATCTCATAGAGTGAGAGCTTGAGTCCTGTTCAGGTTGAGCATTTCATTCGGAGAACTATGGGCAGCACTGAAGTCCAGGGTAACTGGGTCTCCTGACAAAACTTAGGGTTTGTTTCAGGGTCCGGTTCATGCACTCAACTGTCCCTGAACTCTGAGGTGGATAAGCTATGTACCCATTCCGTTTAATTTGTAGGGCCTTTGCCAACCCTTGTGTGATCTCAGCCTCAAAGGCAGGCCCACTATCTGACCCAATAAAGATAGGCATCTTGTATCTGGGTAAGATCTCATGTAGCAAAACCCTAGTAACTTCTCTGTCCTGGTGGGAAGCCCTAGGCTTTCTCCATCCTGGTGGGACCACCTCCACCCTGAGTAAGTACAATGACCAACAGGTATCTAGATCCTCTGCTGGGTGGTAGTTCAGTGAGGTCTATGGGTCTTCGAATGGGCTTTGTCCAGTCCTTTGTATTCCTGGTGGCTGAGAGTTTCCCTTGTTTGGCATTGTTGCAGGCACAAGTTTGGCATCTCTGAGTTGCATTCCTGCAAAGTGTGAGGAGTTTGGCCACATAGTAATACTGGTTTACCAGAGTCTCTAACACTGTTCTTCCCATGTGGCTGTTTTCATGAGGTTGACAAACCAGCGGATGGGCCAGGTGGTCTGGGACAAAAGGGCACTTGTCAGGAAGAAGCCACCATCTGCCTGCACTCTTGGTACCCTTTTCTGCCCCGGTTCTCTTCCTCTGGGGCATACTTTGGGTGCTCAGGCAGGGACAAGATCATCAAAATCTTGCCAGGAAGGGCCAGAGGTGTCATTGTCATGGCTGCCAGCCACTGCTGAGTTTGCCTTCTGGTGTCCTTGGGTTATGGGGTCTCCTCCCTCTTTTGGTCCCCAGCAGTGTGCTGTGACAGCAGCTTAGCTGTAGGAGCTCAGCACCTGCTTCCAGGAGGTGTAGGAGCTCAGTTTGGTTCTTAATGGCTTTTCCCCCTGCAGTGAGGGGTCCTCCTTCATTGTTGAGGGCTCCCTGTATGTGGAAGGTGGCAAAGGTATACCTCGAGTTTTGGTTTCTTGCTCTGACTAGGGCTGGCAGCTCTGCCTGCCGTGCAGACCAGCTCATCAGAAGGGCCCCTGCCTACTGTTTCAATTCCAGTTACAACTGCATACCTTGCCAGATGCTTTCTAGCCAACGGGAAGCCGCTTCCATCAGCGTAGAGGGTACGGTCTGGGGATGGCAGGGGCTCGTCCGTGGGATCTGGATGGCTCGAGTAAACCTCATCAGTGGTTTCAATGCAGTCATGGTCTGCAGGACCTGGCTCAGTGGGTAGAAAGGTGGCTGGATTCAGTGTTTTGTCAGTTTCCAGACGGTCTCAGGGGTTCTTGCAGAGGAAGCCTGGTGGGGGCTCGTAGGCAGAGTGGATACCCAGCTACCGCTGTGTCTAACTGTTCGGACAGATAGGCCACATGTAGCTGCCAGAGTCCTATATTTTGGGATCAGACTCCCTTGGCCATCCCCTTCTTCTCATAGACAAACAGGTTGAATTCACGGGTCATACCTGGGAGTCCAAAGGGAGGGGCCTCTCGTAGAGCCTTTTTTTTTTTTTTTTTTTTTTTGACAGGCAGAGTGGACAGTGAGAGAGACAGAGAGAAAGGTCTTCCTTTGCCGTTGGTTCACCCTCCAATGGCCGCCAAGGCTGGGGCGCTGCGGCCGGCGCACCGCGCTGATCAGAAGGCAGGAGCCAGGTGCTTCTCCTGGTCTCCCATGGGGTGCAGGGCCCAAGGACTTGGGCCATCCTCCACTGCACTCCCTGGCCACAGCAGAGAGCTGGCCTGGAAGAGGGGCAACCGGGACAGAATCCGGCGCCCCGACCGGGACTAGAACCCGGTGTGCCGGCGCCGCAAGGTGGAAGATTAGCCTATTGAGCTGCGGCGCTGGCCTCGTAGAGCCTTTATAAGAATAACAGAGGCCTCTTGTTGCTGTTGTCCCCATTCAACTGGTCTCTTTTCTCCCCTCTTTGTAACTTCATAGAGGGGTCTGACTATCCATGAGTAACTGGGGATCCAGATGTAACAGAAGCCAGCTACCCCCAGAAACTCTCAGACCCGCCTCCAGGTTTTTGGAGTTGAAAACAGCCCAGACTGCCTTTTTCCATCCGGGCCCCAAGGCCAAATCTGAAACCCCACGTATCTGACCTCCTTTTGACAAACCTGGGCCTTTTGGGGGGCTACTCGGTATCCAGCCCTTGGAGCAGATCCAGCAGTGCCTCCGTTCCCCTATCGCACTCCTCCGAGGTTGTGCTTGCCAGGAGCAGATAGTCCACACGCTGTAGGAGTGTGCACGGGGAGCTGGGCCGGGTCACCTGCCAGGCCTCCCCCCCAGTATCATGGGGTTTTGAACGCCAGGAGCAGTCGGGTCCAGTTAATTGTTCCTTCTGGCTGGTGGCAGAGCCCTCCTATTCATAGGCGAGTAGGGGCTGGCTTACCCATGCCAGGTGAATACAGAAAAAGCCATCTTCGGATCTAGACAGGTAAGCCACTGGGCCTCGGCAGGTGTGAGGCCCAAGAGAGTACAGCGGTTAGGGACCACCGGATGAGTGGTTGCTGTGGCCCGGCTGATGGCTCGCAGCTCCATGACAGGTCGGTAGTCGTGGGCGCCTGGCAGAGGAGTATTCTGTGATGCTCGGCACTTTCTGAGCAGCCCGAACTCCCTTGGTCTCTGGAGATGAGCCTGAATGCCAATGCCGGCTTCCTGGGACAAGGGGTACTGTCAGGCCCTCACAGGGTGGGCCCCAGGCAGCAGCTCGACTGCCACGGGTGGGTGGTCGGCAGCCAGTCCGGGCAGGTTTCTCTCAGCCCAAACCCCAGGGAAGCGGGAGCCCCATGTTTTCAGGGCAGGGTCCACGTTCCTGACGGGCTGAAAGTGGAGTCTCCGTTCTCGGGGAATCGTGACAAAGCAGGATCAGCGAGGCCTCTCCTACAGCACTTCATCTTCCTGTCAGCAGGCTGGGACAGTGCCGCCATCAACACAGGAAGTAATGTGGGCCCCCAACTTGGACAGCAGGCCCCGTCCCAAAAGAGGGACCGGACACGCAGGCACGTAGAGAACTCACGTCCCACATGATGTCCTCCCATTGAGCAGGTTTGGGGGATACAGAAGGGGTGCTCTGAGGAAGTCCTAGTGGCTCCCATAATTGTGGACTTTTTTTCAGACATAGGACCCGCTGGTCTGGTGACTCCTGAGTACAGCCCAGTGTCCAAGATAAAGTCCACTGTCTGGCCTCCCTCTTTCTTTCTTTCTTCCTCTCTCTCTCTCTCTCTCTCTCTCTCTCTTTTTTTTTAGATTTATTTATTTATTTATTTATTTATTTATTTATTTATTTTAAAGGTGCAGTTACAGAGAGGGAGAGACAGAAGTGGAGACAGAGATCTTCCATCTGCTGGTTCACTCCCCAGTTGGCTGCAATGGCTGGAGCTTGGCCCATCAGAAGCCAGGAGCCAGGAGCTTCTTCCGGGTCTTCCGTGTGGGTACAGGGGCCCAAGGACTTGGGCCATCTTCACTGCTTTCCCAGGCTATAGCAGAGAGCTGGATCAGAAGAGGAGCAGCCAGGACTCCAACCAGCACCCATATGTGATGCCGGCACTGCAGGCGGAAGCTTAACCTACTACACCATAGCTCCGGCCCCTGTTGGCTTTTTCTAAGAGCTGGGTACTGTTCATTCCGGCAAATTCTTTGAGTTTCTGGACTTTTTTTTTGGTGTCACCCTGCGCTTGGCCTACAAAGATGGCATTCACCATCCATTGATTTTTCTGGGCTTCAGGGTCAAAGGGAATATACAGCCAAAATGCTTTGCACAGTCTCTCATAGAAATCGGATGGGCTGGGGCCTGTGCTGTGGCATAGCGGGTAAAGCCACCACCTGCAATGCCGGCATCACATATGGATGTCAGTCAGAGTCCCAGCCAATCCACTTCTGATCCAGCTCTCTGCCATGGCCTGGAAAGCAGAAGATGGCCCAAGTCCTTGGGCCCCTGCACCCACCTGGGAGACCCAGAAGCTCCTGGCTCCTGGCTTCAGGTCAGTGCAGCTCTGGCCGTTGTGGCCATTTGGAGAGTGACCCAGCAAATGGAAGACATCTCTCTCTCCCTCTCTGTATTTCTGCCTTTCAAATAAATAAATAAATCTAAAAAAAAAAAAAAAAAGAAAGAAAGAAAAAAAGAAAAAGAAAAAAGAAAAACAGAAATCGGACAGGCTTTCACGGGGCTTCTGGAGGACCCAGGTAGTTTTGGGCCTATTCATTGGCTCCTTTGCTCCTGCTCTAATCCCTCCCTCCCTCCCTCCCTTCTTTCCTTCCTTTCTTTCTTTCAAGATTTATTTATTTGTTGGAAAGTCAGAGTTACACAGAAAGAGAAAGAGAGGCGGGAGTGGGGTGGGCAGGGGTCTTCCATCTGCTGGTTCACTCTCCACATGGCTGCAACGGCCAGAGCTGCGCCGATCCAAAGCCAGGAGCCAGGAGCTTTTTCTAGGTCTCCCACGTGGGTACAGAGGCCCAAGGACTTGGACCATCTTCCACTGCTTTCTCAGGCCACAGCAGAGAGCTGAGCTGGATCGGAAGTGGAGCAGCCAGGGCCCGAACCAACGCCCATATGGGATGCCAGCACTGCAGGCGGCAGCTTTACCAACTGCACCACAGCCTGGAGCCCTCTAATCCCTTTCAAGAGAGCCTGCAGCACTCTCTCTAGGCTGCCTCTCCCTTCCTCTGAGTTTGGGTCCCAGTGGGCGTCCTCTTCAGGAATGGTGGCCTCCGCCCAAGGCTTGGCATTTAAATGGCTTGTGAGGGCGTGTGTGCCACCAACCATTTCTGGGCCCCAGTGTTTACCCTAGGTTCCTGGTTGTCGAGGAGTCAGGAGGAGCTGGTGACAGTCTCCCTGAGTGGGTAGGCGCGTCTGACAGATGGATTCCATTAGGTTTATCATGGCCTGAGGTTTTTCTGAGTCAGAAGGAGTATGGTGCTTCCAGTTGAGTAAGTCGGTGGTGGAGAACGGTTGGTAGTAAAAGACCGGCTCTCCTCCTTGCATAGCAACGTTTGGTCAATGTGCTGCGGCCCTCTGACCTCACGCAGGTGCAGGAGTACTGGTTCTCTGAGAACACTGCTGCTGCTCCTGCCACCACTGCCACTGGCGGCCCTGACTTGTGACACAGAGATGGGGCCCCCTGTGGTCGTTTGGCTCTGGGCTGAACGGAGCTGCCTCCCTATCTGTTCAGGTTCCTCGGGTCGTGGCCGGGTGAGACAGGTGGTGGTGGACTCTCTGGTAGATGAGGGGCCTCTGGCCTCGGCAGAGGAATGTAAGGAGGTGGTGGCAGTGGGGGCTTTTCGGGATCTCCCTGGAGAATCGGTGGAGAGGCTGTGAGAGTCTTAGAGGTCCCTTGGTCTCTGAGCTGGAACTGAGTCCTGGCCACAAAGATTTCACTTTGTCCCTGCCTGGCAGCACAGAACCTATCCAAGGGGCTGAAGCACTGCAGTTTGCGGCCCAGAGTCTAAGTCCCGGAACTGGTGGTCGGGATGGCCAGGCTCCCTGGAGATTATCCTGGTCAGATCAAGAGTGCCCTCTGGTGGCCGTACTAATTCGCAGAGGACATCATAGTCTCCTGAATACCACGCCCCGCCTCCCTTTTAAGATTTATTTATTTATTTGAAAGTCAGAGTTACACAGAGAGAGAAGGAGAGGCAGAGAGAGAGAGATAGGTCTTCCATCTGCTGGTTCACTCACCAGTTGGCCGCAACGGCGGGAGCTGTGCCCATCCAAAGCCAGCAGCCAGGAGCTTCTGGGTCTCCCATGCAGGTACAGGAGCCCAAGGACCTGAGCCATCTTCTACTGCTTGCCCAGGTCATAGCAGAGAGCTGGACTGGAAGTGGAGCAGCCAGGTCTCGAACCGGTGCCCATATGGGATGCCGGCACTGCAGGTGAGAGAGATTGATCTTCCTTCTACTGGTTCACTCCCCAAATGGCTGCAAAGACTGGGAATGGACCAGGATGAAGTCAGGAGCCTCCTCTGGGTCTCCCACATGGGTTCAGGGGCCCACGCACTTGGGCCATCTTCTGCTGCTTTCCCAGGCCCAATAGCAGGGAGCTGGGTTGGAAGAGGAGCAGCCGGGACTTGAACCAGCACCAGTGTGGGCTGCCAGCACTGCAAAGGGCAGACTCACCCACTGTGCCACAGTGTGTGGGGGGGGCTGAACTCAATTCTGACACCAGTGTTTGGGGGTTAGTACACGTGCCCCAGGTTAAGAGATCAGTCTCACAAGACTGCTGCACTTCTGACACTGGCCGCAAAGAGGTGCCCACAGTGCCCACCTTTCTGCCCAGCCAACTGCAGGTTCAGGGGCTTCCAGGAGCTGAGCAGACACTTGCCTTACCTTTATAGGATTAGTGCCGGGGACACAGCCCGGGAGAAGCCCAGCGGATGAGGTGCAAAGGGGAGGAGGGTGAGAGGTGTGGTTCTGCCAGCAACCAACCGTCCCAACCATGAGGCTTCTGGAACCCCTGGGTTAATTTTTTTTTTTAATTAACATTTCAATATTCAGTCGTGGGTGATTGGGTCTGGCTGTTGGAAGGCAACATCTTTAGTGCCTTTGCCCGGTGGGGAGACCGGAGGGTGGGGCTGAAAGCTGTCACCACTGAATCAGCTGCTGGATGTTTCTGAGGATCCCCCCCACTCCCGGAGCCACCCAGGAGCCCCCAGCTCCAGTTACTCATTAGCATACAAAAGCCACTCACCTCACTCAGCCACTTGGCTGAGAACCTGGTACAACAACCAAATGTGTTTTTGCATTTAAATTTTCTTTTACTTCATAAAGAAAAGAGGCTTATTTTGGCTCCTGTCATTTGTTTTTTAGTCCGCCAGAGTCCACAGTCCGATTTGAAAACTACAAAGTTTGCCACAGTTTTGTGAATTAAAGTTCTTCAGGCCAAATTCTGTCCTTCTGTCAGGTGTGGAAGTTACTACGTGGCTTACGGAATTAAAAACTTGGCTCTGGTGATTTGACTTTACTCCCCCATTACTTAGGAAATATGTATCAAACATGTTTTAAATGGAGAGTGACTGTTTTATATGAACCATAATCAAAAGGAGTGCTTTGCTTGTAACCAGTGAGGCACCACAATTGATACTTGGCTAACAATTACCCGTTATTTGTTTCCACTAGAAACAAATGTGAAATAGCATCTCAGGAATGAAAGACAAAGCAATGTTACTTTATGAGAAGCTAGATTTTATAAAGGACATCATTAGTTCAACTATTCCTTAAAAATATTCCTTAAAAAGAAAGTTTTATGTTTTGAGTCTGTAATAAAGATGATGTTTCTCTCGTTAGCTGATTTTTTTTTTTTAAGATTTATTTACTTGAAAGGTAGAGTTACAGAGAGATCTTCCATCTGCTGGTTCCATCCCTAAATGGCTGGAACAATGTGAGTTGGGTCAGGCCAAAGCCAGGAGACTGGAACTCCATCTGGGTCTCCCATATGGATGGCGGATTTGGGGGACGCAAGGAGTTGGGCCATCATCTGCAGAATCCGAATCCGAAGCAGAGGCAGAGCTCCGTGCTAGGCACTCCAGTAGGGGATGCAGTGTCCCAAGCTGTGGCTCAACCTGTTGCTCCACGACTCCTACCCTAAGGATATTTATCTGACAAAGTTGAAATGCTTTGATTAACAAGAGGGGAGTGGTAATTTCCAAGGAAAGTGGGAATTCTTCTGGTCTGTAGAGGCATACTCCTCTTTTTTAAAGACTTATTTTATTTGAAAGAGTTGCAGAGGTCTTCAATCCATTGGTTCACTCCCCAGACAGCTGCAACAACCAGAGCTGCGCTGATTCGAAGCCAGGAGGCAAGGAGCTGCTTCCAGGTCTCCCACATGAGTGCAGGGCCCAAGGACTCTGCTTTCCCAGGCCATAGCAGGGAGCTGGATCAGAAGTGGAGCAGCCAAGACTTGAATTGGTGTCCATATGGAATGCCAGCACTGCAGGCAATGGCTTTATCTGCTACACCACAGTGCTGGCCCACATTTCCAGTTTTATTTTTATTTTTTTTTAAGATTTATTTATTTGAAAGTCAGAGTTACACAGAGAGAGAAGGAGAGGCAGAGAGAGAGAGGTGTCTTCCATCCGCTGGTTTACTCCCTGAGCTGTGCCGATCCAAACCCAGGAGCTTCTTCCGGATCTCTCATATGGGTGCCCAAAGACTTGGGCCATCTTCCACTGCTTTCCCAGGCCACAGCAGAGAGCTGGATCAGAAATGGAGCAGCCAGGACACGAACCGGCACCCATGTGGGATGCCAGCACAGCAGGCGTGGCTCTACCCACTACGCCACAGTGCCAGCCCCTCATTTCTAGTTTTAAAGACATACTTCAGGAGTGAGTGAGCGGCACAGTGGTTAAACTGCCACTCAGGACACCCATACCCCAAATCACAGTGCCTGGGTTATCTTACCCTCCATTCTAGCTTCCTGTTAACACACCCCCTGGCACACAACAGGTACTTGGGTCAGGTACTTGGGTCAGGTACTTGGGTCAAGTTCTTGGGTCCCTGCCATGGAGAACTTAACTTGAATTCTGGGCTCCTGGCTTCAGCTTGGCCCAGACCTGACTGTTGTGGCCATTTAGAGAGTGAACCAGCAGTAAAAGAGCTTTCTTTCTCTGTCTCTCTCTCTGACACTTTACCTTTCAAATAAGTGAATAAATAAATATTTTTTAAAGTTTGTGAAAAAAATCAAAAGAGGAGTTTTAGTGCAAACATTTTTTGAAACCCACACAAAGTTTTTCATGAACTTTTTAAAGACTCCTTGTATTATGCGTAGATTTCAAAATATTTTTATTTATTTTTATTTTTATCTTTTGCCAGGCAGAGTTAGAGAGTGAGAGAGAGAGAGAGAGAGACAGAGAAAGAGAGAGAGTTATAGACAGTGAGAGAAAGACAGAGAGAAAGGTCTTCCTTCGGTTGGTTCACTCCCCTAATGGCTGCCACGGCTGGCGCTGCGCCGATCTGAAGCCAGGAGCCAGGTGCTTCCTCCTGGTCTCCCATGCGGGTGCAGGGCCCAAGCACTTGGGCCATCCTCCACTGCCCTCCTGGGCCACAGCAGAGAGCTGGACTGGAAGAGGAGCAACCGGGACTAGTACCCAGCGCCCCAACCGGGACTAGAACCCGGGTGCCAGTGCCGCAGGTGGAGGATTAGCCAAGTGAGCCATGGCGCCGTCCTGATTTCAAAATCTTTTGCAGCAAAATAAACTTATATCTTAATTCCATTTCATGAGCATTTTGGCGTACCTTCATATAAAAAAGATAGAACATCTCTGTATCTCCCAATAATTGCATTTTTTTTTTTTTTTTGACAGGCAGAGTGGACAGTGAGAGAGAGAGAGAGAAAGGTCTTCCTTTGCCGTTGGTTCACCCTCCAATGGCCACCGCAGCCGGCACACCGTGCTGATCCGATGGCAGGAGCCAGGTACTTCTCCTGGTCTCCCATGGGGTGCAGGGCCCAAGGACTTGGGCCATCCTCCACTGCACTCCTGGGCCAAAGCAGAGAGCTGGACTGGAAGAGGAGCAACTGGGACAGAATCGGTGCCCCAACCAGCACTAGAACCCGTAGACCGGCGCCGCAGGTGGAGGATTAGCCTAGTGAGCTGCGGTGCCGGCCCAGAAAATGTAACTTTTTAAAGAATAAAAGAGCAAATTCAAAGTGTATCAATCTCTCCTTCCCCCTGGACCAAGTATGGTGGGACCATTAGGGAAGATGGGCAGATCCCTGCCATCCCCACTGCGCTGTCATGCCTCCCAGGGCTCCTCCCCGATGGTCCCTGTTGGTCTGTGTGCCCCTTGCTCAGATTTGCAGGGTGATTACTCACCCTTGCCCAGCACTGCACCTGTTTTACCAGTGCCTCAAACTACAGGCCAGTTACTCTCCTGCAACCTGCTTATGTCCTTTCATCTTGCTGGCCACCTGGTTCCTAGGTCTGCCTTCTGCTTCCAACCACTCCAAAAGATGCCCTTCCAAACTTTGAATTCCATGAGTTCATTGTCATCTGCCTGGTGTTGCCCTACAAAATCAATGGCTTGAAAACTCAAGAGCCTTTGTTCTAGTCCAGTTCCGCACCAACCAGCAGGGCTGTAATTGATCCAATTTTCTTCTTGTTTCAAGCACGACAGCCTGGTGGGTAGATATTTGGCACATCCCATATCATAGTGCCTGGGTTTAAGTCCCGGCTCCCCTTCCAATTCCAGCTTCTTGCTAATGCACACCCTGGGAGGCAGCAGGTGATGGCTCAAGTTCTTCAGTCCCTGCCACTCATGTGGAAGACCCAATTGAGTCCCAGGCTCCTGGCTTCAGCCTGGCCCAATCTCAGCTGTTGTGGGCCTCTGGGAAGTGGACCAGTGGATAGAGTATATTCTGTCTGTCTGTCTCTATACATTTCTTTCCTTCCTTCCTTCCTTCCTTCCTTCCTTCCTTCCTTCCTTCCTTCCTTCCTTCCTTCCTTTTTTTTTCAGAAGAAAAAAATCCCCCCCACATTTATTAAGAAGACATAGAAAGAACTCCACCAGAAAAAGTAGAGTCCTCAGTGTTGTAAAACTAGTTGCCAGCAGAACATTCAAGCCCTAGCCCGGTCTGGAGTGAAACTTGATTCTGGACCATTCTTCTATTGGCAACCACTCTACTGGGACTCCTGTCTTTGTTAGACTTTTTAAGCAAATTCACAGACAGCATCCTTCTAGATCAAATCTAAAAGGTCTGAACATCTCCAACTTGGGCGCGTATCGAATCACCTGGAATAAGGTGGGTGTTTGTTAGAAATTTCGAGTGCCCTCAGTTGCTGACTGTGAGGCTCTGGCGTGGGGTCAGCGACCTGTGAATGTACAGGTGGCTGCTCCAAGGGATGGCTGCTCTCGGTGGCTACTGCACCATCTTTCAATGCCACAGACACGGTTCATCCCTCACAGTCAAATCAGCCGCAGCAGTGATGCCCAGGTTACCTTGCGCTGGGGACCAGGACAGTCTCTATACTTTTTTTTTAAAAATATTTATTCATTTATTTGAAAGTCAAAGTTACACAGAGAGAGGAGAGGCAGAGAGAGAGAGAGAGAGAGAGAGAGAGAGAGAGAGAGGTCTTCCATCTGAATGTTCACTCCCCAATTGGCCACAACGGCTGGAGCCTCGCCAATCTGAAGCCAGATCGAGGAGCTTCTTGTGGGTCTCCCATGCAGGTGCAGGGGCCCAAGGACTTGGGCCATCTTCTACTGCTTTCCCAGGCCATAGCAGAGATCTGGATTGGAAGTGGAGCAGCCGGGTCTTGAACTGGCGCCCTTATGGGGATGCTGGTGCTTCAGGCCAGGGCATTAAACTGCTGCACCACAGCACTGGTCCCAGTCTCTGTATATTTCACATGAAATGAAAATAAATAAATAAAAGTTAAAATTAAAAAAAGAGAGAGAGAGATGAATTAAACTGTCACAAGTTATGCTTCCCTCCAATAATTCCAGGCATGGTCTCTTGATGCCTGGGCTTTCTTGCCTGGCCTAGACCAAGGTCATGGTCCCTGACCCCGTCCAGTTCTCCGTGCCTCAGCTCCTGCTCAACCATGAGTATCCCACAGCTCAGGCATCAGAGCGGCCCCTTCTCCCTTCTCCTGGATGTTGTGGCTTGGTCTCTGGCTCTTCCTTGTTTTATTTTGTTTTTCTCATTTATTTGGAAGACAGAGAAATAGAGACAGAGAGACAGAGGCAGAGAGACACAAAGAGATCTTCCATCTGCTGATTTACTCCCCAATTGCCTACAACAGCCAGAGCCAAAACCAAGCCAAAGCCAGGAACAAGGAACTCAATCTGTGTCTCTCAGGTTGAGTGGCAGGGACACAAGCACTTGAGCTATCACCTGTTGCCTCCCAGGTGTGCATTAGTAGGAAGCCGGGGTTGGAAACGGAGCCAGGACGTAAGCCCAGGCACCCGGATATGGGATGCCAGCCTCCCAACAGTGTCTGAACTGTCGTACTCAATGCTGCCCTCACCTCGGCATTTGGACTTCGCCTTGTGTAACCTTTTCACGTGCTTGCGATGATGACCTTGGATGGATTACCTAGGACTAGCGGATTTTTCCCTGACACATAAGAATCGTGTGTATTTAGGGGGTACTGCGCTGGTCTGGTTGTAAGTGACGTTAAAGCAGGAGCCCTGCCTGGAAGCTCCAGTCTGCCTTCCTGCCCGTAGCGGAGGTTCTGGGACTGTTAGTGCGTTGAAGAGCATCTTGGGAACTCACGTCCCATCGCTGGGAAAGCTCTCTGTGGAGCGTTCTGGGTGACACGGCCATGCTGGGCCTCGCGGTAACGTGTTTCAGGGTGAGCATGCTCTGCCTTCCTCCTCCATGCCCCTTCCCGGGGCTGTCGAGAGAGAGTGGTTCTATCATTGTCTCGAACCGTTTCGCCCCAGGCACCCGTGAACCGCATCTGTGGCTTCCTTTGCACCTGATTTTGTTTGTGAGAGAGTTGCTGGCAGGGGTACGGCTCCATGGCTCAGGGCCCCCAGGGCCTCGCCCCTTGCCTGGATATCTCATTCAGCCTCTGAAACTGACCGAGGCCTGCACCCAGCTGCCACCCCTGCCACCTCTCAGGTTTATCCCCAAGCGCCACCTCGCTCCGCTCCACTGATCTCCTGGCTGTTCTTCAGTTGTGTCCAACATTCCTCTTCTGTTCCCTCAACCTGGAAGAATTAACTCCTTCCCTGACCGCCCAGCTGGGGAGAACGCTGTGTGTGCCAGTCCCTCCCAAACCCCCTCCTCAACTCCGTTTCTCTTCACTGGAGCCATCATCAGCGAACGCATCTTAAACTTACCCATTGTTGTCTCTCCCGTGGCCACGTAAGTGCCAATGGAAGCAGGAACTTTGCTTGCTTTTCTGCTCTGTCCTCAGCCTAGCAGCATACAGCGTGAGCTCTGGTTTGAGTCCCGGCTGTTCCACTTCTAATCCCACTTCCTGCTAATGCCCTGGGAAAGCAGAGGAAGATGGCCCAAGTACTCAGGCCCTTGCCACCTATGTGAGAGACCTAGACAAAGTCCCTGGCTACTGGCTTTGGCCTGGCCCAGCTCTGGCCTTTGCAGCCATTTGGGGAGTGAACCGGCAGCAGAGGGAATATCTATCTGTGTGTGTGTGTGTGTGTGTCTGTGTGTCTGTATATATGTCTAATCTGCCTTTCAAATAAGTAAATGAATCTTAAAAATTTACTAGCATGTTAAATGAATGTGCTGAGGCAAAACCTGATCCAAAAAAAAAAAAAAAAAAAAAAAACCAGGAAGTTAAACAAGTCATAAATTGTAGTTCAATTATAATAATGTAATTATATTTTTGGTGATATTTCCCTTTACTGCACTAAAGATAATGCTAATAGATTGGGTAAAGATTGATAAAAATCAGATTTATTCAGGGGATTGATTCAACATTTCCAAAGATGTTAACAAGGTTCCTTTCATCAACTTTATCTTTATCCCAGGAGCATAAATGTGAAAATTATTTCTGTCTTCTCATGAACTCCCTTCTGCCGACTGGAGGCAGTTTCTGGATTGGCAAAGGAAGAGGTAAGTTACTGAACTAGCATTATTTTGTCTTCTGCCTTTGAAAGGCAGAGTTACAGAGAGGCAGAGGCGGAAGCAGAGAAAGAGGTCTTCCATCCGCTGGTTCACTCCCCAGATTGGCTGCAACGGCTGGCCAGAGCTGAGCTGATCCTAAGCCAGGAGCTAGGAGCTTCTTTCAGGTCTCCCATGCAGGTGCAGGGGCCCAAGGACTTGGGCCATCTTCCACTGCTTTCCCAGGCCATATCAGAGAGCTGGATTGGAAGTGGAGTAACCGGGACTCAAACGAGTGCACTTACGGAATGCAGGCTCTGTGGGCAGCGGCTTTACCCGCTAAGCCGCAGCGCTGGCCACCTTGTGTCTTTATAGAGGAAGGTTTGGCCATTTTGTGGGACATTATGAGAATAACAAGTTCTAGTATTCCCCAGTACAGTAAGATGACTACAGTTCACAGTAAGTGTCAGAAGCTCCACTGAGACCCGGAGGAGTCTTGTAACTGAATGTCAATCTGATGGTCAGGTTTTATTTTTTTTCCCAAAATTGTGCTTAAAACCCCCACTACCACTGGCCATTTTGGGTGTTTTTCTTTCTTGGAAGCCCCTTTCCGTGCCACTAAGGCTGGAAGTCTCCGACTAATGAATTTTGCTTTTAAATATCAAAAACAAACAAAAAACTAGAAGTAGGCTCCAAAGACAAGGAAATGGAAAACTTATTTGCCTTGTTTGACTAGCTTACACTGTGTACATGTGTTGAAATATTGCACGAAAACGTACAAGTATTTATTAGTTTTTCAAAAAATAATAAAACAATTTCTTCTTGTGGCCACTAGGTGGCAGAAGGCACACACATTTCCGTTGGTGCATTCATCTCAAATTTGTCTTTTGGGAACCCTAGTACTAAGCCCTTATAGTTGAAGAGTACTTTGTAGTAGACAGAATACTTTTACAAATGATATCTCATTCCATCATGTGTACACCAGCAATTGGTCACCCACCTCAACAAATTAATTTTCTATGAATAAATTCGATCTGGCTATAAGGAAAAAAAAAAAACCATGATATCTAATGATAACCTGTGAGATAGGGAAGGCATTTATTTTTATATGCTTGCTTTTTAAAAACATTTTTTTTTATTTGAAAGGCATAGGGACAGAGAGAAATCTTCCATTTCCACAAATGCCTACAACAGCCAGCGCTGGGTCGGGCTGAAGCCAGGAGGTCAGAACTCTATCTGGTCCTCCCACATGGGTGGCAGGGACCCAAGCACTTCAGCCACCATCTGCTGCCTTGCAGGGCAGGACGTTGGGATTGGGAGCAGAGCCAGGATTCAAACCCAGGCACTGTGATACATGATACAGGCGTCCCAAGAGTGTCGTCACCACTGTGCCCAACGCCTGCCCCTGCTTACTTTTTAGAACAGGCAAACAAACAAGATGGGCCAACAGGCTGAGAATCTCCAGGCCTGGCCTAAGGCAGCCGACAGCAGGGCTAGACGACAGCCCACGTCTTGGGCCTGCCCAGATGGGCTCTTTGTGCAGCCCCACTCAAAGAGGGGAGGGTGGCCTTCCTGGAACTTTGCTGTTGGTTCTAAACTTGTCCTGATTAAATAATCGGAAAGTACACATTCTTTTTAGCTTTTAAAGAGTTAATGGGGTGGGCATTTGCCAGCATTCCTTATTGGAGCACCTGGGTTGTATTCCCAGCTCCCGCTCCTCCGGCTTCCCACTAACGTGCACCTCGGAAGGCAGCAGGGGACGGCCCAGAGCTGCGTCCCGGCAGCTCCCGTCCAGGGGAGCCTGGGAGACGTTGGCTCCTGGCTTCACCTGGCCCACTCCCGCTCGTTACAGAGGTGGGAGCTCTGCTTGCCTCTGTGCCTCTCTGTCTCACAAACCGTGAAAGCGTTCCAATCTTTTTATGTAGGATGCATCCTGAAACGCATCCCTTTTTGGATCCTACCCAAGCTGCAGAATACACTGAGGGGGGGCAGAAGCGTTTCAGTTATGCAGCTTCTACACTCGGCCCCCAGACAGTCCCAGCCGATAGCCGAGCACCTGGTCACCGAACAGCATGCACCTGGAAGTTTCTGGAAAGCTCTGCCTCTTAAATGGTTGAGTGCTTTAGGGTGTGTTTGCACCCTAAACGGCATGCAGTTCACACGAGCATGAGTGGAAACCACACAGATCCTGGATGGATCTGGAAGAACACTGAAGTGGGGGGGGGGGGGCGTCACCTGCACGTAAAAGCTCTCACTTACACATTAACTGTTGTGGTTAGGTTTTCTAAGTTTACCATAAGTGACAGATGGGTGTGTTTTCTGCCGGCAGAAGTGTGCTTTAACAGTCCTCACTAATAGCACTTTGTCCTATTGCTGTGTGACATATGAGGAAGAATGTAGGGTTCACTTTTTCTTTTTCTTTTTCTTTTTTCTTTTTTTGGAAAATCTGACATCACCCAATTTTTTTTTTTTATTTGACAGGCAGAATTAGACAGTGAGAGAGAGAGACAGACAGACAGACAGAGAGAAAGGTCTTCCCTCCTTTGGTTCACCCCCAAATGGCCGCCATGGCTGGCGTGCTGCGCCAATCCAAAGGCAGGAGCCAGGTGCTCCTGGGATCTCCCATGGGGTGCAGGGCCCAAGGACTTGGGCCATCCTCCACTGCCCTCCTGGGCCACAGCAGAGAGCTGGACTGGAAGAGGAGCAACCGGGACTAGAACCCGGTACCCATATGGGATGCCCGCACCACAGGCAGAGGATTAACCAAGTGAGCCACAGCGCCGGCCCAGGATTCACTTTTTAAAAACAAATTTCATTGTCTGAAAGGCAGAGAGACAGAGATACATACAGAGGGACGGAGAGATCCTCCTTCCACTGGGTCACAAATGCCCGCCACGCCCAGGGCTGGGCCAGGCTGAAGCCAGGAGCCCAGAACTCAATCCAGGTCTCATAGGAACCCCGGGACTCGAGCCATCACCTGCTCCCTCCCAAGGTGTGCGTTAGCAGGAAGCTGGATCAGAAGTGCAGGAGGCAGGACTGGAACCAGAAACTGACACAAGCACCTTAAGCATTGTCGTTAACCCGCGTTTAGGCTTCAGAGGCTGAATTATTGGGTGCGATCCTGGTTTAGTCACTTGCTGGCCATGTGGCCTTCGGCAAGCGAGCCAACCCCTGTGAGCCTCATTTCCCTCCCAGGTAAAACGAGGATCGCAATCCCTGCTCCCTGCTGTTGGTACAAGGTGAGAGGGGATGATGGTTTTGAGAGGCTGAGAGGATGAACTGCGCATGTGCAAGGGGTCGCCGCCGGCGCAGGGGTAGGGGTCGCCTGGGCCTGAGAGCTGCAGACCTGGGCGTTATCCTCATTAGCTCCCGACCTTGGGGCGGCTTTGGCCCTACTGCCGCACCTCGGCTTTCTGGCTGTTAAAACCAGGAAGGACGCAGCAAGTTCCTTCTGTAAAAACGAACTGACCGTCCATACCCATGTCTGCAGTGGATTTGTGGCAAGTGACAGCTCGCTAAAACCCTGGCACCTGAGCAGCTTCTCCGTGAGTAACGTGGCCCAGCTGCTTTATTCTACACACGAGGAGGGAAACTCAGCAGGAGAGGTAACGTGCCCGAGGCTGCATGGCTACCTAAGGAGGACTGCAGCTCAGAAACAGCGCCTGGCCAGTGTTCAGGCCTGGCGAGACCCTGCAGGGATTGGTTTACAGACGTGGGGAACAGAGAGCGACTGCCTTAGAGTGCAGCTGGAGGATGAATGAGAATCATCTGAGTTAAATTTGGAGCACACGGCAACTCAGGAGAGAGCCGAGAGGTAGGAGAGAGTAACGTGGGTGGAAACGGTGACGGAGGAGGAGGGGTTTGCCCTGGGTGCAGAAAACCACCCAAGAGGCCCTACGTGAAAGAGCGAATGGAGCTGCCGGCGTAGCGGACACCTCATAGGGCCACCAGTTCGAGTCCCAGCTGCTCCACTTCCCATCCAGCTCCCTGCTAATGTGCTTGGGAAAGCAGTGGCAGATGGCCCAGATGTTTGGGCCCCTGCACCCACGTGGGAAACCCAGAAGAAGCGACTGACTCCTGGTTTTGGACTGGCCTAGCCCCCAGCCATTGCAGTTGTTTAAGGAGTGAACTAGAGGATGGAAAACCTTTCTCTCTGTCTCCCCCCGCCCCCCCGTAACTCTGCCTGCCTGCCTTCCTTCCTTCCTTTCTTTCTCTTTCTCTCTTTCACAGTGAGAGAGACAGACAGAAAGGTCTTCCTTTTGCCGTTGGTTCACCCTCCAATGGGTGAACTAGAACCTGGTGTGCCGGCGCCGCAAGGCGGAGGATTAGCCTAGTGAGCCGTGGCGCCAGCCAACTCTGCCTTTCAAATAAATAAATAGGTTGGCGCCACGGCTCACTTGGCTAATCCTCTGCCAGCAGTGCCGGCACCCCGGGTTCTAGTCCCAGTTGGGGCACCGGATCCTGTCCCGGTGCTCCTCTTCCAGTCCAGCTCTCTGCTGTGGCCCGGGAAGGCAGTGGAGGAGGGCCCAAGAGCTTGGGCCCTGCACCTACATGGGAGACCAGGAGGAAGCACCTGGCTCCTGCCTGCGGATCGGCCGCAGCGCACCAGCTGTAGCACCATTTGGGGGGTGAACCAATGGAAAAGGAAGACCTTTCTCTCCCTCTCTCTCTCTCTCTCTCTCTCACTCTCTCTCACTCTCTCTCACTGTCTAACTCTGCCTGTCAAAAAAATAAATAGAGAGAGAGAGAGAGAGAGAGATAACAGCTTGGGAGGACGGGGCAGCACCTGCTGGGCTGCAGCCACAGGGGTTCCCGGGACCTGGAAAGAGTCTTCCCCTGTGCCTCCACATCAGCGTGAACCGGTGATCGCCCTGGCTTTGGGCTCCTGGCCTCTAGTACTGTGTGACAACAAGTTACTGGAGGGTTTTTTAAAAGTTATTTTAAAAAGTTATTTATGGTATACTGTGTGATAATTTGAGGCGTGTATTCAAGCTGTGCTGACCAAATCAGGTTAGTTAGCGTTTCCATCTCCTTCAATACTAACACTTCTGTGATGAACAGTAACGGTACACAGGTGCGGGAAGCGAGGCCGTGTTTCAACACACACAATTTAGTGTGCACCGACCAAATCCGGGTAGTTGGTGGTTCCCTCTCCCTGTCGCTTCTTTGTCTCTGGAGACTCTGAGCTCCTGTCTTCTCTCGGTTGTAAGTTGGGTCAGAGATTATTGTAGTCACCCCTCCCCTGCGCTGTAGACAATTCTGTTGTTCTCAGCCATCAAGTGTGAGGTGGCCACGGGAAGGTACAACAGAGGGGAGGGGTTCAGGATGAGCCACTGGTTTCTGGGTGTTTGGTGTTGTCACTTCCTGGGTTTGTCACTTCCTGGCTGTTGTCACTGGCTGTGTAGTGTGCACTTGTTCCTTGTGAGGTGCTGGGGGGGGGGGTTCAAGCCGAGAGGGCGCGTGGGGCTGGTGGAGGAGCTGAGAGCTCAGAGGGCAGAGAGGGCAGAGAGAAGCTGGGTATTGTCGTGGCCAGGTGCCATTTACGCTCAGGAACCTGTACACTCCCACCCGAGGGGCGGCAGAGGACCTGTGAGTGGGTGACCGGTTGCTGCCTGGTCCCCCTGCAGGCACTGCGGTCCCAGCTGTTCCCGGTTCTGCCGCCATGACACTGTACAGGAACACACAGGACGGGATGGCGTGCCTCACAGGGAAGATCAGGCCGCCTGGGGGAAACTGATGCCATTCTGCCTTCCCAAATATGGCCTCCATTTGTGGACGGCTGCCTTCCGGAATTAGGGAGTCCTGCCTGTAGGCATTAGAACATAACTCTTCTCCGGGAGAAGTTCTCATAGCCCTTTTCTTGGCTTCTTTTTGAGAATTTGTTCTCAGAGTGGCTTGTGATGCAATGGCGACAGGAGTGCGAGGCAACAAAGGCCGGGGAGCTTGGGACAGAAGCTGGGTGGGCTGGGTACGAGAGGCCCTGGGGACCCTAAAACTCAACCTGCCCTGCTTTACTGCTTTGCAGGGGAGGGGAAAGCAGCCTGGAGCCGCAGCCCCCACGACTGGGCATCCTCTGAAACCTGCCTTCCGTCACCCTCACCTGTGGGCCCATGGCGCGCTCTGAGCAGACACACAATGGCTTGACTGGGCAGTGTGAGGGGAAGTCTGTCACCAGATTTTGGGTGATGACGCTCACTGTCGCTGGCCTGTGCTTGTTGCCTCTTCTCGGCTCCGTTGCTGCGATGGTCGTCTAGCACCAGCCCGCCCTTGTGATTCTCCTGAAGTGCTGTGGTGGAAGCAGCCAGATCCCTGCCCTCCCCTCTGCTGGCACTGCCTCCAGGGGGGGCTGCAGATGCAAATGCATTCCTCCCCCTTCCAAGTCTTCCCACTGCTCCTTGCGTACAGAATCCATAAAACTTTGCCTGATCTAATGAGAACCCGTTCTTTGCAGCTTCAGCTCATCCCCTAACCCCGGACACTTTGTTCTCTGACATTTACCCAGCATCCCTGGTTCCAGCAGATCTCTGCTCACTGCACCTTTGTTCTGGAATATACCCTCCCCCTTTACTGGCGGGGGGAGCGTCCCCTCACCAAATGCCCCTATTTTCAGCCTTCTGGCCTCATATACCTTTCACCGTGGTCCTTTTGGGAGTTGAAATTACACTTGGATATGGTACTGGCATTGTTCCCTCCTCTACCAGATCGTAGGTGTCTCATTCTTGGTGGCATCTCTGATATCCAGTGCCCTTGTTCTGTTGGGGTCTCATTTATGTGGATGGAATGCATGAGATGAACAGACATGGATCACCACTGATAACTGAGTTGCCAGATGAGTTCTGAGATTCTCAGGATGGGTCCCTTCCGTGTGGCTCCGTGGTAGGGTTTGAAAAGCAGTTCACCTCTATGCTGAGGGGGACCTTTCCCCTCCTGGAGAATGCTCGTTCTTGGCACAGGTGGACAATGATATTGTCTCTCCAGTTCCACTCACGGGAGTTAATTCTCATCCCAGCAGAAGGAGAGAAATTCTTGCAGGCCCTGGGAGAAATGATGTTGCTTTATTAATAGCAACCAAGAAGGATTTCTCTGGATGGTAGTTTATGAATGAAGAGAAGCTCCGTGAAGGATGATGTGGACCCCACTAGAGAGACCTTGCGCCCATTCGCATCTGAATCATGGGCAGTGGTTATTGAAATGAGTGTGTGGCCTCTGAGAAAGAAGGGAGAAGATGAGAACTACACTCGACCACTTAAAGTAAAAAGCAAGACACTGGCTTGGCAAAACTACCAACAAGGATTAATTTAAGGGGGGAAAAAGCCAGTAACGAGACTCAAACGTAGTTCAAATGTTTCTTTCAAAACTTAAGTCTCCACTATATGGCTCAAGTTTGTGGAATGAAGAAAATATGGTGTGCATCTGTCCATTTGTTTTTTTCATGGCTTGTGTTTAATTATCCACAAAGCAGAGAAATTCACAAAATGTTTCATGTTCTTCTCTTTTCATTGCCCGAACAGAGACTTCCAAGGATTTGGCAGAACTGGGCGCGATCCCTTGGAAAGTTTTACGAACGCAGACCGTGTGTTTTTAATCTTTTGTATTTTGATCATCCAGATTTATTTTCTGTGACTCGTTCATGCTCGACTCTACCGTATTTTAAGTAAACAAGGAGTCAGCAGTTTTTATCCTGAATTATATATTGGGCTTTATTATTTTTTTAATACCCTGCATCAATGATTAACGAGCAGACTCAGTATTAAATCAGAGGATTCTTCTTTGTCTTGGACAGAAGGGAAGTCTTGAGCCCCGGGAGAGATTTGTATCTACATTGATTTTAATATAAACATCAGAGACATTCCACTGTGAACAGATTTCTTTTCCTCTAAAGAAATTCTCTACATGCATGTTGCATTCTCTATTTGTGGAGGTACAAGAATAAATAAATCAATGTGTCTACCTTTTTGTCTCTATTCATATTTTGAGTCAGTAAGTTGTTTTGGTAGTCAGAATTCTTTTTGTGTTTATATGTTTAGTAGTGTGTATGAGGAAAACATCCAGTGCTTACCTCTTATCCTAATTGCCTTTGTTTTCCTTGTTCTTCCCAAATTTCACCCCATTCTCATGGATCTCGTTTTCCGGGGTCTGTTTAAGTGTTAGGAGCACAAATAACTGGTAACATATTAGGAGCTGCCAACACAGAAAGCCAAGGTGTCTTGTGTTCTTGATGAATATTTAAGAAGGATGTATCTTAAAACAACAACGGAACTCTTAGGTCGCCCATCTCAAATGGTATATAATTACAATAATTTCAGGCCAGTGCCCAAACAGGAAGCTATGGCAATAAAACTGAAGGCCACATTTGATTGAAATAGATAATTCCATGTTTTTTTTTTTTAACTGGAAGATGATTTTGTTCATTAGCTGTGCTAAGCCTATGGAGGCTAAGTCATGGATCCTGATTGTTGGGATGGTCCCAGCAGATGCACATCAATCAAGTCATGGAGCAGAAACCAGCACTGGAGGAGATCTTCGCAGCATCACCAGGTCTTACAGAGAGGTAGACCTCCAGCCGCACATTTAGAGACCGAAGAGAGTGCTTGGGAATGCAAGTTAACAACTTGTAAACTGGGCAACTGGGCCTGTGAAATAGGAGCCCTGACAGCACGCCCTGAAGGACCACTCCCCCCCCCTCCTCTTCAGTGAGCAAGTGCAGAAGCGCCTCCCATGTACCAGGTGCAGTTCAGGTGCTGAGCAGGTACGGTGGACCAAAGAGATCTCAGTCACGAAAAGGAGCCTCAGGGGCTGCTCTGCTGGGTGGGGCGCTAAGTGAGGCACTGAGCATCTTTCCTCGCTCTAAGAATAAATCACCCGTCACTAACGTCATCTCTAGGTCTCTATCAGAGACTGAGGTTAAGAACACTTATGGAGTGAATGGTATACTACAGTGCATTTTTTTCTTCTAGATTTAAGAAAGTGTAGAAGAGATTGGCTTTAGGGTACAGCGGGTTAAACTATGGCCTGCAGAGCTGGCATCCTTTATGAGTGCCTGTTCGAGTCCTGGTTGGTCTACTTCTGATCCAGCTCCCTACTAATGGCCTGGGAAAGCAACAGAAGATGGCCTAAATTCTTGGGCTCCCACACCATGTGGGAGACCCAGGAGAAGCTCAGCTCCTGGCTCCTGGCTTCGGATGGGCACAGCTCTGGCCGTTATAGCCATCTGGGGAGTGAATGAGCAGATGGAAGATTCTCTCTCTTTTTCTCTCTCTTTCTCTCTGTAACTCTACCATTCAAATAAATAAATAAATATAAAAAAAAAACCTTTAATTCCAGCCATAACCAGATATTACATGGTGGGAAAAAAACAAGTGTGGAAGTTCATTCTGTTAGCTCATTTATCACAGAAGTGATCACTTTAGGATTAAAGCTATAGAAGTTTCCTTGGAAACTTACATTTTCCTCTGTGTCTTACAAAGGAAACTTTTGCAGAGAGCTTAAGGCTACCTAGCTAGTGAGTGACAGAACCATGAATAGAATTTGATGTTGTATCTGCTACACTTGGATATTATTAGTCACTATTTTTTTTTTATTTTGGTGCAGAAACTGGGGATCAAGCCAGAGTTACTAAACTTTAAATGTAATTGAGGAGCCTGTGCTGTGGCACAGCAGGTTAACACCCTGGCCTGAAGCGCCGGCATCCCATATGGGCACTGGTTCTAGTCCTGGCTGCTCCTCTTCCGATCCAGCTCTCTGCTATGGTCTGGGAAAGCAGTAGAAGATGGCCCAAGTCCTTGGGACCCTGCACCCACATGGGAGACCCGGAAGAAGCTCCTGGGTGCTGGCTTCGGATCAGTGCAGCTCTGGCCGTTGCGGCCAGTTGGGGAGTGAACCATTGGATGGAAGACCTCTTTCTCTCTGCCTCTCCTCTCTGTGTAACTCTGATTTTCAAATAAATAAATAAATATTTTAAAAAATAAATAATTGAGTAGCATGATGAGATTGTAAGAATGCACTTAGGGCTGGCGCTGTGGTGCAGTAGGTTAAAGCCCCAGCCTACAGTGCCGGCATCCCATATGGGCACTGGTTCGAGTCCAGGCAGCTCCACTTCCAATCCAGCTCTCTGCTATGGCCTGGGAAAGCAGAAGAGGATGGTCCAAGTCCTTGGGTCCCTGCACCCATGTGGAAAACCTGGAAGAAACTCCTGGCTCCTGGCTTCGGATCAACTCAGCTCTGGCCATTGCGGTCATCTGGGGAGTGAACCAATAGGTGGAAGACCTCTCTCTCTTTCTCTCTCTCTGGCTCTACTTCCCTCT
The DNA here is from genome assembly GCF_051225735.1 of Oryctolagus cuniculus. Lineage (NCBI taxonomy): Eukaryota > Metazoa > Chordata > Mammalia > Lagomorpha > Leporidae > Oryctolagus > Oryctolagus cuniculus. The sequence goes on from NC_142873.1 coordinate 79,340,484, forward strand.
GTAACTCCTTCAAATAAATAAAATAAAATAAAATAAATCTTTATTTTTTAAAGCTTTATTTATTTTTATTTGAAAGTCAGAGTTACACAGAGAGAGAGGAGAGGCAGATAGAGAGAGAGAGGTCTTCCATCCGATGGTTCACTCCCCAACTGGCTGCAATGGCTGGAGCTGCACCAATCTGAAGCCAGGACCCAGGAGCTTCCTTCAGGTCTCCCACATGGGTGCAGGGGCCCAAGGACTTGGGCCATCTTCCACTGCTTTCTCAGGCCATAACAGAGAGCTGGATTGGAAGTGGAGCAGCTGGGACTAGAACTGGCGCCCATATGGGATGCTGGCGCCTCAGACCAGGGCTTCAACCCGCTGTGCCACAGTGCCAGCCCCCAGCCTATTCCTTTAATTCATGTCACCAGAAGGAAACAGGGGAAGGGACTAATTGCCACCTCCAAAACATCACCTGTGCAGCCACCTTTCCTGAAGACACCCTAACATGGTGGTTGCAGGCAGGACGGAGTGGTGTAGGTTGTCCCCCCACCTTTTTATTTTAAAGATTTATTGATTTATTTGAAAGGCACAGTTATGGGGGGGAGACAGAGACAGAGAGATCTTCTGTTGGTTCATTCCCCAAGTGGCCCCAATGACCAGGGCTGGGCCAGGCCAAAGCCGGAAGTTTCGTCCATGTCTCCCACGTGGGCGATCTGCTGCTGCTTTTCCAGGCACATTAGCAGGGAGCTGGATCAGAAGTGAAGCAGCCGGCACTTGAACTGGAGCCCTTACAGGATGCTGGTGTCGCAGGTGGCAGTTAACCTGCTGTGCCTCAACACCAGCCCCATGTTGTCCCTCTTTCTAACCCTTGGAGCCATTGACCTGACAGATGGGGACCTAAGGAAAGGGACTTGCTGTTGTAATCTAAGAAGGGCAGGTGGTGACCCACAGAGAGCTTACACAGGAGACAGACAGTGATTCTCTGCTTAGGATCATTTCCTAAACGCTCGAGTGAAAGAACAAAAAAAATCTTTTTCCTTCTATTCTCACAATAAGATTGGGGTTGGCGGCACTGTAAACGTTGGCTAAAAATATGTGTTGGGAACAGTATCTTCTTCTTTGCAACTTTTCAGGACGTTTAGTCATTCATTTAAAGGAATAGTTTCTGAACACCTGGTGTTCAAGTGGCTCCATGCTAGGCAAAGTCTGGACTATGAGGCAACCGTTCAGAAAAGTGGAAGTGAAAAGATAAGACTGCAACAGACCGCAATCCAAACCCAAGAGCAAAAGTGAAAGAATGAGTTTATTGTAAAATTAGGATGTTTAGGAAAGAATTTGATCATGCAAGCACAGACGTGCCATTAAATAATTTAGGGGTCTGGCACTGTGGTGCATGTTAAACCTCTGCCTGTGATACATCCCAATGGGCACTTGTTTGAGTCCCAGCTGCTTCACTTCCAGTCTAGCTTCCTGTTAATTGCCTGGGAAAGCAATGGGAGATGGCCCAAGTGCTTGGGCCCCTGCACCCATGTAGGAGACCTGGAAGAAGCTCCTGGTTCCTGACTTTGGCCTGGCCCCTGCCATTGCTATTATGGCTATTTGGGGAGTGAACCCACAATGGAAGATCTTTCTCCATGTCTCTTCCTTCTCTTTGTAACTCTGCCTTTCAAATAAATAAATAAATCATTAAAAAATAAATTGATAAGTAATCTACAGCAGAATAATATGTCTTAATTATATTGACTAAATAAATTGCCTAGTCTGCCTCACATCTTTATTTGGATGTCGTTGCTAAAGGACAATGTTGCTACATTTACATTCTGCTTAGTTAAATAGGAGTGATATATGTAAGATACTGAAGTTCTCAGGATAGAACTTAGTCAATATTTTGAAGGTATTACAGAAAAAGTTAAATTCCATAAGGTGATTATTCTTAGCTACTGTCCTCAATCATATCTACAAAGTCCATTTTCGTTCAACAGGGTTTTAGAGATGCACTGGCATGTGTTCAACTCACTATAGAGACAAAAGCCCCCATCATTGTACTATTTCATCTCTAGGATTGCAAATCGATGACATATTAATTAATTGGCTAATGTTTGGACTTGATGCCTTCCAGATGAGATGCTTATGCAATATCCTGGTGATTTACGAAGACATCCTAGTGTTGTCAGTGATTAAGGTTTCAAATTTTGGGTGTGTCACTCTTGGAAAGCTATCTTCAGATGGCTCCTCTAATTTGTTTTTGTGTTTCCATTGGAATGGGCGACTTTTTTTTTCTTTTTTCTAACTTCTTTCTCACATTCTCTGACTATGCCCTATTCGGAGTGTAATCCTATGTGCTAGTTTCTGGGGTATCTTACTATATATACTTATTTATAAACATAAATACATATGAACTTCTATATTCTTTCCATGTGGATTTCTTTTGGGTTTTAGAAAAGGTGTTTTATGGAGCTTATGTAAGTATTTTCCTTTTTGCCCTCCCTGAGCCTGAGCGCAAGCTTGCCCTCCCTCGCTCCTGAGTTTGGAACAAGGCCAAAATGAAAGCCGAGATCTCACCTGCAGAGTGAGTGAGTCTCAGCAGGAACCTTCTAATCTGAGAAGCATCGGTATTCTACTCACACAATGCCTAACGCTGGCGAGTGAACCAGGAGTTTACAAGTCTTTTTCAGCAATGGACTCGACAAAATAGATAGTTTTCCTTTCTGAATTTTTTTTTCATTTTCAAAACAGCATGTTTTTCTTTAAAAATACGATTGTTTCAGTTAGAAAAAACAGTCTCAGCCAACAATAGTAATTTGCTAATGCAAATAATTCTAATGTTGTCCTCTTCTTTTAAGTATCAGGGAAATTGATTGCAGAAATTGTTCTTATTTTGAAACTGGCAAAATTTTATGAAGAACTCGGGCTATTATATATTAATTGCCTGATTTGCTTTCTTAATGTAGAGAAGATGTATCCTTTGTTACTTTCTCATGTGACTGTGCAGGACTGTTATTTACTAGTGGTCTGATTTGCGTTTTCAATATGGAAAGGTCATTTTCTCTTTCTCCATGTAACTATGCACATACTCTACTGCTTAGGATGCAAAACGCAGAAGGAAGAGGACAGCTCAGCTGACTTTCTGGCAGATGTTCACCACATGTGGAGTTAGCTAGCAAGGAGCAGAAGCCTGGGTCAAGAATGGCCCACTCCTATTCCTTTCTGAAACATTTTTCATGTGGTTTCATGAAATCGATGTGTATTTTAATAGCCTTCTTGAAGACCAAGCTGAAGTCTTTGTTTTCAGGCAACTCAACTCAAGCTGTCTGTGGGCAGCTATTGTTTCTACCTGCTCACTCTACCATGCTTTTGTCAGACAAAAAAATCCTGATTTGCTTTTGGAAAATCACTCCTCCTCCAGCCATGTGGTCTTATTGATAGGACCTCAGTGCCACACTAGTAAGGCTCTTCCTTTTATTATAACAGGTTTTAAATTTATTTTATTTAATTGAAAGACACACACACACACACACACACACATACACAGATCTCTCATCTACTGGTTCACTACCTGAGAGCTCTCAACAGTCAGGGCTAGAACATGCTGAAACCAGGAGCCAGTAACTCAGTCTAGTTCTCCAACATGGCTGACAGGGACCTGAATACTTGAGCCATCGCCTGCTGCTTCCCAGAATGCATTAGCAGGAAGCTGGTTTTGAAGCAAAGAAGCCAGGACTTAACTGCACTTTGATCTAGGACGTGGCCATCCCAAGTGAGCTCCTAACCACCGTGCCCTAAGTCTTGTTTCTCTAGGGCTTACAGATATTAGGAAGAAGAGGAGGTTTGCTTTGTTTTCTCTTGTTTTTGTTCCTTAAGCTGAAAGGACCACATACGCCTGAAGCTGCCCTTGATCCTAACGTGGGCACCCATGGAAGAAGCTATCTGGCACATGCTGTCAACATACAGAGGGAAGCAAACTTCTGGCAACAGTTAGCTCCTCTGAAGTGAGGGCAACCCTTCACATTCGCAGTGATTGGAGCCAATACATTCCCTCTTGCTTAAGCTAATTCAAATTGAATTTTCATCACTCGAAATCAAAAGAACTGTGGGCCGGCGCCGCGGCTCACTAGGCTAATCCTCCGCCTAGCGGCGCTGGCGCACCGGGTTCTAGTCCCGGTTGGGGCGCTGGATTCTGTCGCGGTTGCCCCTCTTCCAGGCCAGCTCTCTGCTGTGGCCAGGGAGTGCAGTGGAGGATGGCCCAGGTGCTTGGGCCCTGCACCCCATGGGAGACCAGGAAAAGCACCTGGCTCCTGGCTCCTGCCATCGGATCAGCGCGGTGCGCTGGCCGCAGTGCGCCGGCCGCGGCGGCCATTGGAGGATGAACCAACGGCAAAGGAAGACCTTTCTCTCTGTCTCTCTCTCTCACTGTCCACTCTGCCTGTCAAAAAAAAAAAAAAAAAAAAAAAAACACAAAAGAACTGTGATATCGTTTCATACTGAGAGGTGAGAATGATCCACTTGATGCAAGCAAAAGCAATTGGTCAGCAGTTCTAGCTGAGTAATAGAAATCTTATCAAAATCTCTTAGATAAGTAAAAGTGTGTATATATATTTAAAAATATTTATTTATTTGAGAGGCAGAGTTACAGACAGAGAGGTCTTCCATCTGCTGGTTCACTCCCCAAATGGAAACCAGGAGCCAGGAACTTCTTTCAGGTCTCCCACGTGGGTGCAGACGTATATGCACTTGGGCCATCCTCCACTGCTTTCCCAGGCCATTAGCAGGGATCTGGGCTGGAAGTGGAGCAGCTGGGACTTAAACTGGTGCCCATATGGGATGCTGGTGCTGCAGGAGGAAGATTAGCCTACTACACCACAGTGCCAGGCCTCAAGCAATAAGTTTTAAAAAAGTATTTGTTTGTTAAAATATTTATTTTCATATACTTGAAAGGCATAACTACGGAGAGAGAGGATGTTATCTTTTATCGGTGCTGCTTCACTTCCCAAGTGCTAACAGCAGTTAGGGCCGGGCTAAGTCAGGAGCCAGGAACTCCATCCAGGTCTCCCATGTGGGTGGCAGGAGCTCAACAACAAGGGCCATTGTCTGCTGCCTTCCCAGGTGTACTAGCAGGAAGCTGGATTGGAAGTGGAATAACCTGGACTTAGCTGGCACTCTGATATGAGATGCTGGTGTCCAAGGTAGTGGCTCAACCTGTGGCGTCACAGTGCTGACTTCTATCACCTGAATTTTAAATTATTAAGAGGGAGAGGCCCAGACTGGTAGAAAGAAGGAAGAAAGGGAGGGAGGGAGGAAGGGAGGAAGGAAGGAAGGAAAGAAAGAAAAAAGGAGAGAGAGAGAAGGAAGGAAAAGTAGAAACTTCACAAGTGCTGTGTTAGCAGATCCTGGGCTTGCTAATTTTTCCAAAAATGCACAAACTGTCAGCAGTTTTGGAAGCCTTGGAGGGCGTCTGAGCCCATGTGCTGAGAACCTCAACAGAGCAGGCAGGAAGAAGGGGGAGAAGCCTGGTCCGAGCCCCACCCACAACCTTCTTGTCTCATAAACCTTCCTGTCTCTTGGGTGGGTTTGTCCTCCTGTCTGATGTCCCCACCATCTGAGTGTGGTACAGTGCCTTGTTTTCATGTGGACTCTACACAGCTGGGTGCTCCTTAGCATTGCGTGTGTTTTAAATTCTTACCCTGGGACCAGGTCTAGAATGTAATTAATTAAACCTTCAATTGAAAAAAAAATTGTGTTCCAGCCATACGCTTAAAGTTTCTTTTTTTATTTTTTATTTTAAAAATTTTACTTAAAGAATACAAACTTCATGCATTTCACTTGTACAAATTCAGTGACACAGTGATTCTTCCAATCCTGCCTTCCCTCCAGCCTGCACTCCCACCCTTCTTCCTCCGCCCCCTCCTATTCCCATTCTTATTTTTTACAAAGAACTATTTTCAGTTAACTTAATACTCATATGTTTATAGATTCTTTTTTAAAGATTTACTTTATTTATTTGAAAGAGTTACAGAGAGGCAGAGGCAGAGAGAGGTCTTCCATCTGCTGGTTCACTCTCCAGATGGCCACAATGGCCAGAGCTGTGCCAATCCAAACCCAGGAGCCAGGAGCTTCCTCCAGATCTCCCACATGGATGCAGGGGCCCAAGGACTTGGCCCATCTTGTACTGCTTTCTCAGGCCATAGCAGAGAGCTGGATTGGAAGTGGAGCAGCCAGGAGTTGAATCAGTGCCCATATGAGATGCCTGCACTGCAGGTGGGCAGCTTTACCTGCTATGCCACAGTGCTGGCCCCTAGAGATTTTTAAAAGATGTTGAAAATATCTTGAAAATGAAACTAATTCAAATAGAACTATAATCGCTAAGGGAGGAAAGAAAATAGGTAGGAATTTGGAGAAAGAGCACTTGGCTTTGAATTTCAACATTAAATAAACACCTGTCTTTGCACCTAAATTTTTCTTTAATAATCTTATTTTAAAAAAATTTTATTTGAAAGGCAAAGAGACAGAAAGAGAAAAAGAGAGAGGAGAAAGACACGGAATCTTAGATCTGTTGGCTCAGTCCCCAAATGCCTGCAACATCTGGGGTTGGGCCAGCTAGAAAGCAGGAGCCTGGAACTCAATCCAGGTCTCCCACGTGGGTGGCAGGAACTCATGTTCTTGAGCCATTACCTGCTGCCTCCCAGGGTGTGTGTTAGAAGCAATCCAGAACTAGAGGTGCTTAAAACCTAAGCACTTCAATATGGAATTTGGTGTCCCAAGTAGAGTCTTACCTCCTGCACCAAACACCCTTCCTGTTCACATCTGACTTTTTCAGTAATAATTCAGAAGGAGATAGGGATGATTAAGTAAAACAACGAGCATACTATCCTTTTGTAAGTTTGAAAGCATTTAAGTTATTATAAATTGATAGATGCTATTGAGATTGGTAGGAAAATCCTCTGAAAAGTCCTTAAGTACCAGTGACCAACACAACTCATTTTAAAAAACATATTTATTTATTTACTTATTCTAAAGTCAAAGATACAGAGACAGAAAAATAGAGAGAAATCTTCCATCTGCTAGTTCAATCTCCAAATGCCTGCAGCAGCTGAGGCTGTGACATTCCAAAGCCAGGGGCTGGAACTCAGTGTGGGTCTCCCACGTGAGTGGCAGGAACCCAACTGCTGGAGCCATCACCTGCTGCCTCCCAGGGTGTGCAGCTGCAGAAAGCTGGAACCAGATGCGGAGCCAGGGCTCCAACCCAGGCACTCTGATATGGGATGCAGGTGTGCAGGTGTTCTAAATGGTGTCTTTTAAAAAAAAGATTTATAAAAAACAAACAAACAAACAAACAAAAAAAAAAACAAAACCTAAATGAAAGATCTCTGTGAGTGAGATCCCAGTGGAAAGAACAGGTCTTCAAAGAAGGAGGTACCTTTCTCTGAAGGGAGGAGAGAACTTCCACTTTGACTATGACCTTGTCTAAACAAGATAAGAGATGGAGAACTCAAGGGGCTTCCATAGCCTTGGAAACTCATGACTGGTGCAGAGGGAGATTACTGATGCCATAAACAGGAGTGTCAATTTGTAAAGTCAACAACGGGAGTCACTGTGCACTTACTCCTCATGTAGGATCTCTGTCCTTAATGTGCTGTACATTGAGTCTTAATGCTATAACGAGTACTCAAACAGTATATTTCACTTTGTGTTTCTATGGGGGGTGCAAACTGTTGAAATCTTTACTTAATGTATACTAAACTGATCTTCTGTAAAAAAAAAAAAAAGAAATTATCAATTCCCAACTTGACTCTCGTTGGGATTAAACATGACAATTGGTCTGATCTGATTTCATCATCATTTAAAAAATCATGTATTATTTTTCACTTTATGTTTCTGTGTGGGAGCAAACTGTTGAAATCTTTACTTAATGTATGCTAAACTGATCTTCTGTATATAAAGAGAATCGAAAATAAATCTTGATGTGAATGGAAGGGGAGAGGGAGTGGGAAAGGGGAGGGTTGCGGGTGGGAGGGACGTTATGGGGGGGAAGCCATTGTAATCCATAAGCCATACTTTGGAAATTTATATTCATTAAATAAAAGTTAAAAAAAAAACAAAAACTCAATGTTAAATAAAATTTTTTATGAAGAAAAAAAGATTTATTTATTTATTTATTTGAAATTCAGAATTACACAGAGAGAAGGAGAGGCAGAGAAAGAGAGAGAAAGAGAGGGGGAGAGAGAGAGAGGGAGAGAGAGAGAGAGAGAGAGGTAGAGAGAGAGAGGGAAGGGAAGAGAATAGAGAGATCTTCCATCCACTGGTTCACTCGCCAGATGGCTGCAGTGGCTGGAGCTGCGCCTATCTGAAGCCAGGAACCAGGAGCTTCTTCCGGGTCTCCCACGTGGGTGCAGGGGTCCAAGGACTTGGGCCATCCTCCACTGCTTTCCCAGGCCACAGCAGGGAGCTGGATTGGAAGTCAGTACTGCAGGTGGTGCTTTACCTGCTATGCCGCAGTGCTGGCCCCATAGTTTGTTTGCTTGTTTGTTTTTAAATTGAGGTTCTATTCTGGATATTAGTCCTTTGTCAGTTGTATAACTTGCCAACATTTTCTTCCTTTCTGTCGATTGTCTCTTCCTTCTTGGATTGTTTCCTTTGCCAGGCAGAGGCGTTTGGTTTGCTAAAGTCACATTTATCTATATCCACTTTTGTTTCTTGTGCTTTGAGGGTATGACCCCCCCAAATCCTTTCCCATTCTGATGACCCAAAATATTTCCTCTATGTTTTCTTCCACTAGTTTCAAAATTTCAGGTCTTTCTTACATTTATATCTTAAAGCCATTGGAACTGATTTTTGTATATGCTGCGAATGGGGCACGGGAAGGTGTAGGTTCATTCTTCTGCATGTAGATGTCCAGTTTTCCCTTCACTTACTGAAAACAAATTGTCCTTTTTCCATCTTATCAAAGCTGACTGACTGTAGATGTGTACTTCCAGGGTCTCCATTCTATTACTCTGGTCTCGGTGGCTCTTTTAAGTTCAATACCATATGCTACAATAGACATTTCTTAATCCCTGTAGCTTTCTAATATATTTTTCTTTTTTTGTACATTTTAAGTTTTTATTTAGTGAGAAAGATGCATAGGAGAGTGAGAGCTTTATCTAAGAGAGAGGGGTAAATCTGGGTTCATACCGAGCACCAGGAACCAGCCACGTGGAAGAGCATCTAGGCCAGGAAGCCTAGGGTGGGTGGCCTGAAGGCCACGCGCCCTGGAGGCCCAGGGCAACAACCAGCCCCTCCTGGCCCGAGGCCAGGGCGAGGGAGGGAGGAAAGGAAAGAGGGTTGTAATTTATTTTTCCTTTTTTTTTTTTTTTTATTTGAAAGAGTTACACAGAGAGAAGGAGAGGCAGAGAGAGAGAGAGAGAGAGAGAGAGAGGTCTTCCATCCGCTGGGTCACTTTCCAATTGGCCGCACTGGCCAGAGTTGCGCTGATTTGAAGCCAGAAGCCAGGCGCCAGGAGCTTCTTCCGGGTCTTCCCACATGGGTGCGGGGGCTCAAGGACTTGGGCCATCTTCCACTGCTTTCCCAGAGAGCTGGATTAGAAGTGGAGCAGCTGGATCTCGAACTGGCACCCATATGGAATGCCAGCACCACAGCGCCGGCCCCAGAAATACAGTTTAAAATTGACACACAGAAAGAGCTTCCATCTGTTGGTTCCCTCTCCTGGGCTAGGCTAAAACCGGGAGCTAGGGACTCAATCCAGGTCTCCCAAATGGGTGGCAGAAACCCAGTCATTCGAACCATCCCAGCTGGCTCCAGGATCTGCATTAGCTGAAAGCTGTAATCAAGAGATGGAGCCACCATCAAAGGAGGTACTTTTCTCTAAAGGGAGGAGAGAACTTCTGTTTTGCTTATGGCCTCGTCTAAATACTGAAAAGGAGATTATGGATTCAAAAGGCTTCTATAGCCTTGGCAGCTCATGTGAAGAGCCTCAGATGATCACTGACGACATAAATAAAAGTGTCGTTTGTTCAATCAACAACAGGAGTCCCTGTGCACTAACTCCACATGCAGGACTTGTGTCCTCAATGAGTTGTATTAGGAGAATTAACTGTAAAACTTGTTCTCAGTTTTTTTTGTTTGTGTGTGTGTGTGTGTGCGCACAAATTGTTGAAATCTTAGTTTAGAGTTGGTCTTCTGTGTATAAAGTTAATTGTAAATGAATTTTAATGGAGAATGGGGCTGGGAATGAGAGGAGGAGGAGAGGGTGGGATGGGAGGGCGGGTATAGTGGGAAGAATCACTATATTCCTAAAGTTGTACTTATGAAATTTGTACTCCTTAAATAAAAGGTTTCTTTGGGGGGAAAAAAAAATGGAGCCACGAATCAAACCCAAGTACTCCAGTATGGCATGTGGGTGTCTTAATTACTAGGACAAATGCCTCCCTCTACATGAAGGATTTTTGTTTAATTTTTTTTAGTTACCTCCATCTTTCTGCTTTCTGTAGTCTCTCTGTTATCGTATTACGTTGTTTCACTGTGTTCTTTTGAAGTTTTCCTCAAGTTCATTGAGTTTTCTTAAAACATCTATTGTAAATTCTTCAGCTGAGCATTTGACAATGTCAGAGCCTAGGTGGTTGGTCTCTGGTGCTTTATTTATTTATATTTATTTATTTATTTTTATTTTTTGACAGGCAGAGTGGACAGTGAGAGAGAGAGACAGAGAGAAAGGTCTTCCTTTGCCGTTGGTTCACCCTCCAATGGCCGCCGCGGCCACGCACCACGCTGATCTGATGGCAGGAGCCAGGTACTTCTCCTGGTCTCCCATGGGGTGCAGGGCCCAAGGACTTGAGCCATCCTCCACTGTAGTCCCTGGCCACAGCAGAGAGCTGGCCTGGAAGAGGGGCAACCGGGACAGAATCCAGCGCCCCGACCAGGACTAGAACCTGGTGTGCCAGCGCCGCAAGGTGAAGGATTAGCCTAGTGAGCTGCGGTGCCGGCCTTCTGGTGCTTTATTTTTTTAGGTGATGGCATGGCTCCCTGAGAGTTGTTGCTGCTTGTTGGTACATGACATGGCTGCACGTTGATAGATTTATTTTTTTCCAGTGTTTGTCATTTGGCTACCTTTGTTGCTGTCCTTCCAGAAATTCTAAGCAGTCCACTTATTTTCTCTGCAATTGTGGACATATCTGCCCCTTCAGCACTAGGTGGTGCCCTAAGTTGAAGTTTGTCACGTGTTCACTGCCAGTGCACCATCAGTCTCAGTGATGCCGAGTGAGTGCAGATTTGTCCCAGATCCCAGTTAGCGTGCAGCTCTGAGTGAACCAGGGAGGCACTGAAAAAGGGACAATCCATCCCTACAAGCCTTTCACCAGGGTGGGGGCAGGCCTAGATAGTGTTCCACCAACACGGCAATGCTGTCACATCTGGAGTCCACAGCTTACCCAGCCAGTGCAGCGTCAGGGGTAGGACCAAAACCGTCCCTGCTGGGATCTGTCTACTGCTGGGATGGACTCAGTCTGGGGCTGCTGCAGCCAGCCACAAGTACCGCTGGCTGGAATGTAGTCTAAATCAATTGGGGCTCTGGACTGTGCTTGGCAGTGGGGCAGGTCCAGAAGCTCCATCCACCAGCACTGGCTTAGGGATGGGGACTGCTGAAGTCTGCCCCACGTTGGGTTTCACTAGCCTGGCTGGCACTGGGTCCCAACGCAGAGTCCTGTGGTTCCTTGCTGTGGTCCTAAGTTTGAGAGAGGGGTGACAAAAGCAGCCCACTGGTCCCCTGGGGCTCACACTAAGCTGGAACACAGCCGGGTCTCACAGTCACTGTGCTTTGTGCAACTTCAGGGCTGCGTGCCAGGCTCATGTGATGTTGGCAGTGATAGATGCTTAAACAAGTTTACCCATCGGGATGCAGATCTCTGATGTGGGGAAATCTCTTGGAGGCTCCAAGTGAGCACTGACCTGGAGTAGAGTTTTCTGAACTTTATCAGGTGCTGTATTGTACAGTGAGGGGCCTAGCTCTCTAAGCTCTAAGGCAAGGTCCCAGGTTCCCTTTCTGCCCTGCACCCCAGTGGCTAGTGTCTTCCTCCACTGTGTGCCAGAGGTTGGAAGTGAGGTGGTGGCATCAGTCCCTTAGCTGCCTGTCCAGGGAGAGTCCCACATCTCAGTCTGCAGCTATGCTTCTGGGGGTAAGGACTGTGGGACCTTGTTGGGGACTTGTTTTTATTGTGATGGACTTCAGTCTAAGGACTTGGACCTAACTCTCTCGCCCTCTCCCGCGTGAGAGGTGGTTCTCCCAAGATACTCTTCTTGAAGCTGGGGGAAGGGTGACATGGGCAACTCTGCTTTGTCCAAAGCATCTTCCCTCGTTGTTTTACTACAACCAGGCACTGTGGGGTCTTAGCTGGCTTCCCTTGGTTTGCAAACAGCCTCACGCTCATCTGACATCTTGCTCTGCCTTCCCTGTGTGTTCATTTTTTGTGGTGAGAAGATTTGAAATTTGCTGTCTTACATTTGAAATATATAAGAATATTGATTAACTCCCTTTTTTTTTTTTTTTTTTTGATAGGCAGAGTGGACAGTGAGAGAGAGAGACAGGTCTTCCGTTGCCGTTGGTTCACCCTCCAATGGCCGCCGCTGCAGCCGGCGCAGCGCGCTGATCCGATGGCAGGAGCCAGGAGCCAGGTGCTTTTCCTGGTCTCCCATGGGGTGCAGGGCCCAAGCACCTGGGCCATCCTCCACTGCACTCCCTGGCCACAGCAGAGAGCTGGCCTGGAAGAGGGGCAACCGGGACAGAATCCGGCGCCCCGACCGGGACTAGAACCCGGTGTGCCGGCGCCGCAAGGTGGAGGATTAGCCTATTGAGCCACGGCGCCGGCTCGATTAACTCCCTTTTAGTATTTTTGTTCTACTTAATACCATTGGTTGAGCTATGTAATTAACACACAATTATTCTTAGGTGTTTAAAGTTAACTGAAAAGTGATCTCTGTTAAATATAAGAGTGGGAATAAGAGAGGGAAGGGATGTACAATTTGGGACATGCTCAAGCTGACTTGCCACAAGTGGTGGAGTTAGAAATGTGCCAGGGGGGCCGGCGCCGCGGCTCACTAGGCTAATCCTCCGCCTAGCGGCGCCGGCACACCGGGTTCTAGTCCCGGTAGGGGCTCCGGATTCTGTCCCGGTTGCCCCTCTTCCAGGCCAGCCCTCTGCTGTGGCCAGGGAAGTGCAGTGGAGGATGGCCCAGGTGCTTGGGCCCTGCACCCCATGGGAGACCAGGAAAAGCACCTGGCTCCTGGCTCCTGCCATCAGATCAGCGTGGTGCGTGGCCGCGGCGGCCATTGGAGGGTGAACCAACGGCAAAGGAAGACCTTTCTCTCTGTCTCTCTCTCTCTCACTGTCCACTCTGCCTGTCAAAAAAAAAAAAAAAAAAGAAATGTGCCAGGGGATTCCAATTCAACCCCATCAGGTGGCATGTACCAATGCCACCTCACTAGTCCAAGTGATCAATTTCAGGTCACAATAGACCATAATGATAGGTCTAAGAGTCAAAGGGATCACATAAACAAGACTAGTGTCTGCTAATACTAACTGATAGAATAAAAAAAGGGAGAGAACAATTCAACATGGGAAGCGGGATACACAGCAGACTCATAGAAGGGCGGATGTCCTAAACAGCACTCTGGCCTCAGAATCAGCCCTTAAGGCATTTGGATCTGGCTGAAGAGCCCATGAGAGAGAGTATTTTAGGCAAGGAAAGCCAAGACACTCTGGCAAAAAAAAAAAAAAAAAAAAAGGAAAGATCTCTGCGAGTGAGATCCCAGTGGAAAGAACGGGCCATCAAAGAAGGAGGTACCTTTCTCTGAAGGGAAGAGAGAACTTCCACTTTGACTATGGCCTTGTCAAAATAAGATCAAAGTTGGCGAGCTCAGGGGGCTTCCATGGCCTTGGCAACTCAAGACTAGAGCCTGAGGAGATTGCTGACGCCTTAAACAAGAGTGTCAATTTGTTAAATCAACAACAGGAGTCACTGTGCACTTACTCCCCATGTAGGATCTCTGTCCTTAATGTGTAGTTCAATGTGAATTAATGATGTGACTAGTGCTCAAACAGTATTTGGCACTTTGCGTTCTGTGGGGGGGCAAACTGATGAAATTTTTACTTAATATATACTAAATTGATCTTCTGTATATAAAGATAATTGAAAATGGATCTTGATGTGAATGGAATGGGAGAGGGAGCGGGAGATGGGAGGGTTGCGGATGGGAGAGAAGTTATGGGGGAAAAAAGCAATTGTAATCCATAAATTGTACTTTGGAAATTTATATATACTAAATAAAAGTTAAAAAAATCACATAATGGAAGGAAAATAAAATAAAATACAAACAACACCACCACCAACAGAATATTGATGAACTAAAGTTATCATATCATGCAATAGATCTCAGAAACTTATTCCTCCCACCTAACTGAAACTTATAGCTCTTGACCAATGTCTTTCCACCCTTCCCTTTACATTTCTTTGAAGACTTGCTATGGCTAGATATTAAATAAGCATCACATGGAGCAAAACTGGTTAACAAGCAAATAAAACTACATTCAACTTTACTGGGAGTCAAGGAATAGTAAATCAATTCTTCAAATTTTAAAAGTTGGAGGGTCTGGGCCGGCGCCGCAGCTCACTAGGCTGATCCTCCGCCTGTGGTGCCAGCACTCCGGGTTCTGGTCCTGGTTGGGGCGCCGGATTCTGTCCCTGTTGCTCCTCTTCCAGTCTAGCTCTCTGCTGTGGCCCGGGAGTGCAGTGGAGGATGGCCCAAGTGCTTGGGCCCTGCACCCGCATGGGAGACCAGAAGGAAGCACCTGGTTCCTGGCTTTGGATCAGCACAGTGCACCGGCAATAGTGGCCATTTAGGGGGTGAACCAACGGAAGGAAGACCTTTCTGTCTCTCTCTCTCACTGTCTACCTCTGCCTGTCCAAAAAAAAAAAAAAAAAAAAAAAAAAATTGGAGGGTCTGACAATGTCAACTGCTGGTGCTAAGGACATGGAAAAGTAGACTGGCTCATACCATCAGAGGAAACTCAAATTAACACAGCCCCTGTGGAGTGTACCTTGATGATACCTATAGTGCTGGAATTGTTTCTAACACAATACCTCCAACCATGTATTTTAGACTAGAGCAATTTTTGTGCATGGGACCTAAGAGACAGGTACATGGACCCTTTGTACATTGAAACATTGTAATAGCAGAAAACAGAAACATTTACTGGGTCCGTGTTGTGGCACAGTGGGTTAAGCTACCACCTACAATCCTGGTATCCCATATGAGTGCTGGGTCAAGTCTCAGCTGCTCCATTTGGGATCCAGCTCCCTGCTAATGCACCTGGGAAAGCAGCAGCAGATGGCCCAAGTACGTGGGAGACCTGGATGGAGTTCAGGCTCCTGGCCTTGGCCTGGCCCAGTCCAGGTCACTGTGGCCATTTGGATAGTGAACCAGTGAATGGCACATCTCTCTCTCTCTCTCTGCCTTTCAAATAAATGAATAAATCTTTTAAAAAAGTGTAAAAACAATTCAAACGATCATATTAAAGGGAACTTGTGAATAATAATTGGCACATTAATATTAGGAATACTACATAGCTTCGAAGGGAAATGAACTAAATGCAGTCATCTCTTGGTTTCTGTGGAGGATTGGTTCCAGGACCCTCGCAGATACCCAAATCTGTGATGTTCAAGTCCTTTATGTAAAGCGTCATGGTATTTGCATATAACCTGTGTATATCGTCTTGTGTGCTTTAAGTCATATTTAGATATCTTATAATACTTTACCCACAACAACTATGGGAGCACTTGTAAGAACAGATAGCCTGCACATACTCCAGTATAGATACAAATTATTTTTCAAATATTTTGGAAATATTTATTTATTTATTTATTTGAAAGAGTGACGCACACACAGAGATAGAGATAGAGAGATAGAGATCTCCTTTCTGCTGATTTACTCTCAAAATTGCTGCAACAGTCAGGAGGCTGGGCCAGGTCAAAACTAGGAGTGAGGAAATCCATCCAGGTCTCCCTCATGGGTGCAGGGACCCAAGTACTTGAGCCATCATCTGCTGCCTTCCCAGGCACATTAGCAAGAAGCTGGATCAAAAGTGGAGTAGCTGGGACTTGAACTAGCACTCTGACCTGGTATGCTGGCATTGCAAGTGGTGGCTTAACCCACTGTGCCACAAACCTGGCTCTTTTCTAATATTTCTTATCTGTGCTTGGTTGACTGCACAGATGCAGAACCCACAGAGTGCTGACTACACATGTATACAGCACGGGTGGGTTTAAAAACCATAATGTTGGGGCTGGAATTGTGATGTAGCAGGCTAATAATCTGCCTTTGATGCTGGCATCCCATATGGGCACTGGTTCGAATCAAGCTCCCTGCTAATGTGCCTGGGAAAGCAGCAGAAGATGGCCCAAGTGCTTTGGCCCTTGCCACCCATGTGGGAGACCTGGAAGCAGCTCCAGGCTTCTGGCTTTGGCCTGGACCAGCTCTGGTCGTTGAGGCCATTTGGGGAGTGAACTGGTGGATGAAGATTCTCTCTAACTCTCTCTCTCTCTTTCTCTCTCTGCCTCTCTCCCCTCTTCCTCCTCTCTCTGTAACTCTGCCTTTCAATGAAAATAAATACATACAGTGGCTTTACTTGCTGTGCCACAATGCCCACCCATCATTTATAATATTTTGGTGAACACATTCATACTACTTGCATTGCACTCTAAGTACATACACTCATATATAAAAGTAGGAGTGTAATGAAACACAATGGAAGGATGCTCAATAAATGCATAAAAATGATTGCCTCTGAAGAGACTGGGAGGACTGCTGATCTGGGCAAAGCCTGGGGAGAAGGCCAAGGGGCTCTGTGTTACCTGTAACACTTTTCTCTCTTACAGCACACACAAAGGATTTGTCCAAATGTTCACAATGATAATTCTGGGCATTGATACATGGGTGTTTGTTACCTTCTTTGCATTTTTCTGTACTTTAAAGATTTGGTATAAACAGGTTCCTTTTTTTTTTTTTTCTTTTGAAGATCACTCTTGACATTGTGCTGAGGGTTGGTAAGTTGTGCACATCCGAGCCCACACCATGGTCCTAAGTGAGTCTTGGAACAAAGCGTGCGTAATTCTCTGCATGGCTGCACGCACTTTCTCACCAGGGCAGCCTAAAAATAGCTGACAAGTAAAAGTATTATTGGGCAGGCGGCCTCCTGTGGTTGACCTTCGGGATACTTGGATCGTCCGTTCAGTTAATCTTGTCACAATCATGTAATTATGAGGTTGGTTTGAGCTTAATGAACCAATGAATATAAGAAAAGTCCCCTGTCACCAGGGCTGTGGTCATCGAAGCTCCTTGGGACATGATGCTCTGCTCCTGTTTGTATATGAGTTGGCCTCACGATAACAAGTTTTAAACAAAATGTGCTTTTCAGGCCACTCTTTGCAAGTTATCTACCTCTTCCCCACGTCTAGCTGGCTTTCCCCCAACAGGCCGAGGCTGCCTTCCACCACGTACAGGCTGAAAGCCGGCAGGACACGCCGGGCAGCACAGTCCCCAGCAAAGCAGCGGGCTGCAGTGTTCCGTTGAAAAGGCCGTTCTATTCGCCTCTGAAAGAGAGTCTCACACGTTGAAATGCCAGGTAGCAGAAAAGTATAGGAAAGAGAAAAGTGACCAGGCAAGCGTGCAAGTGTACTCAGGCGACACTCAAAACTCCAGCTGAGTTGAACCTGGAGTTATTTAAGAAAAAGTCCAACGAACCAGTTTGGGTGCCTCTGTTTGTCATTTTTTTATTAAAAAGTTTTTTTCTTTTCTTTTTTTTTTTTTTTTTTTTAAGAATACATACACGAAGGTCCCTGGGGTAGGGGGGCAGGGGGAGTTGAAAGGGACCTCTGTCCAACAGAATGAAATTTGAGACTCTTCTGGGTCAAATGCGAAGTTACAACTCAGCATACCCGGTGAAAGTTTTTCTTTTCAAAATTTATTTTGAAAAATGTCAGGCTTAGAGAAAAATTGAAAGACCATCCAATGGGAGTTTTGAAAGACTGGAAAATAATTCATATGAACTGAAAAAACTTTAAGTGTTTGAATTTATTTTTTATAATAGCAGTGTTATTCGTAACAGGGGGCTGGTTTGTGACATAGCAGGTTAAGCTTCCTGAGGTGCTGGCATCCCATGTGGGCACCGATTCAAGTCCTGGCTGCTCCACTTCCAATCCAGTTTCCTGCTAATGCACCTGGGAAAGCAGCAGATGACTTGAATGCTTGGACCTTTGTGACTCACATGAGAGACCTGGATGGAGTTGCTGGCTCCTGAATTTGGCCTGGCCCAGCCCTGGCTGTTGTGGCCATTTGAGGAGTGAACCAGTGGATTGAAGATCTTTTTCTGTTTCTCCCTCTCTCTGGAAACAAACAAACAAACAAAATACAACCCCCCCCCCCACCAACCAAACCCTATTTGTTATTTGATTATCATGAAATACTTGTATGTTTTTATCGGGTACAGTGCAGTATCTCAAATTTATAAACTGATGAAATCAGGTCACTGCCATTTCCATTTCTTTGTCTTTTTATGCTTGGACCTAAAACCTCCTGTCTTCTTGTTCTTCACAAGGTGCCTAATACATTCCTGTGCCCCGTAGTCACCCTTCTGGGCGGTGGAACATTCAAACCTAGTATCTCTCTCCGTGTTGATCCAAAGTCCCTCCATCTTCTCTTCCTCTGATTTTTTTAACCTCAGAGCCTGAACAATGAGTTTGTGTGACTCAAAAACAGAGCCGACATTGTTTCCACGGAGAAAACGTGTGTGGTTCTGGCCACACCGTGAACAGCAGGAGAGCCAGGGCTGAGGGAAGCCTGTCGTCCTTTCTCCAGGGGAAGAGGTAAGTGGGAAGGGAGGAGGCTAAGTTAATGAGCGCTTCCTTCCTTTCCCTTCTTGGGGAGCAGCCAAAGGTCCCTTAGGACCTGTTTCTTTCTCCTTCTCTAGGGTCAGTGGCTTTAGTATTTCAAGCTAGTTTTAGCCGGTGTGTTTCAGCAATGATAATATCAGGATGCTCGTGATTTTTATCTCCATCAGCACAGTCTCCTAAGGCCAGAAGAAGAGCAATATGATAAGGCTTTACACGTCATTTACAAGAACCTGCGCCTGTGTGGGACGCCAGCATCACAGGTGCTGTTTATCTACTTGAAAGGTTGGTGGTGATGTGTAAGTGATGTCTGTGCCTGACCTCTCCTTTTATCTAACTTTTGTCAGCAGACTTATTTGCTTCAGCCTGAGGCTGATCTGGAAGCTTCATCCATACTGGTACCACATACTTGCTGTTTGCCTGGACAAGTTGGTCCCAGTTCCTTCAGGTCAAATGGATTCACTTGAACATAGGACAAACAGGACTTGAGTGAGGACTGTTACGGGGTGTGAGGGAGGGAGACAAATCCATCACAACTCATGTTTTTGACTTGAGCCACTGGGTGAAGGGTAGGGTCATATCCCACGATGAGCAGATAGAGGATACAGGTGTAGGGATCCATTTTTGTCTTGTTATATTAATTTTCTTATTGAACGAATCAAGTGGAAATGTTGAGAAGGGAACTGGATACACACGTTTGGAGCTGGGGGGAAAAGTCCAGGCTAGAAATTAGATTTTGAGAGGCTGGCGCTGTTGCATACTAGGTAAAGCTGCCACCTGTGGTGCCAGCATCCCACATGGGTGCTGGTTCGTGTCCTGGCTGCTCTACTTCTGACCCAACTCTCTGCTATGGCCTGGGAAAGCAGTGGAAGATGGCCCAAGTGCATGTGCCCTGGGAAAAACTCCTTACTCCTGGTTTCAGATTGTCCCAGCTCCAACAGTTGCAGCCATTTGGGGAGTGAACCAGTGGGTGGAAGATCTCTTTCTCTCTCTCGCTCTCTCTGCAACTCTGCCTTTCAAATAAATAAATCTTTTTTTTTTTTAAAGAGAAGATTTTGAGTGTCATCACTGTATAATACATTTAAAGAGATGGGTCTGGGTGGTGGCATCCCAAGAAAGTTCAGCAGAGAAGAGGACCAAAGTCGCTGCCCTGGGACAAGCTGATCCGCAGGTGCTGAGAGCAGGCAGAAGAGCCAGCAGGAGTAGCTTAGAAGGAACAATCAGTGAGGTAGAAAGGAAACCCGTAGCACTCCTTAGCCTTTCAGCCACATGCAGGGTCTCTAGGAGGGGGGAGTGATTTCCTGAGGCACAAGTTATTGAGCAATTAAATGAGATGAAAACTATAGCCACTGGACTGGCCACAAGGTGACCTTGACAGATGTGGTCCATTTGGAATTGGCTTAGGAGAAAATGGTGGGCAACAAATGTAGACTTTTTTTTTTTTTTTTTTTTTTTTTTTGACAGGCAGAGTGGACAGTGAGAGAGAGAGACAGAGAGAGAAAGGTCTTCCTTTTGCCGTTGGTTCACCCTCCAATGGCCGCCGCTGCAGCCGGCGCACCGCGCTGATCCTGGCAGGAGCCAGGAGCCAGGTGCTTTTCCTGGTCTCCCATGGGGTGCAGGGCCCAAGCACCTGGGCCATCCTCCACTGCACTCCCTGGCCATAGCAGAGAGCTGGCCTGGAAGAGGGGCAACCGGGACAGAATCCGGCGCCCCAACCGGGACTAGAACCCGGTGTGCCGGCGCCGCAAGGTGGAGGATTAGCCTATTGAGCCACGGCGCCGGCTCGACTTTTTTTTTTTTAAGATTTATTTTATTTGTTTGAAAGGCAGAGTTACAGAGAGAGAGGGAGAGACACACAGAAAGAAATCTTCCATCTGCTGGTTTACTCCCCAAATATTGGCAACTGCCAAAGCCAGGAGCCAGGAGCTTCTTCCAGGTCTTCCATGTGGGTGCAGGGGCCCAAGTACTTGGACCTTCCTCTGCTGCTTTCCTAGGTGCATTAGCAGAGAGTTGAATTAGAGGTGGAGAGCCATATTGAACCGGTGCCCATATAGGATGCTGGCACTGCAGGTGGAATCTTAACCTTCTATGCCACAGCACTGGCCCCAAGGAGTTTTACTATGTGGGAAGTAGAGAAATGGGAATTAAATGGGTATGTGGGGCAAAGTAAGATTTTAAAAGATAGGAAATATTATAATATTTTTGGAAGTTGTTGGGAATAATACAGAGATGAGAGAAATATGAGGATGCAGGTGAAAGAGGGAATTATTGCAGGATGGAAGTCCTTAAGTAGTTGAGACAATGGCATCTCGCGCACAAATGGAGACAGCAGGGCCAATTCATCAGGGCAACAAGAGCAAAAGCAAAGCGGATATGGAAAAATTGGCAGATGTGGTTGTAGAAAGAGGAAGATTATTTTCTTTTGACAGCCTCAATATTCTCAGTCAAATAAGAGGCAAGGTTGGGGCTGGCACTGTGGTGTAGTAGGTTAAGCCTCTGCCTATGGTGCTGGCATCCCATTTGGCCCGTTTGAGTCCCGGTTGCTCCACTTTCAATCCAGCTCCTTGCCATCATCCATGTTAAGAGAAATGGAGCTGGGGCCGGCGCTGTGGCATAGCAGGTAAAGCTACTGCCTGCAGTGCCAGCATCCCATATAGGTGCCAGTTCGAGTCCCAGTTGCTCCACTTCCAATCCAGCCCCCTGCTAATGGCCTGGGAAAGCAGTAGAAGATGGCCCAAGTCCTTGGGCCCCTGCACCTGCATGGGAGACCCAGAAGAAGCTCCTGACTCCTGGCTTTGGATGGGCCCAGCTCCAGCTGTTGCAGCCATCTGGGGAGTGAACCAGTGGATGGAAGATCTCTCTATCTGTGTCTCTCCCTGCCTCTGTCTGTAACTCAGCCTCTCAAATAAATAAATCTTTAAAAAAGAAAAAACAAACCAAAATAATGTTGAAAGGGGCCAGTGCTGTGGGGCAGCAGGTTAACACCCTGGCCTGAAGCACCGGCATCCCATATGGGCGCCAGTTTGAGGCTTGGCTGCTCCACTTCCTATCCAGCTCTCTGCTATATCCTGGGAAAACAGTAGAAGATGGCCCAAATCCTTGGGCCCCTGCATCCATGTGAGGACTCAGAGGAAGCTCCTGGGTCCTGGCTTCAGATCAGCGCAGCTCCGGCCGTTGCGGCCAATTGGGAGTAAACAAGTGGATGGAAGACCTCTCTCTCTCTGCCTTTCCTCTCTCTGTATAACTCTGACTTTCAAATAAAAATAAATCTAAAAAAGAGATTCCAAAATAATGTTGAAAAAAGAACAAAAGATGCAAGGTTATCAGCTGAGTTCCAGGAGTGTGGAGAAGGACAAGTTAAATAAAACTCTTGAAGAGTAGCAGAGTGAGACAATAGGAAAATACAGCGGGATTACTGAGTAGCACTGAGGGCCCATTGGGGATTGTGGTAGTAAATTTAAAGTAAGTTCAGTCATGATGGTGGATGGAGCAAAAGTGGTAGGGTCACTGGACTGGAGATCAAGGCAGGGTCAGTGAATTTTTGGAACAGATACTAGAGGAAATGAGTTGGAATGATAGAGATTGGTGGTTAGAGAAGCATGCCTGAAATCAAGATTGGGCAAATAGAACAGTCATTACTCATGAAAATGACCTTGGGGCCAGCACTGTGGCATAGTGGGAAAAGCCACCACCTTAAGTGCCAGCAACCCATATGGGTGCTGGTTCAAGTCCCAGCTGCCCTACTTCTGATCCAGCTCTCTGCTATGGCCTGGGAAAGCAGTGGAAGATGGCCCAAGTCCTTGGGCCCCTGTACCTTCGTGGGAGACCTGGAAGAAGCCCCTGGCTTCCGGCTTTGGATGGGCCAGTTCCAGCTGTTGCAGCCATTTGAGGAGTGAACCAGCAGATGGTTCTGCCTCTGCCTCTCTCTGCCTCTGCCTCTCTGTAACTCTACCTTTCAAATAAAATAAATAAATCTTAAAAAAAAAAAAAAAAAAGAAAATGACCTAGAAATGGCTATGGTACTAAATGGCTGAAGCAAAATTTTAAAATAATGTTTTTAAAAGATTTACTTATTTATCTGAAAGTTAGAGTTATAGAGACAGAGAGGGAGAGACAGACAGAGATCTTCCATCTCCTGGTTCACTTCCCAGATGGCCACAACAGCTGGGGCTGGGCCAGGCTGAAGCCAGGAGCCAGGAGCCAGGAGCTTCATCCGGGTTTCTCACATGGGTGGCAAAAGCCCAAGTACTTGGGCCATCTTCTGCTGCTTTTCCGAAGCCATCAGCAGAGAGCTGGATCGGAAGAGGAGCAGCAGGACCAGAATTCACTGTTACAATGCTGGCTGCAGGCTGAAGCACATTTTAAGAATAGGTAGAAGTCAAGCAATTAAGAGGTCAGAGTTTTCCAAAAGTAGGATATATGAAAGATTTTACTGTTGATTTGTCATAAATTCCAGAGGGCAAACTGGAAGGATTTTAAAGTCGGGTGAGGGTAGGAAGATTGGATCAAGTTAAGGTGTGTGCAGAGCCTGTGGTGATAAGAATCCAAATGATGATGGATGACTTGGAAGGCTTAGATTTCCTTTGGAGACTGATGTCAACAGGACTATGAGAGTCTCCCAGTCTCTTTGCTGGAGGAGAACATCCCATTCTATTCCAGCTTC
The DNA here is from genome assembly GCF_051225735.1 of Oryctolagus cuniculus. Classification (NCBI taxonomy): domain Eukaryota; kingdom Metazoa; phylum Chordata; class Mammalia; order Lagomorpha; family Leporidae; genus Oryctolagus; species Oryctolagus cuniculus. The sequence goes on from NC_142873.1 coordinate 79,364,058, forward strand.
CTGCCTGGGAGCAGCCTCTAGGGTACTCCTGCTTAGGGCTGTAGCTTCCCTTGGATGCTCTTTCCATGGCTTCCAGCCACCATGTCCTCAGCTCACTTGTCACCTGCCTCTGATCTTGTCTGACCAAGGATCATCCCATTTCCTCTAGCACTTGAAGCCTCTTTTTATAGTCAGTGTGCAACACTTTTCTGTCTCTTAGTTATCTTTCTGCTGTATTTCCTGTTACTTCTGTGCAGACGTTCACCCTTAATATGGTTGGCTGCTTTGGAGGACATGGAAGAAGCTAAGATCTTCCAGAACCAAGATAAATTCTATGAGTAAACTGAGGAAATGTTAAAGAAAATTTTAAGTAAAAATTTGATCCCAGGCTTCTCAAACATTAATAGTGGATGGGACCTTTTTTAAAGAGAAAAATTCTTAGGGACCTCAGAGAGAGAAAAAGTTTCCTACTTTGAAAAGCACCGACTTTAAGCAAGTGAAGTCTTTTATTATAAGAAAGTTTGTTGGTTTTTAATTATCCTGGCCCCCAAAAAAGAGATTAAAATAGATTTTTTTTAAAAAAGATCTATTTATTTATTTACTTATTTATTTAATTGAAAGAGCCGGGGGGGAGAGAGAGAGAGTGAGAGAGTTGAGATCTTTCATTTGCTGGGTCACTTCCCAGATGACCGTAATTGCCTGCCTGGGCCAAGCCAAAGCCAGGAAGCAGGAGCTTCATGTCAGTCTCCCACATGGATGACAGGGGCCCAAGCCCTTGGGTGACCTTCTGCTCCTTTCCAAGGTCATAAGCAGGGAACTGGATAGAAAGGGGAGCAGCTGGAACATGAACTGGTGCCCATACAGAATGCCGACATCTCAGGTGGCAGCTTTACCCACTATGCCACTACACCAACACCTAAAAGATGGATTTTTTAAGAATATCATTAAAACAGGGGCTGGTGTTGTGGTGCTCTGGTAAAGCCTCCACCTGCAATGCCTGCATCCAATATGATTGCCAGTTCCAGTCCTGGCGGCTCCATTCCTATCCAACTCCCTGTTAATGTGCCTGGGAAAGCAGTGGAAGATGGACCAAGGACTTGGACCCCTGCCACCTATATGGAAGATCCAGGCTCCTGGCTTTGCACTGGCCCAGCCCTTGCTGTTGTAGTCATTTGGGGAGTGAACCAGGAGATGGAAGATACCTTTCTCTCTTTTTCCCTCTCTCTTTTTGTCTCTCCCTCATTCCGTGTAGCTCTGCCTTTCAATAAATAAATAAATAAATAAATAAATAAATCTGTTAAAAAACTCATAAAATTGACACTCCTGTCTATGGCATCAGCAATCCCCCTATGCTCCAGTCATGAGTTTCCAAGGCTATGGAAGCCCTCTGAGTTCTCCGACTCTTATCTTGTTTAGACAAGGTCATAGTCAAAGTGGAGGTTCTCTCCTCCCTTCAGAGAAAGGTACCTCCTTCTTTGATGGCCTGTTCTTTCCACTGGGATCTCACTCGCAGAGATCTTTTGCCAGAGTGTCTTGGCTTTCCATGCCTGAAATACTCTCATGAGCTTTTCAGCCAGCTCCGAATGCCTTTAGGGCTGATTCTGAGGCCAGAGTGCTATTTAGGACATCTGCCATTCTATGAGTCTGCTGAGTATCTCACTTCCCATGTTGGATCACTCTCCCCTTTATTTACTCCATCAGTTAGCGTTAGCAGGTACTAGACTTGTCTATGTGCTCCCTTTGACTCCCAGTCCCTTCACCATGACCAACTGTGAACTGAAACTGATCACCTGGAACAGTGAGATGGCATTGGTACATGCCACCTCGATGGGATTGAATTGGAATCCCCTGGTATGCTTCCAACTCCACCACTTGGGGCAAGTCAGCCTGAGCATGTCCCAAATTATACATCTCTTCCCTCTCCCATTCCCACCACCATGTTCAACAGGGATCACATTTCAGTTAATTTTCAACACTTAAGAATAACTGTGCATCAATTACAGATCTAAACCAGTCATATTAAGTAGAACAGATAAAAAAACTACTAAGAGGTATAATGTATTTAGTTGTTCATTAACAGTCAGGGCTATGCTGATCAAGCCACCATTTCCCATAGTGTCCACCTCACTCCAACAGGTGTCAATTGGTAAAGTCAGCAACAGGAGTCACTGTGCACTTACTCCTCATGTAGGATCTCTATCCTTAATGTGCTGTGCATTGGGATTTAATGCTATAACGAGTACTCAAACAATATATTTCACTTTGTGTTTCTATGGGGGTGCAAACTGTTGAAATCCTTACTTAATGCATACTAAACTGATCCTCTGTAAAAAAAAAAAAAAAGAAAGAAATTATCAATTCCCAACTTGACTCTCACTGGGATTAAACATGACAATAGGTCTGCTCTGATTTCATCATCATTTTAAAAAATCATCTATTATTTTTCACTTTATGTTTCTGTGTGGGAGCAAACTGTTGAAATCCATACTTAATGTATACTAAGCTGATCTTCTGTATATTAAGATAATCGAAAATGAATCTTGATGTGAATGGAAGGGGAGAGGGAGTGGGAAAGGGGAGGGTTGTGGGTGGGAGGGACGGTATGGGGGGAAAGCCATTGTAATCCATAAGTCGTACTTTGGAAATTTATATGCATTAAATAAAAGTTAAAAAAAAAACTCATAAAATTTATAATTAAAACAAAACTATAAAACTCATTTAACTCATTCTTGAATTCTAAAGAATATGGTACTTGTTGAAAAACTCTCTTTAGATTACATGTTAACAGAATAGAGGGTGATCAAAGAAATGTTACAGCAGGGAATTTTATGACAAATATGTAGACCTACCCGTGTGAAAAATGTTAGGAAATGATTTCTATAAAGCCAAACTTACAACAGGACTTAGCAGGGCAGGTGCTCAATAAAGGATAATAATTACAATAATAATTTTAAAGTTTCGATGTTTTTAGAAGTAGAGTTTTTGTGGTTATTTTTTAATTGCTGGGCTGATTTTATATAACATTTCGGTACAGCTGAGAGGGACAGGAAGGGGTACTTGAATTAATATCCTCACAAGGGCCAAGCCAAGACCTCCCCTCCCATTTCAGCTCCTCACAGATCTGCCCTTCCTTGGATACAGGAACTCCAATGGAATCCAAAACAGCCGAGTGATTTAAAGAGGGATTAGAAGGAAGTTCAAGGTGGTCACACTCATCCTGATGGCTGGGTGGGGCTGCACTCTGGAGGGGACCACAAGGTCGCCCTCTGTCAGGCAGGTGCTGGCTCCGGACCCGCTGCAGCCTCCTGAGGCCTTGAGCCTGAGTGTGGGAGTCGGGGCTCCCCATGCTGCAGATCACACCATCTACTAGTGCCGTGCCCTAAGTGGCCCAACCATGGTGACTGAGTGACCCGTGCTGTGAGCCACCTCTCCTGCTGAATGAGGCTGTGGCTGTGCACCTTGATGCAGCAAAGGTAGGTGTCACTGTGGCCGAATACTTGCTCCTCTTGGTCTTCTCTGATGTAAGATACAAATGGATGCTTAACGTTGTCAGGTACCATTCACCATGGCTCCTTGCTGGGAGCCCACCTTCCCTTGTCCTGCATTGTTCCCACCTGATTCACAGCAGGGAAAGTCCAGGACTGGCTGCATAGGTGGAAAAACTAGAAGCAGAATTTCAACATTTCTGGTACTTATTTAAATGGAAACAATGTAGTTGCCTTTTTTTTTTTTTTTTTTTTTTTTTTGACAGGCAGAGTGGATAGTGAGAGAGAGGCAGAGAGAAAGGTCTTCCTTTAGCTGTTGGTTCACCCTCCATGGCCGCCAAGGCTGGCGCGCTGCGGCCGGCGCACTGCGCTGATCCGAAGGCAGGAGCCAGGTGCTTCTCCTGGTCTCCCATGGGGTGCAGGGCCCAAGCACTTGGGCCATCCTCCACTGCCTTCCCGGGCCACAGCAGAGAGCTGGACAGGAAGAGGAGCAACCGGGACAGAATCCGGCGCCCCGACCGGGACTAGAACCCTGTGTGCCGGCGCCGCTAGGTGGAGGATTAGCCTATTGAGCCGTGGCGCTGGCCGTAGTTGCCTTTTTATAGGCTGTTAATGGAATATCAGGGGCACCAGGAAGGAGAGAATTAATTGATTGACTCTGATTAAAGCATTTCTCTGAAGATGCCTTAGTTAATATTCACAAGTCCTTTGAACCACTTAGACAAAAGATATGCAGCTCAAAATCAATAGTAATGTACATATATTGTTCCTTTTCTTATAAACTGGCATTGTTATTACTGAAATCAAGGTTTAGGGCTGGTGCTGTGGCATAGCTTGTAAAGCCACCACCTAAAGTGCTGGCCTCCTATTTGGGTGCCGGTTTGAGACCCGGCTGCTCTACTTCTGATCCAGCTCTCTGCTATGGCCTGGGAAAGCAGTGGAAGATAGCCCAAGTCCTTAGGCCCCTGTACCCGCATGGGAAGACCTGGAAGAAGCTCCTGGCTCCTGGCTTTGGATTGGCACAACTTCAGCTATTGCGGCCAACTGGGGAGTGAACCAGCAGATGGAAGACTCCTCTCTCTCTCTGCCTCTCCTTCTCTCTCTGTGTAACTCTAACTTTCAAATAAAAAATAGCTACATCTTTAAAAATATTATGTATTTCTATTCATTTTGTAAGGAAAGACCAAGAGACAGAGCTTCTATCCACTGGTTCACCTACTAAATGCTCTCAATAGCAAGCCTAAGCCAGGAGCCTGGAATCCAATGTGCATTTGCCACATGGATGGCAGGGACCAAGCATTTGAGCTACATCTCCTGTCTTGTAGGCTGTGCATTAGCAGGAAGCTGGTTAGGAGAGGAGGAGGACCCTGGGACTCAAGCAGGCTTCCCAATATGGGATGTGGGCATCCCATGCAGTGTCTTAACCACTGACCCAAATGCCAGCACTGGATCCACTATTAAAAATCTGGTGATTTTTCAGTTGTTTAAATGAGAGAGAGACTGAGAGCTCTCCACCCACTGCTTCACTCCCTAAATCCCCATAATGGGTGGGGGGAGGGTCAGAGCCAGAGTCAGGAGCTGGGAATACAATGCAGGGTCTCCTTGTGAGTGGCAGGAACCCAGTTACTTGAGCCATCACTGCTGCCTCCCAGGGTTCTGCAATATCAGGCAGCTGGAGTTACGAGTTGGTGCTGGGAATCAAACCCCCACTCTCTGATGCAGGACTTGGACTGAATGCCTGCTCCAGATGTTTGATTGCTTCTGTGGAACTTTTATAAGAAGAAAAAGTAAATAAAGAAGAATAATAGGGGCTGGTACTGTGGCACAGTGGGTTAAGTGTCTGTCTGCATTGCTGGCTCCCCATATGGGTGCTGGTTAAGTCCCAGGTACTCCATTTCTGACCCAACTCCCTGCTAATGCACCTGGGAAAGCAGCAGAAGATAGTCCAAATCCCTGGGCCCCTGTATCCATGTGGGAGACCCAGAAGAAGCTCTTGGCTCCTGACTTTGGCCCTCCTAGCCTTGGCTGCTGCATCCATTAGGGGAGTGAACCAGTGGATGGAAGAGCTCTCTCTGTCTCTCTCTCTCTGTAACTCTTTCAAATAAATACATCTTAAAGAAAAAAGTCCAATAATCACTTCATGGCTTTTGGTAAAAATGGAACATGTTCATTAGGAAGCAGTGGCGCACGGATAAGAGGATGACCCTGAAGATGAAACAGGCCCCTCATTCATTCCTGCCTCCCTGAGTGTGTGGACAGCCCCTACACAGAGAGCAACAGGGAAGGTGGGGGGAGATCCTCAGTTGACAGAGGCTCCCAGTGGAACTTCATTCAGTTTTAGAAAACATAGAAAGTTATGCTGCTGGCATGCTTGAGTTACTGGCTCAGATTTATAGCATTTGCAGATAGGAATGTGTGTGTGTGTGTGTGTGTGTATACTCACCCTGAGCGCAAAATAACATTTCATTATTCATGCCTTTTTTTTCTTTAGTCTTCTTCAGACCAAAATCTGATAAATAAAAAGCAGAAAAACAAGAGAAGGGTTAATTCTCTGCAGGGTTACTGCAGAAGGAGGGTTAGGTGCAGAGGCCTCCCTCTGGTACCTCAGCTCCTACTGCAAGGAGAGCAAGGCTGTGCCACACCCCCTAGCAAGCAAAGACCCCAGTGATCTCAGGTGGGGGGTCTGCTGTCCCTTTGAAATGTCCCTTTCCTGCTTGGTGAGAGTCTCCGGCAGAATTGAAGGTGAAATGCGGACTCCTCCCCCTGGAGGCTCTGGCATTGTTGCAGGAAATGGCACGTTTGCAAGAACCCCTGGTGTCATTAAAGGAATTTGCTTTGGATTTTTATTTCCAAGTTCTCTGTGGAATCTCCCCGGCTTGCATCAGGTGTCTGCTTTGGAGTCTGCCTCGCCTGCAGGTTCATCTGGCAGTATTTTCCCCTCATTAATTTGAACTTGCCAGCTGCAAATATTATCAGTGAAAAACAGATTCTGATCTTGGCTATAGATGTAGCAAACATGTGGCTCTAAATGATGACCTTTGCTTAAGTTGCTATCCTAATCATCTACCAGTAAGCATGGGGATGAGTGGATTTTAGAAATAAGGTGGTAAATCTGTCAGCAAGAATCGATCAACCAAGCAGAAAATAAGAGTACGTGCTGTAGTTTGTGGATCAGGGTTCTGTCACAACAATTTTGGGACGCCATTTGGTTCATGTTCTGTCACACATTCTTAAGAGCTGTTATGCAATTGCCTCCAAGATGTTGGCTGCACTGGGTCAACTTTTAGTGCTCTTCGCTGCGTGAAAGGAATCTATTTTTATGTGGTGGTGTAGTGGGGTACTAGTTCTCCTAAACAAACTTTTGTTTTTCTCTTTTGAGACTTTGAAAGATTTGAGCTTTAGAAACCAATAGCTCTCCTTTAGTGGAAGGGGGCTTATGGTGCTGCAGTGCCAAGTGGAGGTTCTGAGCACAGACGGTGGAGCCACGCTGCCACCTGGCTCTGCCACCTGCTGGTTCCGTGACCTTGGTCAGCCTCTCTGTGCCATTTTCTAAGGTGCCATTTTCTTTTTTTTAAATATTATTTATTTATTTATTTGACAGGTAGAGTTATAGACAGAGAGGGAGAGACAGAGAGAAAGGTCTTCCTTCCATTGGTTCACCCCGCAAATGGCTGCTACGGCCGGAGCTAGGCCAATCTGAAGCCAGGAGCCAGGCGCTTCTTCCTGGTCTCCCACGCGGGTGCAGGGGCCCAAGCACCTGGATGGCCATCCTCCACTGCTTTCCCAGGCCACAGCAGAGAGCTGGACTGGAAGAGGAGCAACCGGGACTAGAACCTGGGGCCCATATGGGATTCTGGCGCCACAGGTGGAGGATTAGCCAAGTGAGCCACAGCGCCGGCCCTAAGGTGCCATTTTCTAAGGTAAGAGAACTGTTATTAGTAGTAAACAAGTGAAAATGTGCAGTGTTAACTTGACTGGACTGAGGAATACCTGGAAACCTGGGAAAAGTGTGAGTCTGGGTGGCTGTGAGGGTGTTTGCCAAGGAAATGCACAGGGGAGTCTGCATGGAGCAGGGGGCAGAACCAGCCTTGATGCAGGCAGCACTACCAACTGGCTGCTGGCTGGAGAGAATGCATCTAGAGGGCAAGTCAGTGTCTTTCTCTGAAAGCTGGGACGCGCTGGGCTCCTGCCTCGGATGTCACTTTCTGGCCTCTGGACCCCAGTGGCCTCCTTGCCGGAACCTCGGGCTTTCAGTCTGGAGCTGAGGCCCTTGGACTTGGATTGAGTCTTTCTACTGGCACCCTAGGGTCTCCAGCCTGCAGGGGACCCACTGGGGGACTTCTCCACTGCCATTTCACAGGAGCTGAATCCCCTCTCATGGATCGCTCTAACTATTTGTCTCTCTCTGACCCATACAGGTGGGAAGCATGTGCTGCGTACTCCTTTGGACCTGTTAAGAAACAGAAACAACTAAATGATTTTTTCCTCTTGACATGGTCTTTTAGAAAATTGAGGTGTTGTGCAGTTATGTGAGGGTTGTCAAAATCCAGATGGATTCACTTATGTCAATCCTAACAAAAAACAAAAATAAATGAAGCTGGAGGTTATGAAGAAAGTGTTCTTAAGCACCATTGCCTGATAGTAACCATCACAAAAGACTCTGCCGGAACCGTAACATTACACAGAGGCCAGTGCAACCTTATACAAAAAGGACAGCTACAAGGACATCTGGCAGCAACTGTCCGTTCCAACCTTGGGCTAATGTCACCCTCATTATTACTCATTGCGGCCAAAGAGTCTTGTTTCAAAATATCTGATGTAATTCTCATTTTTGCCTTTAAAAATTTTCCCTTGCTGATACTTCTTTGAATATGTCCTAGTGTGCTATGGCAAGCATATTACCAAGCAGCTGTGAAGATTCTTTGGAGAATCTCTCTCTCTCTCTCTTTGTTGTTTACTTTTATTTAGATTGACAGCAAGGGAGGCAGATTAAGTTCTAGTGTTCTACAACATATTACAGTATCTGTAGAGAGCAAGAACCTAGCATGCATTTTATAAAGGGCTAGAAGAGAGGAGCTCCAAAGTGAAAGAGGTGATAAGGAGATGGAAATGCTAATCATCTTGTATTTGTGTATTGAAACTCCCACTCCCCGTGTTTCATGGGCTGGGGTGCAGTGCATTAAGCAACCACCTGAGACACTTGCATCCCATATCAGAACACCGGTTAGAGTCCTGGTTTCTCTGCTTCCTAGGCAACTTTCTGCTAATGCACCTGGGAAGGCAGCGGAGGATGGCTCAAGTGTTTGGGCCCTTAGCTTCAGGCTGGCCCAGCCCTTGCTGTTGCAGGCATTTGGGGAGTGAACCAGCAGATGGAAGATCTTACTCTGTCTTTGACTCTTTCTGTTGCTCTGCCTTTCAAGTGGATGAAAATAAATAACTGAACATTAAGAAAAGAAATGTCACACTGTACTCCTTAAATATAGTCACAAGGTTATTATTCATCTGCTCAGTCATCTGCTTAATCCACAGAACCTAGAGACAGCCCCCTAAGTATGCGTTACTGTAAATGAGTGGGTCCACGCCTGGAACAGGAGCAATGCCTTAGGAGACACAGCTTCAGTAAATCTCTGAGGTGCTCTGCAGTAAAACATTTCTTATGCGGGTGAGTTCACCGCCACTCCCCTGCCCTTGCCTGCTCTCAATTGGTTTTGAAAACACTTCTGAGGCTGGCGATGCGGCTCAGTAGGCTAATCCTCCGCCTGCGGTGACAGCACTCCTGGTTCTAGTCCCAGTTGGTGCGCCGGTTGCTCCTCTTCCAGTCCAGCTCTCTGCGGTGGCTCGGGAAGGCAGTGGAGGATGGCCCAGGTCCTTGGGCCCTGCACCCGCATGGGAGACCAGGAGAAGTACCTGGCTCCTGGCTTTGGATCTGCCCAGCGTGCCGGCTGAAGTGGCCATTTGAGGGTGAACCAACGGAAGGAAGACCTTTCTCTCTCTCTCTCTCTCACTAACTATGCCTGTCAAAAAAAAAAAAAAAAAAAAAAAAAAAAAAAAAAACACTTCCGAACAGATGACTAAGATGCCACCTTGCACCTTGGACCAAAAGGGAGCTGGTACCTTACAGTAACAAATACTGTGATTCCAGTGCAGTCCTAGATCTCGAGAAACCAAATGAAAGAAGATCATCTCACAGATCAGCTGACATTGCAATTAATGAAAAGTAGGAAAATACTTTTTTAGAACTTTGCCTGGGAACCAAAAATTAAGTTCATTTAAACCTATGCCCTTGGCTCAGCCGTCAGGATTTCTGCTAATAATATCACATGGTGGTGTAAAGATTGAAAGGGATGAGGCCTCTGTGGACATTGTTAGTTTTGTAAACACTGTTACAGTTTCCTGAAATGAGTTACCCCTGAATTAAACAAAACAAAGCAACTGATTAATTTTGCCAATATGTAAAAGTTTTAGGTGACATTGAGGGTTTGGGCTCTGGGCTGGATGGAAGTTTGGGTCCTGGCCCCCTCAACATGGCTGATACAGTTTAATGTGGGATTAAACAATCCCACTCAGTTCAAGCATACATGCCTGCACTTGAAACTAAGACCCGGTCTCTTGAGGCCTGACTCGCTGTTATTTGAGTCCAGGTGAGAAGGCCACAATAGGCCAAAGCTGAGGCTAACCACCTAGGCTCTCCTGGGAGGGCCTTGTGCCTGTGTGTAGCCCCAGTGCAGGTGCAGGTCTCTCAGCCAGCGGGTGAAATCTACAATGCAGGGAACGAAGGAGTCAGGGAAGAGGGCCCTGCAGGTATTCAGGTGATCAAGGGCATGTCACCCTTTTGAATGAAGCTGCAGTTGGGTGGCTTTTCTATGGACAGGTACAAGAGAACGAAGGTGAGAAAGACTTCTCTCTGAAACCGGGAAGGCGGCTCACTGTCCAGGTGACAATGGAAGTCTTAATCCAAGGGGCCTCCCCATCCCACGCTGCCCCCTGTAAAAGGCCTGACACTTCAGATCTGGAGGAGGCCTCCTAGGCCGAGCTCGGCGGGAAGCGAGCCTGCAGTTTGAGCTGTAGGTGCGAGTTCCCATAGTCAGCGCAATGGCAGAATCGAGACTGCCAGTTCGGTGTGTGGAACCGCAGTGGGCGCGCGGTCCTTTCCGCGGCTGTGTGTCACACTGTCCCCCTACCGAAGCACACCATTTAAGAGAGAACTGAAGGCGGGGGAGATAAACAGGAGTTTCAAAGGGGGCGTTTCGGGGCGCGCAGACAGCTCAGCAGGGTGCAGCGCGCAGGCCTGTGTGCGCTAGACGCTGCGCCTACCTCTGAGCAACGCCCGGTCCGTGGACCTCACTCCAGGGTTGGAATTAATTTCTTTAGCAGAGAAAGGGCTGGGGAATGCACCCTCTCTGCTAGGGGGCAAGAAGCACGGCTTCGTTGGGCCCCACCATCCGATCGTCTCTGTGGGTAATCCTTAAACTTGGGGGCTGGGACAAAGCAAACCGAGACAGAATGAAGGCGTGCGTGGGGGCCGGGCTGCGGAACGGGCAGGAGGGCACGATCGCACTCTCTGAGGCTCCAAACCTTTTTTTTTTTCTATTAAGCCCAATAAAACTCCACCTCCTCCAGAGAGCCCCGGAAAGTTTGAGGGGCCGGGTGAGACCAGCTCCTGCCCGCACCCTCCACTCTTTCCTCCGGACACCGACGTGGGTGCGCCGGGGCCGGCCGCGGCCTCTCTCCTCCTCCCGCGCTGTCCTCGGCTCGAAGCCTCCTCGGCCCGCAGGGAAAGGCTGGCCCGGGCCGCGCGGGGCTCGTCCATCCGCCGCGGAGCTGAGGGGGCGGGGACAGGAGGCGGGGGGCGGGGTCTCGGGCGGCCGGAGCCCCTTCCCCCCGCACGCTGATTGCTGTGGCGCCCGGCCCGTCCCCGCCCGCGCGGGAGGGAGAGCAGGCGCGCGGGGTCGGCCCGATGAGGGTACTCGCGTCTTTCGGGGACGCCGAGGCTTATTTTCCTCTCCGCAGCCAGTGAGCGAGGGCAGCCTGCGGGTCCGCGCCCGGCCGCTAGCCCCGCGCGATTCCCGGAGCTCCCGGCAGGAGGTGAAAGCGCCCGGCGGCTCCGGATGGCGTAGTTGCGCCGCGGCGCAGCAGCTGCCGGAGCTCGCGGCCGCCGAGCGCTGGGCGGGGAAAACTTTGCTCTGCGTCCCTACAACTTGCCGCGGTTGAGGTCCGCGGGACGCGCCGCCTGCGAGGTACGTGCCTGCCGGTCCCGCGCCGCTGCAGCCCGTTGGGGCGGCTGCCCGGGGCCGCGGGCTCTGCAGGCTGCGCGGGCCGGTGGCGCTGCGTGGACTGTCGGTGCCCGCTCTGCGGCCCGGGGAGGGCGGCGTGGGCCGGGCGGGGACCCGGGGCCGGCGGTGCGTGGGAGCGGCTCCCGGGGCCGGGCAGCGCTCCGGGGGCGATGCGCGCTGCGGGGAGGGATCCTCGGCGTCTGCCCGGCCGCCCGCACTCTGGGCTCCGCGGTGCCTTCCGACCCCTGCGGCGGGCGCCGGCCCCTACCCTCCAGCCGCGTGACAGGTCGATGGGCCAGGTTTGTTGTGGGTCTGGGCTCGGCTGCCGCCGCCCCCGGATCCACGGCCGCGCCCTCGGGGTGCTCTGCAGCTGGGATCCCAGATGTCGGAGCCGCGCGTCCCGGTGGCGTTCGAAGGCTCCCTTTAGGGTGTTCATTTGGTTTGGACGCACTTGGAAATTTTGGACTGTTGCTAGGAGAATCCTCCTGCAAACTTGGTCTTACTAGGGCATCTGCCCCCACTTTCCAGATCCCCAGAAAGTAGGGAGCCGGCGTGTGGAGCCCCAGTTACTGACCTCGGCAGAGTGCAACCCCATGGGTTTGATGGCCACCCAGAGAGCCAGGGGACAGAAACTGGCTCCTGTTCCCGAGCTGTGAAGTGGGAGTAGCAGTCCCGGCCGAACGGGTTGCTGCCTCCTACCAAGATGATGCTGCGGGCACCGGCACGGGTGCGGGCACGGGCCACGAGCGCAGCGCGGAAGGTCGGGGCCGGCGCGGGTGACAGCTGCGAGCGTGACCAGGCATTGCCCGAGTTCCGTGGTCTCCCTTGGAAGAAACATGCGGGTTTGGGACGAGAGAAGGCTTCGCAAGACGCCCACACCCGCGTCAAGACCCTTTCATCTTCCCAAAGCGGGGCTTCAGCCTGCGCGCGGTTACTGCGGGGAGAACCCGCGCGCCCGGGTAACAGCGACAACTGGCGTTTATCGGGCTCTACTGCGTGCCCGCCAGCCACGCTGTGGTGGGGACGCGGTCGCGCTGCCGCCTCACACCAGCTCTGAGGTGAAAACACCTTTTACGGTACGGGACTCCGGAGGTTAAGTGACCTTGCCTGAGAGCGTGCGTCACTTTCTGGTGGTTCTGCCTCGGGCGCTAGCTCGCTGCCCGGCGGGAGACCAGCCAGTGCGGTCCGTTTTGGGAGTCCCTGCGCCTTCTCCCCTGGAGGTGAACACCTATCCTTTGCAATACGGGTGCGGGATCTGTGAGGCGCTTAGGGGATTGGCGATCAGGGATGCCGAAATACAGCTAGCTGCTTTGACACTGGCTCCAAGTAATTATAACGAGAACTCTGACTTGTCCTAATGAATGCGGCTCTTTAGTCTTAATTCCTTTTCTTAATTGTCCAGACATGGTGGAGCACCATTACTTGGCTTCCTTAGGAAGCAGCTTGAGGTTGGCACAGGAGGTGGGGAAATAATTCTTACCCCCTTATGGGTTATTAAAATGAAATTGATTTCGTGCTATTGTGTCAGTCAGAGGACGTTGCTCTTTTTCTTGGTGTTCTCTGCTTTTGGCTTCAATTTTGCATTGTTTAGTGTTTCAAGGCTTCAGTGTATATGTGTGTGTGTGTGTGTGTGCGTATGCCCTTCAGTTTGTCATTTGTCAACTTTAATTTTTCCTGTTTTGATGGAATCTGTCCACTGCATGGCAACTTTGCGTAACGACTGTTGATTCAGCTCTTGTTTTTAGATATAAAAATCACCACCTCACTTTTGAACCCCCATACTTCAAAGGCGGTCCCTGGGGAGTGCATTGTTATTTTGACTGTTAGCCAATAGGGGGAGCAAAACACACTGTTGATGTCTGTAGGGCCCATAAACCAGTTTTGAGGATGTCAAACACACATTTCAGACGTGGAAAAATGTCCTGGTTTCATCCAGCAAAATAACCAACTTGGGTTTAACTTCAACCGATTAAAATAAGGATAACCGTAAAGATAGGACATCTGCAAGTATGTTGGCTATGCAGCAGGCAAGAACTGTGTGGTGTCTGGACAGATGTTAACACGCAATTGTTTTCTACAAGAGATATGTATATAAGATAATTTTGTGTAGTTTGAATAATAGCTCAAGTTATCTGGCAACCCAGAGAAATCCATTGTGAATCCTTTTGTAAGATCTTCAATTTCTGTTTTGTAGAAAGCTCTAAATGATGAATTTGTTCTAAAGGAGTTTGGCGCACTCAGGATCCTATCATCATTAACTTTCACTAACATTTTCTGAGTGCAAGGCAATAAGGGATTGCTAAACACTTGTAACAACAATTCTGTGACTGTACATTCTTCAGAAAAGCTTATATTTTAGTACAGTTTTCCTGTTTTTGCAAGGCTTGGGGTCAGAAATGTTTTGGATTTCTTTGGATTTTTTTTTCAGATTTTGAAATATTTGCTTATACATATCAAAATGCTTTGGGGATGGGACCCAAGTCGAAATTTAAAATTCCCTTATGTTGCATATACAGTTTATACAAATAGCCTGAGGGTCATTTTATGCAATATTTTTAATACACCTATATTTTAACTGTGACCCATCACATGAGATCAAGTGTGGAATTTTCCACTGTGTCATATGGTTAACTCAAAAATTTTTGGATTTTGAAGCATGTCAGATTTTGGAGTTTTTAGACTAGGGATGCTCAAACTGTATAGGAATCACTCAGAAGTATCATATTTGATATAGTGTAGGTGTGATGTGTCTGTGGATCTCCATACCTGTAAATATGTGTATAGGTGATATTCAAGAATTAACATGCTTGGGAAAAAATCTGTAGAACTGGCTTTTAGAAAAGGTTTTCAATCTTTGCAGTTTTGTAGGCTGGTCAGCTTTCTTGTCCTTGTGTATCATGTAGTGTTGATGGAGCTCTGTCGTTTTACCAAGTTAGGTCAAATAGATCCTATTTTAAAATAACTTTCAAACTTAGTCCCTTCTTTCTGAATCTCAGCATTGCTCATAGACTCCAGAGAGGCGTTTATTTGGGATCTTATTTAGTCTTGCATGCTCTGATCTGGTTTATCCCTTTGACAACTGTTTATATCAATACCCCAGTCCTTAATAGGCTTATGGGACCTGGTCTTGGGGTTTGATAAATTAGCTGTCCTCATTCAGTTCTTCAATAGCAGGGAGCCAAGATGCCCTAAGGGTGCCTGGGACTTTGTCACAGAAAGCCTTTAAGGATTGACAAAATTGGTTTTTTTGAAGCAAACTATTGTCCTATTTTTTTTAAAGACTCAAAGGAATTTATCTTTCCTTTTTGCATGCAAACTTGGTTGTATCTTGTAAAAGTCAAGTGACCCCTTGTTTTTTGAGGTCAGATTCTGAGCTTAGGGCCCTGGGGTCTCAAATGCCCTTGTGTTCTAAAGTGGTCACTGCTGACTTCTTTAGAGCCCAGGTGATGACCAGTCTCCCAGGACCATAAATCTCGAAAGAGTGTGATTTGACTTTTCAAGCTGAAGCTCAACGGACCTAACATCCAGGCGAGGGATAATGGTGCCATACTATTTTCCCTGGCTAATTCTGTGTAGTCATTTTGAATTGCCCCCCAACCCTTCATGACATTTTATTTTGAAATGTATTTTTTCCTGTTCTTTCATTGCTACTGGACAAACAAGTTGTTACTGTCAGTTTTACTAGTGAATCACGACAGTCTTTTTTTTTTGCTCTTTTATTTTAAAAATGATTTTATTGCCCTTTTTCAGTCCACTGGAACATTTTCCAACTTGTTTAAAATGTTTTTTAATAAAAAAAATTATTGAAATACAGTAGACATGCCAAGAAATGTACAAAAGTGTACAGATAAGTGAGATTTATGTCCTCTGGTCACATTTACAACCAACACCCAGATTAAGAACAAAACATTACTAGTACCTCAAGAGTCCTCACTGCTCCCCCACCTCCACTTCTTTCTCCTTTTTTTAATGTAGGAAAGAAGAAAAGTATATTGTCATTTATATGAATGATCCAGTGAAACAGTATTTATAACTAATACCAAATGATAAGGCATTCACATAATTTGTATACTGTCTATATTAAGTACCACAAATAAGAGAAAATATGTGATATTTGTCTTTTTGGGCCTGGCTTATTTCACTTAGTATAATCATCTTCTGTTGCACCCATTTCGTTGCAAATATCAGGATTTCATTCTTTTTTATGGCTGAATAATATTCCACATTTTATTTATCTAGTCATCAGTTGTGATAGCTTGGTTGATTGCACGTGTTAGCTGTTGTGAATTGAGCTGCTATAAACATGGGAATGCAGGTAACTCTTTTGTGTGCTGATTTTTATTTCCTTTGGATATATTCTTAAGCGTAGAATAGCTGGGTCATATGGCAGATCTATTTTTAATTTTCTGAGGGATCTCCATACTGCCTTCCATAATGGTTGTACCAGTCTAATTCCCACTGATAGTGCATTAGGATATCTTTTTCTCCACATCCTCACCAGCATTTGTTATTTTTTGATTTTTGGATGATAGCCATTCTAACTAGTGTGAGGTGATACCTCACCTCGGTTTTTATTTGCATTTCCCTGATGGCTTGTGACCCTGAGCATATTTTCATGTGTCTGTTGGCCATTTGTATTTCCTCCTTTGAAAAATGCCTGTTCATATCCTTACCCCATTTCTTAATTGGATTATTTGTTTTGTTGTTGAGTTTCTTCAGGTCCTTATAAGGGATCTTTGACTTAAAAGCAGCCATGCATTGCCATTAGGAATATGGGCAATTTGAAATGTTAAGAGTGAATCTAGGTTACCTGAAAAGCTAGCCTTGAAAAAGCAACAGTGAGCTCCTAACAGATTCAGTGAGGGCCCTTGTGTCATTGGAAGAAAATTAAGTGCACTAAGATCTATGGCAGAAATTTCTCTGGTTCCACATCTTCAGAGTAACACTTGGAATGATAGCACTGTTTGTAACAATTCATAAAACACAAGCTGTTGCTAATTTGTTCGTTTCTAGTCAAGCTGTAATAAATCAACATAGCTTGGAAAAGCCTTACAAAAGGTCCCTCTTCTGGGCGCTGTCCATTTCTGGATTTCTTGTTTTATATCTTTTGAAATAGCACATTTGTTTGTTAAGTGACACCAAGCTTTATTTCCTCTGCATAGTCTTTGCTTCAAATTTAGCACAGATTTCCAAACATTTTCCCTTCCTACCTCAGAGAGTAATGATTTTGATCTCTCGCACTCTCCGTCAAGATGTGGGCAGCCTTTAGTGTTTGAAGCACCTTTAATTTATATAAATTCTCTGTGAGGCTACTCTCCCTTGGATTTTGTTCTCTGCTTTTTATTATTCAGTTTTCCAGGCCAAAGGCATTGAAAAGGCTGATGACTACTTAAGAGGGGTGGAAACCATGTTTCAGATGGAAGGCCTGGAACCAGATCCCCAGACCCTTGCCTTCAGGCCCTCCTGATACAGCCTGCTGGAGATATCTGGGGGGCGTGTGGGTGGGGTGCAGAGATTAATGTCTGCTGTCTGTGCTGGTGATTCCTCTTTGCTGAAGGCTTCTTCCAGTCTGAGGAGAGGATTCTGACTGATATGGAGAGGTTGGCAAGGTTGACTTTTTTTTTTTTTTTTAAGATTTATTTATTTATTTGAAAGAGTTATACAGAGGAGAGGCAGAAGGAGAGAGAGAGGACTTCCATCCGCTGGTCCACTCCCCAGTTGGCCACAATGGGCAGAGCTGCACCGATCCAAAGCCAGGAGCCAGGAGCTTCCTCAGGGTCTCCCATGCCGGTGCAGAAGCCCAAGGACCTGGGCCATCTTCCCTGCTTTCCCAGGCCATAGCAGAGAGCTGGATCGGAAGTGGAGCAGCCGGGTCTCGAACTGGCGTCCATAGTGGATGTTGGTGCTGCAGGCCAGGGCGTTAACCCACTGTGCCACAGTGCCAGCCCCAGCAAGGTTGACTTTTAGGATTTAATGTCTAACTGTTGCCAAGATAATAACTTAGAATTAGGTCTGAAATGTTAGCTGTAGCTTTACTTGGGGAGCAAGGGACTCATCCTACCTCTGGGACACTGATCTCTGATTGAAAGGGGCCTTTGGAATGGAGTGCTTTGAGCAAGAAAAAGAAGCACCTGCTTTTTTTTTTTTTTTTTTTTTTTTTTTTTTTTTTTTACCCTTGGAAGCACCTAATTCGTTTCTCTAGGATATGCTGAAGGTCAGGTTTTTGTGTAAAATTGCAAGTAGACCATTAAGACACATACATATTTCAGTTGATTAATCCTTGAAAAAAATGATCCTTAGAAAACAGCGTCTGGAGGTCCAAGCCCTTGACCTTTGCCGTTGATTCGACTGCCTGGGGAGGCTGGCTGGACGCCACTGCCAGGGCTGGGGGCAGCACCACATGGGCCAGCCGGGGAGTCTAGCAGGACTTTGGATTTTGTGGTTCTTTTTTCTTTTTAAGATTTCTTTATTTGAAAGGCAGAGTTAGTGAGAGAAGGGGAGAGAGTGAGAGTGAGAGCTCTTTTAGCTGCTGGTTCACTCCCCAGATGGCCGCAATAGCAGGGCTAAGCCCATGAGTGCAGGGGCCCAGACACTTGGGCCATCCTCCGCTGCTTCTCCCAGGACATTAGCAGGGAACTGGATCAGAAGTAGAGCAGCCCGATCTCTAACAGGTGCCAATATGGGATGCTGTCTCAGGCAGCAGCTCAACCTGCCGTGCCACAACGCTGGCCCCTGGCCCCAGATTTTTAAATGCTTGCCACCATCTTCTATTAGTGGAAACTTGATTCCCCTTGGTGTATGAAAAGAGCCCTTTTTGGGAGTATTATTCTGTTAACATTTTTAGTGATTTATGTTTTGACAGGATGATATTGGTCCTTGGATAGAAAAATACACGGTGGGGGGCTTTTGGCAAATTTCATTTCATAATTAGCTATATAATTGAGGGAGCAGAATGTGGCCCATTTCATACTTGGAAGGTTATTTGAGGTGAAATTCTTGGATGCTAATCACAGAGCCCTGTGCTCAGGCCGTGCCCTAAGGACTTTTGTAGGAGCATACTGTGGTATTATGAGCTGCCTCTTTTATGGCTTTTTATTTTATTTTATTTTTTTTAAACAAAACATATTCAAACACAAAGCTCTTCTGAGCACCCAGGAAGAATAAATGTCTCATTTTGGTACGTTAGACTTCGTGCAGTTGACTGCCGAATTAAATTCAACTTGAAGGGAAAGCACCACTGACTCATTATATACATTTTGCATCATTGCACTGTAAGGTCTTCCCTGGGTGTGTGGGAGAAGTTTCTGGACTAAACCGGCATGTGTATGATGGTGAGGCCTTCTCTCCTCACCCAAACCTTTCTGAACAGACATTCCCATTAGTTTTCTTATTTTAGAGAGATTGTTACTTGCCATATATTTGCCAGATGCCATATGAATAATGGGAAAAGAAAACTACTTAGGTTAATAATGCATTTTGTAGACAAGGCCACTTTGACCATGGCCTTGTCTAAAAATGATCAGAGTCAGTGAACTCAGGGGGCTTCCATAGCCTTGGCAGCTCATGACAAGAGCCTAGGGTGATTACTGATGCCATAAACAAGAGTGTCAATTTGTTAAGTCAACAACAGGAGTCACTGTGCACTTACTCCTCATGTAGGATCTTTGTCCTTAGTGTGCTGTGCATTGAGATTTAATGGTATAACTAGTACTCAAACAGTATTTTTCACTTGATGTTTCTGTGTGGGAGCAAACTGTTGAAATCTTTACTTAATGTATGCTAAACTGATCTGTATATAAAGAGAATCGAAAATGAATCTTGATGTGAATGGAAGGGGAGAGGGAGTGGGTAAGGGGAGGGTTGCGGGTTGGAGGGACGTTATGGGGGGGAAGTCATTGTAATCAATATTCTGTACTTTGGAAATTTATATTCATTAAACAAAAGTTAAAAAAAAATAATGCATTTTGTAAAGACACACACACACCTGTCTTTTTGTGTTGAATGTGTCACACTCATTATTCACTACAGTTGCTGTATAGCCATTGGATGCATCCACCTCATTGGTGACACAGGAGCCAGAGGAAAGATGACCCACTTCCTGCATTTCACATTTTTCTGTCTTTGTGCCTTTTTCAGTTTGTGGCACCTTTATTTCATTGTTGGAGTGTTCACACTTTAAGCTGTTCAGGTTTTGATTTCGTTCAATGTGTGGGCTGAATACGGAGGTTTCCTGTATAATCAGTTCTACTAAATTCTTAAAGATGCCTCCAGAAAGTATCACATGTTGAGGAGGCTTTTGGTAATGCTTGAATGAGAGGTAGCTGAGCACAAATAGGATGCACTTGGGTGAAGTGGGAAGGGAGTGGAGGGAAGGGAGAAAGGCCTCTGATTGGTCAGGAGAAACTTCACTTTTGCATAATAATAAGGGATTTCAATGTTTTCTTTGAAAGTAATCATACGTTTTAAGTAGGAGTATAGGTAAGGTTTACAAAAGACATTTTGCAAAGGTTGAGGCTCTGTAGTTGGCAACTCTCATAACCCCAAAGATCCTGTTCTCAAAAGCCAGGAAAAAGCAGTCTGTTTCCAATTATGTATCCCAAAAACTGGTAAAATTAAGCCAAGAAAAATGATCATTTGGGAGGTGGGTTGCTTTTTTGCAGAGGGTAAAAGAGAAAGGACTCTGAACTCACATTTTAAAGAATCTGCTAGTTTTTCTTTATGGCTTGCTGTTGGAAATTAAGAAAAATTTTAGGATTAAAGACTGTATCCTCCTAGGGGCCACTGCTGTGGCATAGTGGGTTAAGCTGCTGCCTGTGATGACATAGGCATCCCATATGGGTGCTGGTTTGAATCCCGGCTGCTCCACTTCTGATCCAGCTCCCTGCTAATGCACCTGGGAAAGCAGTGGAAGATTGCCCAGGTGTTTAGGCCCCTGCATCCACTTGTGAGACCTAGAAGAAGCTCCTGGCTTCTGCCTTTGGCTTGGCTCAGTCCCAGTCATTGCAGCCATTTGGGGAGTGAACCCAAAACGGATGGAAGACCTGTCTCTGCTCCCTCCCCCGACCCTGTAACTCTTTCAAAGTAAACAGATACATAAATAACTCTTTTTTTTTTTTTTAAAAAAAAAAGACTTTCTCCTCCTTAGGTTCCTTTTTGTTTCTGAAGCAACTGGAAGAGCAGTTGGGCAGCTCCTGCTGATGCTGAGGGGTGTAGGCCCAGTGTTCAGAGCCCCACTTATGTTTTTAGTGAGGCTTCATGCTGACCAGTGCTGGGCTAGGGACTCATGGCCCCAAACCTGGTAGTTGATGCTATGGTTTTCTTGTTAGGCTTTTTCACCATGAACACAAATGTAGGCCCTGGTGCTGAGCAGTGGGGAGAAGCAGCAGGAGTTGGTGTGAGCAGAGCGTGGAGGCGGGGATCTGAGAGGTCGGACCTTGCGTAGGTGAATGTGTTGTCCTCAGCCTGTGTCAGAAGCAGCAAGCCTCTCTGAACACCTGCCGCTGCTTTCAGGATTAGTGGGGCCGCGAGACCTGGGTGTTAACTAAGAAGTTTCCTTCCGGGCCAGTACTGTGCTGTAGTGGGCTAAGCCTCCACCTACAGTGTTGGTTCGTATCCTGGCTGCTCCTCTTCTGATCCAGTTCTCTGCTATGGCCTGGGAAAGCAGCGGAGGATGGCCCAAGTGCTTGGGCCCCTTCATCCGTGTGGGAGACCCGGAAGAAGCTCCTTTAGATCAGCCCAGCTCCGGCTGTTGCAGCCATTTGGGGAGTGAACCAGTGGATGCAAGACCTTTCTCTGTCTCTCCTTCTCTCTATCTCCACCTCTCAAATAAATATATCTTAAAAAAAAAGTCTTCCCCCAGCAGAAGCTCATATTTTCCGTTTCTCACACCTTACACCTTCACAAGGTGTTGAATGGGACCCTTTCCTGGGCTCTTGGTTCTGTTCTCTTCTCACCTACTGTTGACTTCTCAGCCTGCTCCCACGCAGGCGTGATGTGGCATGAGAAAAGGTGCAGGGGCCACAATTCCATGCTGGTTTTCTTCATCTGCTTCGTTCTTGCCTTGTTGCACCTGCTGCTTTACTCTCCTTTTCTCCCCTGGTTTTATTTTCTTGGTTTCCCTGGAAAGGGTCTCTGGGTTTTCCACTTCTGTTTCTGCTGTCTCCTCAGTCTTGTTTTCAGTGGGTCCCTTGGTGCATCCCTTGAGGTTCTGTTTTCCTTCTCTCTTTCTCTTCCTGTCGTACAGTTCTGAACTTCAAAGGCAATGTATGCTAGAAAGTCCCAGCTTTGTCTCATACCCGTATTTCCAGCAGCCCTTGGCCTGTGCCGCCTGGTTGCTCTGTAGGTCTTTCTGGGAAAGTTAACTCCAGCAGCCAACATATGCCGACTCTGGGGTCCACAGGCTCATCTCCTTTATGTCCCATGTCAGTCTGTCAGTCAGCGGCACCTGTTACCAAGCTGCAAGCCTGAGTCATGCTTCACTGTCTCCTCATTACTTCCCTGAGCTGAGGAATCCCAGTCTCGTCATGTCTTACCTTGAGAGGCAGAGACAGACAGAGGGCTCTTCCTTCTGCTGGTTCACTCCCCAAGTCTCCAAAACCAGGAGCCAGGAACTTCATCAGGGCCTCCTCTGTGGGTGGCAGGGGCCCAATTACTTGGAAAAATCTTCTGGTGCTTTCCTAGGCTCATTAGCAGGAAGCTGGATAGGAAGCAGAGTAACTGGGACTTGAACCAGTGCTCCAGTATGGGGCAGTGGCATTGCCACTGTGCTACAACGCTGCCCCTAGCACATCTCTCCAGTTGGCATTTTCTTCTCTGTTTCCAAGTTATCATCTCACCTGGGCTATTGGGTTCACCTTCCAGCTGGTTTTCCAGGCTTTGGCATCTCTCTCTAAAATCATTCATCCGTTATCCTTGATACCTTCTAAAACTGATTCTTTGGTTTCTTGCATTTGAAAAGTCTGCCACTCCATTGTCCTTAGCATGGACAGCGTGGTGGTTGTCAGTAGGCCTCAGCCTACTTTTTCTTTCCTCCAGGAACCTCACTATGCTTGTATGAGTCCCCTGTGGTTTCCCAGGCACCCCGTGTTCCTTTGCTGCACATCCCTCCTTCCAGTGTGACTTCCCTGCCTCACCCTGACCCTTCCCCAAGGTGGTCCGCTTCTGTTATTGGAGGCTCTCACTGATGTCAGCTCCTCCAGACTCCTCCTGGCAGGTGCTGCTTTTGCTAGCTCCTGAGAGCTGTTTTCTTCCTCTGGCCAAGTCTTATCTGTTTGTATCCTGGGTGTGTCGCATACATCTGCTCTGAAATATGTGTTGTCAAATTGAATTCTCCGACTCAGCTTCAGTTCAGTTAAAGCTTTGGGGAAAACTCAAACTTAACCACCATTCTAGATTATAGCTACAGAAAGGATGCAGGAAAACAACTGAGAATCGAGGCGTTTAGGGTTAGAGTAGGCCTTTTAGAAATAATCATGGCCAGCGCCATGGCTCACTAGGCTAATCCTCCGCCTGCGGCGCTGGCATCCCGGGTTCTAGTCCTGGTTGGGGCACCGGATTCTGTCCCGGTTGCCCCTCTTCCAGGCCAGCTCTCTGCTGTGGCCTGGGAGTGCAGTGGGGGATGGCCCAAGTGTTTGGGCCCTGCACCCCATGGGAGACCAGGATAAGCACCTGGCTCCTGCCTTCAGATCAGCGCGGTGTGCCGGCTTTAGTGTGCCGGCCGTAGCAGCCATTGCGGGGGTGAACCAACGGCAAAAGGAAGACCTTTCTCTCTGTCTCTCTCTCTCTCACTGTCCACTCTGCCTGTCAAAAAAAAAAAAAAAAAAAAAAAAAAAAAAAAAAAAAAAAAAAAAGGAAAGAAATAATCCTAAGTCTCTCTGAAGATGAGAACAACCAGCGCGGTTAGGTGAGCTGCCCAGGGCCATGCAACTGGTGGGCAGTGCTGCCTGCCCTGTCCCTCTGCAGTCCAGTCTTTACCCAGTAGCCAGCAGGCCTCTGATAGAGCCTAAGTCAGATCCCATCATTCCTTTGCTTAACATGCTTGACTGTTCCTGTCTTTCTTAGAGTAAAAGCTGCAGTTCTTACAGTGATCCAGAAAGTCCTGGACAGCCAGCGCATCACTTCAGGCTGTTACCTTTCTTCTCGGCTCACTCTGCTCCAGCTGCCTGATCTGCACTGTTCCCTGAGCAGGTCAGACATGCTGTCACAGGGCCTTTGCATGTGCTGTTTCCTTCTCTTGGAATGTTTCTTTCCTGGATATCAACATAGTTGACTTCCTGTAGATCCTTAGGCAAAACCGAGAAACCAAACTAAACCAAAGGCCGACACACATGCTTCCTTTGCTCTTCTCTGGTGCGTTTTCTTAGAGCATTTATCCCTATCTGCTGGGTCTTGGTTGTGGTCTGTCTCCAAACTACAATGTGAACTCCACGAGGGCAGGGCTTTGTATGTTTTGTTCCCTGTTGAGTCTCCATACCTAGCACAGTCTTGGCATGGAGCAGATGCTTGATAAATACTTGTGGAATGAATCAGTGAGTGAGCAGAAGTAGATTTTATGGGTTTCTGATAGCTCCAGTTAACTGTACACTCAGGGCATTAGAAAGGGAAAACCATTAGCTTGTCTGGAAGAATGAGAATCTGATTTTTAAAAGCCTCGTGTAAGACCTGTTAGACGAGAACCCTGATCTCTTTTTAATTGAGCGACTGGGGCCTCTCCCCAGCCTTACAAGTGGTTTGGGAAGACTCCCATTTTGCCTCTAACAGGCAGGGGCTTGCCGCGGTTTCTCTCCACCTGTGGTTTGCCCTTTAACCCCTTCGACTACAAAGATGAAAAGTAAACACAGCATTAAAGAGAAGCGCTGCGGCGGGGAGGGGATGGGGCAGCAGGCAGAGTTTCCCTGTGGCCCCGACATCTGCCCTTGGCTCTGAGCCCATCCCTCTGGGAGGCTCCCAGTACTTTCTAGAAGCTGCTCTGCTTGGGGGCTGGGCTCCAGGGAACAGCATTGCATCTTCCAGGCCAGATGAGTTTTGCTTTGATGTTCAGATGTCTTTGGAAAGACATGTTGGTTTTAGGCAAAAAGGACATCAGAGAAAGATTCTTTTAAAAGTTCAATTACCATCTTAATTCTGAAGTGACGTTTTAACCCTTCCGGAGAGAGAGGATTGAATTGCGATTCCTCCTTACTTCAGTCAGCGATGCCGCTGAGGAATGAGACTGGTGGGACCCGGTGCTATGAAACTAGACTTACATCCAAGGGCGAAGGAACCACGTGTGAAGAGTGGGATCGGAGCGGGTAGTGGTTATAGGGCGTGAGGAGCATGATTTATATTGGTGTAACATTCAGGTTAGGGTACCTTGCCTCTACCAAGATAACATCCCTGTGGCTCCTACAGGGCCCTCCTCCCCAGGACAGGAAGCCCAACCAAGGGAGTCGAGGGCTTGGGAGGAAGTTGTTGGCCACGTGTAAGGCCAGTGGGTAATTTTGCCACAGTGTTCAAAATTATCAAATGGGAAGCAGAATGAACAGTGACTACTTAACGTCCCTAGCTGTCACTCGCTGAGCCCTCCCAGCACCACGCGAGGTATTAAGTTCTTGCTATGTTATTAACTCACTTGGTCCTCATAACACAACCCCGTGAAGGAGATAGAATCATCATCTCTACTTTGCCCATCAGGCGTGGAGGTTTAAGTAAGTTGATTGTAATTATAGGGTTTAAACCTAGGTGGGCTGTGGGGGTCCCATACTTTCCAGTACGTTACACTGCAGTCAGTGCCTACATCCCCCAACCCCTTGGGATGCTCTCTCCTCTGGGCTTTTGCACTTGCTAGTCCCACTGCCTGGAATGCCTTGCCTTCAGATAGCATCCAGGCCTTGTCCCTGGGGCTGGCTTGGCGGTGCAGCAGGTTAAGCTGCTGCTTGAGATGCCAGTATCCTATACCAGAGTGCTGGTTTGAGTCCTGGCTGCTCTGCTTCTGATCCAGCATCCTGCTAGTGTGCTTTGGAAGGCAGTGAATGATGGCCCAAGTGCTTGGGCCTCTGCCACCTGTGTGGGAGCCCTGGGTGGTGTTCATGCCTCTTGGCTTTGACCTTGCATCTCTCTCTCCACTCTCTCTTTTATGAGCTTCATTATTTTTTGCCGTAGGACTTCCATGCCTTGATATGTATTTTTTCTGTCTCCCCTCCCTCCTTCTTTGCAGGTGAACTCCATGAAAACAGGGATGTATTTAGTTTACTGTTGTGTGCTCAGCTCCCTGAACAGTGCCCCACATATGGTAGATACTGGTGAGTGTTTGTTGAGGGAATGAATGAAGCAGAATAAAACTGATCAAACCTTGCCACCATGGTTTCAAGACAAAATCATTTGTTCCTTGTGTCTGATCTTGTCAGACTGTCCACTGCCAGAATGTGACCGTTCATACAGGGTCTCTGGTGTCCACATGGTTTTGTGACCAGCTGTAGAGCCAATATTTCTTTTTTTTTTTTTTTCCTGGGCAGTCAGTTGCCTCTGAAGCAGCTCCTGTTTGCAGCGGTAAAGAGCACAGGCTGTAGAATTACATGGACTTGGGCTCAAATGCTGGTGCTGGGAACTTTCTAGCCTGGGACCTTGGGATTGCTTCACTCTTTTTTTTTTTTTTTTTTAAGATTTATTTATTTATTTGAAAGGCAGAGAGTTACACAGAGAGGAGAGGCAGAGGTTTTCCATCTGCTGGTTCACTCCCCAGTTGGTTGCAACAGCCAGAGTTGCGCCAATCTGAAGCCAGGAGCCAGGAGCTTCTTCCAGGCCCGAGGACTTGGACCATCTTTTACTGCTTTCCCAGGACATAGCAGAGATCTGGATCGGAAGTGGAGTAGCTGGGACTTGAGCCAGCATCCATATGGGATGCCGGCAGTGCAGGCGATGGCTTTACCCGCCACACCTCAGTGCCGGCCCCTGCTTCAACCTTTGGAGCCTCACTCTTCTGTCTCTTTGGGTTGTTGAGAAGACTGAATGGGAAACTGTGAAGCACACAGTAAGTGCACAGTAAATGGTGGTCAAGCTGTCTGTGGGGTCAGAAGAAATCAAGGAGTTAGCCTGAAATAAGACCACGAGTGTGGGGTACAAACACTGAACAGCCCCAGAATAATTACAGAGCAGCACGTGGACAAGTCTTGGCTTTGCTACTGACTAGCTGTGTAACAGTGCATCAGGTCTTTGAGTCTTTCTAATTCTTGGTTTGCTTAGCTGTAAAATTAAAGGGTTGGAGTAGATATCTAATTCTAACATTCTGAGTTGGCTCTGAGTAGGAGATAACATGAAACAAATTATTCCCAAGATGTTAAAGAGACAGTGATATAGTGGGCTGGGATTAATCAGAAGTGGCTTTGGGGAAGAGATGAATTCTTGCACTTCGAAGAATAGTATAAAAAATGGCAGATTTTGATCAAATGAGTAGATCTGACCATGTTCAGGTTTTGTGTGTGCTTGAATTGCTATAAAGATACTGCCTTAATCATTTTTCTGCTTATATATATTATATATTTAATACCACTAATATAGTCAGTATTTTATTGACTGTTATATTATCAAGTTGAATGTTTTTCTCAGATAACAGTTTCCAGTATTGCTAAATTATTCCTGCTAGCCATTATATGATCATGCATTTCAGATTTCCACAAGTGTGTTTAAGGTCTCATTTTCTATGAGGGCTTTAAGATAATGAAAATTATAAGTAAGGTATAAAATGGAATACATTCTGATCCAGTGTCTTACTAGAGATGAGGAATATAAAGACCAGAATGTTGTCTGAGCTTGTAATTAACACTGATGACAGAACTTCTGCCTCTTGTTTTCTTGAGAATGTTTTCAGTTCTTTTATTATTATTATGATTTAAAGATTTATTTGTTTATTTAAAAGGCAGAGTTACAGATAGAGAAGGAGAGACAGAGAGAGAGGTCTTCCATCTGCTGGTTCACTCCCCAAATGGCTGCAGTAGCCAGGGCTGGGCCAGGCTGAAGCCAGGAGCTGGGAGCTTCATTTAGGTCTCCCATGTGGATGGCAGGGACCTAAGTACTTGGGCCATCATCTGCTTTCCCAATTGCATTAGCAGGGAGCTGGATCAGAAGTGGAGCAGCTGGGACACGACTGGTACCCATAAGGGATGCTGGTGTTGCAGGTGGCAGCTTAATCTGCTATGCCAGAGCCTATTAGAATTTTGTTTAAAGATTTATTTATTTGAAAGGCAAAGCAAGAGAGAGAGAGAGAGAATGAGAATGAGAAATATCTTCTCCCTTCTAGCCGCTGGTTTCATCTAGGTCTCTTACATGTTGGCAGTTGCCCAAGTACTTGGGCCATTTTCCATTGCCTTTCCAAGCACATTAGCAGGATGCTGGATTGGAAGTAAAGCAGCCAGGACTGAAATTGGCAGTCTGATGTGGAATGCGGGTTTAATCTGCATCACAACACTGGTCCCCTTTCTTTATTTGAGAGGCAGGGAAGGGGTAGGGGAGTTAGTGTGAGAGAGGGAAACTGCTGGAGCTGGCAGTATGGCTTAATGGGTAAAGCTGCCCTCTGTGACGCTGGCGTCCTAAATGGGCACCGGTTCAAATCCTGGCTGTTCCACCCCTAATCCAGCTCCCTGCTAATGTGCCTGGGAAAGCAGTGGAAGATGGTCCAAGTACTTGGCCCTTGCCATGCATGTAGGAGACCTAGGAAACTCCTGGCTTCTGTCTTAGACTTGGTCCAGCCCTGGCCATTGCAGCCATTTGGAGAGTGAACCAGTGAATGGAAGATCTCTTTCCCTGTCTCTCCCTCTTTTTCTTCCTGTAACTCTGCCTTTCAAATAAATAAATCTTAAAAAAATATAAAATTCCAGGGCAGGCATTTTGGCATGGTGGATAAAGCTGCTGCCTGCAGTGCCGACATCCCATATGGTTCGAGTCCTGGCTGCTCCATTTCCGATCCAGCTCTCTGCTGTGGCCTGGGAAAGCAGTGGAAAATGGCCTAAGTCCTTGGGCCTCTGCACTCATGTGAAAGACGGGGAAGAAGTTCTGGCTCCTGGCTTCAGCTTGATGCGGCCATCTGGGGAGTGAACCAGCAGAAGGAAGACCTCTCTTTCTCTCTCTGCCTCTGCCTCTCTATAACTTTGCCTCTCAAATAAATAAGTACATCTTTAAAAAAATGCAAAATTTTGCTATAAACTACTACTTATATTATCTTGCTACTAGTGGTTTGCAAGTCTAAGTGTATTTTAACCATAAAACAGCAGTGACTACTATTTGTTGAAAATGGACTGTGTAGGGTCAGGTATTGCTTTAGATACCACCACATATTCTGTTTCATGTGTTGTAATCAAAGTATTGTCACCATATGGCAGCCGAGGCAGTAGTCAGCCAGCCAGATTTTGAACTCCCAAATTTAGTTCTGTCTGCATTCTAGCTTTAAAGTAGACACTCTCATAAGATGATAAGCAACAGACATATTGGAAATGTTAAATAGAAAGAGTGACTCTTAAAGTATCGCAGAAGTGGCTAAAAAATCCTACCTAGTTTGTGAATTTGAAATATATATATATATATGTATTTATTTATTTAAACAACCTTGTGGGTTGTGCCCATGCCCAGCCTGCCTGTTTTGCTGTATTTCACTTGGGAGTGAGGTCTGTGGCGCTTGGGCTTTTAAGGACTGACTGCAGTCCTTCTCGGCCACGGATGCCAGGGCCAGATGTGCTGAGCGTGCTCCGAGCCAGGAGGCCCGCCCTGGAGTGCAGCCTGAGCGGCGCAGGGGGAGTGCAGGCCAGCCTCGAGCCTCAGCTCCCACCCCAGGAGCCTTCTGCCTCCCTTCCACTGGCTTCCCGTGAAATTCTTGACTAGTGCACGTAAGTCTTGTCTTTTCCTGGCACTGGCTGGCAAAATGTGTTGGGACCTTGATTAACCTTAAGGCCCCAGGATAATAGATGTCTTTGGTAGAGACAGCCTGCTAAGGAGACATACGCCCAGCCGCCCGTAGTTCTTGCGGCAACCCTGTGATGTAGGGAGGTTTCGTTACGAAGGAGAAATCCCGCACCCCATTCTGTTTGCACCTGCATCCTTTTCCACCTGATCTGTGGCTGTAGGACCCAAAGTGGCATTCCATGTGCCCAGGCCTCCTCTGTGCTCTAATTCAGTATCCATGGAAATCTCCCCAACCCCAGCTGATTGGCTGCTTCCCTGCTTGAACCCCTTCTTGAATCCCGCTCTTTCCCTTTTGGCCCTGCAGCCCTGCTCCCTCTGGTGTCAGGGCCCTGAACTGCTGCCTCTCTCCATTGTCCTTGCATAGCCTCAGGTGGCTGATAACTGCTCCTCCCGAGCTCTCACCATATTGTGCAATTCCACCTTTCCTTTAGAGCTCTTATCCTCTTGTGTAATTACAAACTTTTGATTATTTATCTCTGTATGCGGACAGGATTTTAAGCCCAAGGGGGACAAAGAACGTGTCTCTTTGCTTGATCAATACATCCACATTGGCTGGCATCAAGTTAGCAATGAACAAAGATTTGTTGAGAGAAGAAAGGAAGCTCGGGAAATGAAATGTCTTGCCTGAAGTAGTAAGTGATACTACCTTTACTGGGATACCAGGATACTTGAGAAAGTTGGTGGCGGATGGAATTAAAAGTTTGTTTGGGTACAACGAAGTCTTGAAATTCGTGCATAATGAGGGGGCTTCAGAAACTTTGTGGAAAACGTGTATTATGAAGAAACTGCACGGATTTCAAAATTGTCCCACGTCAAAATAAATGTGTCTTTTACTTCCATTTTCCATAAGCTCTTAGTGCCCTCCACTGAGCTCTGCCAGGGCAGCACTTTTGGCTCCTTTGTTCACTGTTGTACTCTTGGCTTCCTGGACAGGGCCTGGCACACAGTAGTAAATATTTGCTGAATATCGATAGTACTTGGATGTGCATCCAGAGATTTCTTATCCAGATCTAGGACTTGGCCTTCTTGTGCCAAATTTGCCAGTAAACGGAGATTGGGAATTATCCAGTTTTCCTGCATAGTGGAGAAATCTGAGAGTTGCTATTGTGCCTCAGGAAGGCGGCTTTGCTTTCTCTGTGTACAGGTTTTAAGGGCATCCAAATGTCATCAGACAAACAACAGTATCTGTTCTACATCCTGTACACCCCTCGTGTACAGGCTGCCAAGCTAGAAATCAATGTCATCCATCCTGCCTCTGTTCTGATCCCCTGAACAGCATACTGACTGGCCATCAGAGCAGCTCCTGCACCAGCTGTTATTTTACCATTTGCAGAATTCACAGCGTGTACTTCTCCAGAAAGTTCACTTAAATGTAGCCTAGAAACATTTTAATGGATCTGTTAGAAAACTGTTTTATACGTAAGGTACCAGAAACTCAGGTGTTGTTTACTATTTGGATTTGGGCGATGGTGATTTTTCAGTTCCACCCAATATATCTCTGTCCTTAAGACCTTCACATTTGTTGACTATTTCCTGACTCTTCCGTACCCCTCCACAAGTGCGGGTGAAATAGGGTTGGTGTTCGAGTATGGCAAAGCATAGATTTGTGCTTCAACTTGCCCTTTGCATTTTCAAAGAACTTTATTTATTATTGTTTCCGTCCTTGGCCCTGAATAAAGTTACAGTTGTGGTCAGTGATGCTGTGTGTGGAGAGCATATCAACGATGTGGAAGGATTCTCCTTCCCTTGGAATGAATGTTCTGTGTTCCGAGACTGACTACTGAGAGGGAATGAGGCCCAGCTTGTGGCGAACCTGAAGCTGGGACGCGGAGTGGTGGTCATGGGAAGAGACCCAGTTCTGAGCCTTGACCTCTGCCCTGTTATTTGGGGCAAGCACTGGTCTTGGGTTTTCGGGCTCTTTGTCTTTAAAATCATGTTGTTGTCTTCCAACTTTTGAGCACTGTTGATGTACTCTTCAGCATGTTGCTTACAAGTGAATCACAATTTGGTTATGATTTCACCTCATCTCATGTAGATAGTTGTGCATGCTAGCTTTTAGGGAGTAGTAATTTTTTTCTTACTGTCTCTTGGCTTACTGTCAGACATCCATTTTTGTCGCAATTTTCCTTAAAGATAGAGCAAGATTTGTTCTCCAGAAACAAACAAAAAGCCTCAACTCAGGGAATAGTGTTCCCAATCAGTTCCTTTTGAACGTTGGTTTAAGCATGATTGCTTGTAAGGATCCATCTGTGTGGGATTCTTTTCAGCTAATCCTGCACGTACCTGAGGGGCACCCGGCAGCTGGGGCCCTCGTGACCAGTTTAATGACTTCAGAAATAAGCACAGGGGAACTCTGAAATGAGCACGTTCATCTATTTTTGATTTCCATAAGCCATTAAGGGCTCACTCAGAATGTTCTTCTGTTAATTTGTGGATACTAAATGCTCTCAGTGGGACACCTTGCTGAGAGGTGGACAAGAGGCTGTTCCACAGTAGTCCCCAAATTGTGCTTTCATGACCTCAGAGCACCCTGTGGTTACTTCTGAAGAAAGCATTTGGCTCATAAGGTCCAAAGAGACTGAGTGAGCTGAGACCACAAAGCCAGCATCAGGGGTCCCTGGCCTGTGCGCCCTGAGTGTGAAAGAACCCCCCTAGAAGAAGAGAGTTTGGATTTCCCTAGTTGGGCTTCCAATCTACAGCTTCCCAGCAGCCTTCAGCCGCGAGCATTCCTCTGAGCAGGGAACTGGTCCCCAGGCCGTGTGTTTGGACGCCCACGTGTGCAAGTCTTGGCGAGAAACGGAGCTCTAGCCAAGGGGAACGACACGCTCCCTGGTTTCCTTCTCCTCGCGTTAGGATGCTGTCACCACACTGGACAGATGAGACAGAAACCTTCAGCAGTTTATTTTCATCTGACCAAGTCACACTACGGATAGCCTTTTAAACCCAGAGCAGAAAAAGCACTGCCTTTGTTAGAAACAGCAGCGTGGAGTTTCAACTTGTCTTGGACTTCCTCGGAGATGTTTTCGGATCCGGTGTGAACTCGCTGTGGTTTGCCTTTGGGCACCAAGCTGTTTGGCTTGGCTCTGTTATATCTGTAATTGCTGCATTTTAATAATTGCCCAATATTCTTGTCAGCAATTTGCAGTCTATATTTTTAATAGAATCATTTGCCTTTCTTTTCCGCAGGCTCCTTCAGCCCCGGATTAACGCGGCTCAGTCCCGCAGACCCTCTGCAGCGGCGGGCAGGGGGTGACGCAAGCCCATTAAATACCCACCCGGCCTCGCGCCGCTTGTGATCCTGAGCCCCATACAAATCCTCTGGGAAGCCATCTTCTTCCAAGAGCTCCTAGAGCTTGCTTGAAAACACGTGCCTGTAGCATTTGCCGAAATAGCATATTATTTTGGAGAGTTCTTCCCTGTCAATTCATACAGGAAATCTTTTTTTTTTTTTTTTTTTTTTTTTTTTAATTTGAGAGACAGAGACAGTACTCCCATCCACTGGCCTATCCCCCAAGTGGCCTGGGCTGGGCTGGGCTGAAGTTGGGAGCTGGGACCCCAACCCGGATCTCTAATGTGGGTGGAAAGGACTCAATTTCTTGAGCCATCACCACTGCCTCCCAGGATCTGCACTGGCAGGAAGCTGGAACTGGGAACTGGGAATGAGACTTGAGCCCAGGTACTCCAGTGTGGCACATGGGTGCCTTACTTAACCACCAGGCCAAATGTCTCCCTTGGAAATCCATTTTTTTTTTTTTGAAAAAGGGGAAAAAGTGAGCTAAAGTCTCTTTACTGTTGTTGAGTCTTTAAGTTAACAGAAGCTTTCCATTTATCTGAGGTGATGTGCAATTATGATGATAATTGAACTCAAAGACATGTTTGAAGACCATATCATGGCTTCCAAATTGTCTCTCTAGCTTTGTCAGTTTTTGAGACAAGACCATTGTGCCATCAGCAAACTTGTGCTTCTGCACGGCTATATATATATATATATATATATATTTTTTTTTTTTTTTGACAGGCAGAGTGGACAGTGAGAGAGAGACAGACAGAGAGAAAGGTCTTCCCTTGCCGTTGGTTTACCCTCCAATGGCCGCCGCTGCAGCCGGCGCACCGCGCTGATCCGATGGCAGGAGCCAGGTACTTATCCTGGTCTCCCATGGGGTGCAGGGCCCAAACACTTGGGCCATTCTCCACTGTACTCCGTGGCCACAGCAGAGAGCTGGCCTGGAAGAGGGGCAACCGGGACAGAATCCAGCGCCCCAACCAGGACTAGAACCCGGTGTGCCGGCGCCGCAAGGCGGAGGATTAGCCTAGTGAACCGCAGTGCCGGCTGGATATATTGTTCTTTTAGTGGTTCTACTCTGTAGTGTATGTCTCTTTTTTTGGTCTGCTATAATGTTTATTTTGCAGTAAATAAGATTTAACTGGTTTTACAGTGATAGCTAAGAATTATATAAGTAACTACATTCTAATATTTTCTTTTTTTTTTTTTTTTTTGACAGGCAGAGTGGACAGTGAGAGAGAGAGACAGAGAGAAAGGTCTTCCTTTGCCGTTGGTTCACCCTCCAATGGCCACCGTGGCCGGCGCGCTGCAGCTGGCGCACCGCGCTGATCCGATGGCAGGAGCCAGGTACTTCTCCTGGTCTCCCATGGGGTGCAGGGCCCAAGCACTTGGGTCATCCTCCACTGCACTCCCTGGCCACAGCAGAGAGCTGGCCTGGAAGAGGGGCAACCGGGACAGAATCCGGCGCCCCAACCGGGACTAGAACCCGGTGTGCCGGCGCCGCAGGAGGAGAATTAGCCTAGTGAGCCGCGGCGCCTACATTCTAATATTTTAAAAACAGACTTATTTAAAAGGCAGAGCTACAGAGAGGGAGAAACAGAGATGGGGGTTGGGGAGAGGGAGAGAGAGAGGGGTGTTTTCCACCTGCTGGTTTACTCCCCCAGTGGTCATAAAAGCCAGGTTTGGGCCAGGCCAAAGCCAGGAGCCTGGAACTCCATCCAGGTGTCCTACATAGATAGCGGGGGTCCAAGTACTTGGGATGCCTTCTCCTTCCTTCCCAGGCACATTAGTAGGAAGCTGGATCAGGACTTGAACTGGCATTTAGGTATGAGGTGCTGGCATCACGAGCAGTGGCTTGACCTGCTGTGCCGTCACACTAGTCCTGTACTGATTTATCAGTGTAAATATCTCAGAGATGGGCAAGAAGAAAATGGCTTCTTGTGTGCTAGGCACTGTTGTAATTGTGTGTGTGTGTGTGTATAAATAAAATAAATCCTCAGAACAGCCTATCCTACCATAGTATAGGTTCATTCATGAAGTGTAATCTGCATAATCCCAGCTCCCATTTGATGGGTGGTAGGAGGACCTGGACAGAGTGCTAACTTCCATCATTGTCCATGTTCTACTCTAACTAAGCTCTTAATCAATGCCATATGCCAGGATTGAACCACAGTGCCTCTTATGTGTGTAATAATTTTAAAACATTTCAGAAATTATTTTGTTAAAATGATTTGAGAGAGAGTGAAAGAGTAAAAGAGGAGAGAGAGCAAGAGTGATAGAGAATGAGTTCTCATCTACAGGCCCACTCCCCAAATGCCTTCAGCAGCCCTGGGCTGAGGCTAGAGTAGGGAGCTGGGAACTCAGTCCAGGCTGTCTAACTGGACAGGAATCCAATTATCTGAGCCATCACTGCTGCCTCCCAGAGTCTACATTAGCAGGAAGCTGGAAACAGGAACTGGAACTGGGAATTGAACCTAGGTACTCTGGTGTGGGTCATGGGCATCTTAACCTCTAGGTTAAGTGTTACCCCTAAGAAATTCTGTTTGAAATTAGGACTTTATTGTTAGTATTTCTAGACAAGTAATATCTGTACATGTACAAAACCCGAAGGGAATGCGGTGAGCTCCTGCTCCCTCCCACCCCTGTCCCTCAGTCACCTTCCTTCCCTCCTCCTGGGCAGTTAGTGTTGAAACTGTGAAGAGCTTGGATCACTGCGAGGAGTGAGCTAAGGACATTTAGTTAGAAACTCATTTTACTATTGTTGTTATGCTGTTTTTATGCTGTCTCCTACAAGTGCCCCGGCTGGCTTTGTCTCTGAGGTTAGCAAGAAGCCCTTGTGTGTGGTAGTTTCTGGGTGAAGGTGACCAGGCTGCAACCTGCCATTTGAGATGGGTGCTGAAAGCTTACCGCCTGCTTCCTCCCAGGCTTAGAGCATGCAGGGTCTTTGCACTTTTATCCAGTTGTTGGATGAGTTTTATTGCAAATGAGGGGGAACCATTGCTGGAACGAGCTAGGTGTGCATTAAACGCTTGCTGAATCAGACACCTGTGAGCTGTGCCAGGCTCAGAGTGTCTAAACAATTGAACTGTTAGGGCCAGGGAGAAATTTTCTTCCTTCCTTCCTTCCTTCCTTCCTTCCTTCCTTCCTTCCTTCCTTCCTTCCTTCCTTCCTTCCTTCCTTCCTTCCTTCCTTCCTTTCTTTCTTTCTTTCTTTCTTTCTTAAGATTCATTTATTGAGCCGGCGCCGTGGCTCAATAGGCTAATCCTCCACCTTGCGGCGCCGGCACACCGGGTTCTAGTCCCGGTTGGGGCGCCGGATTCTGTCCCGGTTGCCCCTCTTCCAGGCCAGCTCTCTGCTATGGCCAGGGAGTGCAGTGGAGGATGGCCCAGGTGCTTGGGCCCTGCACCCCATGGGAGACCAGGAAAAGCACCTGGCTCCTGGCTCCTGCCAGGATCAGCGCGGTGCGCCGGCTGCAGCGGCGGCCATTGGAGGGTGAACCAACGGCAAAAGGAAGACCTTTCTCTCTCTGTCTCTCTCTCTCACTGTCCACTCTGCCTGTCAAAAAAAAAAAAAAAAAAAAAAAAAAAAAAGATTCATTTATTTATTTGAAGGAGTTATACACAAAGAGAAGGAGAGGCAGAGAGAGAGGTCTTCCATCGCTGATTCACTCCCCAGTTGGCTGCAACGGCCTGAGCTGCATTGATCCGGAGCCAGGAGCCAGGAGCTTCTTCTGAGTCTTCCATGTGGGTGCAGGGGCCCAAGGAGTTGGGCCATTTTCTACTGCTTTCCCAGACCATAGCAGAGAGCTGAATTGGGAGTAGAGCAGCCGGGACTCAAACCGGTGCCCATTTGGGATGCCGGCACTGCAGGCAGCAGCTTTACCCACTATTCCACAGCTCCAACCCCAGAAATTTTCAAGTTAAGCAAACCACCTCCAAACTCTCATTCAAGACTGAAAGGGCCGGCGCTGTGGCACAGCAGGTTAACTCCCTGGCCTGAAGCGCTGGCATCCCATATGGGCACCGGTTCTAGTCCCGGCTGCTCCTCTTCCAATCCAGCTCTCTGCTATGGCCTGGGAAAGCAGTAGAAGATGGCCCAAGTCCTTTGGCCCCTGCACCCATGTGGGAGACCCAGAAGAAGCTCCTGGCTCTCTCTGGCTGTTGTGGCCATTTGGGGAGTGAACCATTGGATGGAAGACCTCTCTCTGTCTCTACCTCTCTCTGTAACTCTTTCAAATAAATAAAGATAAATCTTAAAAAAAGAAAAAAAGACTGGATAGGAGCTGGGTAGAGGCCTCGATCCTGTAGAGTTACCAGAGTCCGAGTGAGACAGAGGAAAGGCTTTTTCCTCTTTTATTCTTTTTAAAGATTTATTTGTTTGTTCATTTATTTGAAGGGCAGAATTGCAGAGAGAAAGGGAAAGAAAGAGATTGTCTACCTGCTGGTTCACTCCCCAAATAGCCACAATGGCCAGGGCTAGGGCTGGGCCAGGCTGAAGACAGAAGCATGGAACTCCATCCAGGTCTCCCACACCAGTGTCAGGGGCCCAAGTAACTCGGTCATGTTTTGCTGCTTTCCCAGGTCAATTCACTGGGAGCTGGATCAGAAGTGGAGCAGCTGGGATTCGAACTGGTGTTCCTATGGGATGCTGGTGTTGCAGGAGGCAGCTTAACCCCCTATGTCACAACGCCGGCCCCTTTTTTCTTTTTAAAATGTCAGCAA
The DNA here is from genome assembly GCF_051225735.1 of Oryctolagus cuniculus. Classification (NCBI taxonomy): domain Eukaryota; kingdom Metazoa; phylum Chordata; class Mammalia; order Lagomorpha; family Leporidae; genus Oryctolagus; species Oryctolagus cuniculus. The sequence continues at coordinate 79,401,727 of NC_142873.1, forward strand.
ACAGAGAAATAAGAACTTTGCCTTTTTGTGGTTCTGTATTTTTTCAGATAGGGTCTTGATGTAATTTAATTTGATCCTTGTGATAACCCTGTCATTATAACATTAGAGTGAGTCTCTAATCAGAGCTATTTGTGCCTCCTTGCTGGCAGGAGGGACCATGTGTATCAAGTGTCACTGTTGACTCTAGGACCACGGCTGAACGGCCGATGTTCTGCTACAATATGCCCTGAGTTTCTTCTGTATTCCTTACTCTCCCATATAGAACTGAAGGGTTTAAAGTGTCAAAAGTAAGCATGTGATTTGTGAAAGTATTTACCATAAAAACCTTTTGTAGGTAATTACCACTCCTACTGCTGTTCGGCATCTATGATACATTTCTCTCTGTTTTTATTTTTTGAAGATTTATTTATTTATTTGAAATGCAGAGAGAAGAGAAAGATCTTCCATCTGCTTGTTCACTCCTCAAATGACTACAGCAGCCAGCGCTGGGCCAGGCTGAAGCTAGGGAGCCTGGAATACCATCTGGGCCTCCCACACGGATGGCTGGGGTCCAGCACTTGGGCCATCCTCTGTTGCTTCCCCAGGCTCCTTAGCAGGGAGCTGGATCAGAAGTGGAGACCAGGACTCAAACCAGGGCTCAGATAGGGGTTGCCAGTGTCACAGGTGGGGCTTAAGTGACTACACCACAATGCCAGACCATATGATAAATTTCTTACCCGTTTCAGAGATCCTTCATTTACCTTTAATGTGCACTTGTTTATGAAAGGAAGTTTCTGCATTCAGTGTTTGGACTGAAATTTGTTTACTTTTATAGGCAGCTTGGAAACCGCGACGAAGGACTGCGAGGCCATTGCGGATTCGTGAAGACTGTGGTTAGGCAAGGTGGCCGTGTGAGCGGCGCTGCTGGAGGAGCAAAGATGACTTCCCGCTACGTGGTCGCTGTGTTTGCCCTCATGAGCTCCTGTGTAGCCACGGCAGGTAAGCTGCGTATCGTCAATTGCACACTCATTGTATTCTTTCTGGGTGTATCCTTCCGTCCTGTCTTTACTTTGGAAGAATTAAGTCCATGTGGAGTTAATGTAAAACTTGAGTTGTGTTCCTTAGGGAAATAGAATATTTGACTACTCCACAGATACATGGTATGTTTGCCTGTGTTACATTTACCAGGCTGGTGTGTAATATTCCAATGGCAGTGACACATATATCTAACTACTTGTCTATGTTGAGACTGGCAGAAAAAAATATGCTACTAATTAATTCCAGTTCGTTTTGTTTTTGAGTAGAATATACTTACATTTTTGTTCCTAAATAAGGGTTTCAAGAAAGCCATTTTATACTTTTTTTAAAAAAGATTTTATTTATTTATTTGAGAGGTCACAGAGAGAGAGAGGGAGAGACAGGGAGAGAGGTCTTTCATCTGCTGGTTCACTCCCCAGATGGTTGCATCGGCTGGAGCTGAACTGATCCAATGCCAGGAGCCAGGAGCTTCTTCTGGGCCTCCCACACAGGTGCCGTTCTACTGCTTTCCCAGGCCACAGCAGAGAGCTGGCTCAGAAATGGAACAGCCAGGACTCGAACCGGCACCCATATGGGATGCTGGGACTGCAGGCAGAGGCTTAGCCTACCATGCCACAGTGCCGGCCTCTGATTTTATACTTTATTACAAAATAAATAGGTCTAGGCAGAGGTGATACTCCTTGCTTGGGTGCATTTTTTTTTTTAGTTAAAAAGTTATTTATTTATTTTATTTGCAAGATAAAGGAGAAAGGGAGTGAACTCTCATCTGCTGGTTCATTCTCTAAATGCCTACAACAGCTGGGGCTGGGCCAGGCCAAAGCCACAAGCCCAGAACTCCATCTGGGTCACCCACATGAGTGACAGGGACCCAGCTGCTTGAGCCATCACTGCTGCCCCCCAGCGTGTGCATGAGAGAAGCTGGAATTGGGAGCATGGCAGCAGCTTTACCTCAGTTACTCTCAGATGGAATGTGGGCTGCTGGCCCCTAATTATGTCTACTTTACATACTTTAATATGTAATTTTTTTTTTTTTTTACAGGCAGTGGACAGTGAGAGAGAGAGAGAGACAGAGAGAAAGGTCTTCCTTTTGCCGTTGGTTCACCCTCCAATGGCCGCCGCGGCCAGTGCGCTGCGGCCGGCACATCGCGCTGATCTGAAGGCAGGAGCCAGGTGCTTCTCCTGGTCTCCCATGGGGTGCAGGGCCCAAGCACTTGGGTCATCCTCCACTGCACTCCTGGGCCATAGCAGAGAGCTGGCCTGGAAGAGGGGCAACTGGGACAGAATCCGGCGCCCCGACCGGGACTAGAACCCGGGGTGCTGGCGCCGCTAGGTGGAGGATTAGCCTAATGAGCTGCGGCGCCGGCTAATATGTAATTTTTGAAAAAGATTTTATTTCTTTTTTTGAAATAATTACACAGAGAGAGGAAAGACAGAGAGAGAGAGATAATCCATCTGATTGTTCACTCCCCAATTGGCCTCAATGGCCAGAGCTGCACCGATCCGAAGCCAGGAGCCAAGAGCTTCTTCTGGGTCTCCCACGTGGATGCAGGGGCCCCAAGGACTTGGGTTTTCTTCTACTGCTTTCCCAGGCCATAGCAGAGAGCTGGATTGGAAGAGGAGCAGCTGGGACTAGAACTGGCGCCCATATGGGATGTTGGCGCGTCAGGCCAGGGCGTTAACCCGCTGTGCCACAGCGCTGGCCCCAATATGTAATTTTTTAAAAAGTAGAGAAATGCACCCTGCTTCCTGTAGGCCATCAGAGCGCAGCTGGCCATGAGAAGCCTAGAACGTGGTTGGAATGGTGTTGCTTAAGTCAGAGTATCCAGTCCCCCACACCAGCATCTTCGTGTTCTCTGTCAAGGTTGCTTAAGAAATTTGGAAGCCCAATTTGCTCTATTTCGTTATAATTTGCTTTGTGTCTATTCTATAATGAGCTATATAAAACTGATTTGTTGGGCCAATTCTGGAAACTGGCAGGTTTCAACAAGCAAAGCATTAACTTGAGAAATGATTAGCCTCTTGGTTTTGGCTATTGAATTGCACATACAGAGGAGAGTGGTAATAATTGCCATGTCTTGAGATTGCACCACAACCAGGCACTGGGCTGAACAATTATAAATATAAAACTGAATCAGGATGGTCTTATTTTACGAGCTCTCTTAAGCACAGCTCTGAGTTAGGTGCAATTATTTTTGCTGTTTTATAGATGAAGGAATGAGATAGGGAGAGATGAGGTAATTTGCAGTGTCATGGGGCTGGGGAGTGGGGAAGCCAGAGTTTACATCTGCGTCCTAACCTTGTGTCATACTGAAGAAGCCGTACCACATGAAAGACCAGTAGACTCAAATCGGGTGTCACAGGCACGGGCCGAGCGGAAGCCACCTGGCTGAAACGGCTTGTGAGGTTGGAAGGGATGATGTCCTTTTTGTTACCGATGTCTTGAAAGAAAGTTGCCAGATTTTTGTTTTTTTCTTTAAATTCTATTTTCATTTTATTTGAAAGATAGAGACTGAGACAGATACGCACGTGCGTGCGCGCGCGCACACACACACACACACACACACAGATATCTTGCATTTGCTGCTTCATTCCCCAAATACCCGCAGCCATTAGGACTGAGCTGGGCTGAAGCCAGGAGCCTGGAGTGCCATCTGAATGTCCCATAGGGGTGAAAGGGACCCTCGTACCTGAGCCATCATCTGCTGCTTTCCAGGGTGCATGTGAGCAGGAAGCTGGGTTAGAAGTGGAGGAGCTGGGACTCGAACCAGGCACTTGGATATGGATGCGGTGTCCCAGGCAACAACTTAACTGCTATGCCACACGCCCACGCTCAGTTTTTGTTTTGAATATCAGTGTGTGAATCTGAACTGCCCACTCTCTCTGTCACTGTCTGTCAGCAGTTTCATTTTGTCTCATTATTGAAGAGTTATTTTGCCTTTAACTGTGCCTTAAAATGGAGCTTAATTAAAGTCTTTTTAAAAAGTAGTGGAGTGGAGGGGGTGGAGAGGGAGAATATGAATATGATGGATGCCTGCTAGGAAAGAGAACGTTTGCTGTCATGGTGATGAGATGTGGAGTTGTCCCAGGTGGGTACTTATCACTGGTGCCTGGGTTAGACCGAGGAAGGGCCTCCATGGGCAAGCGGATGGTGGGATGGCTGTCTCAGCACTGATGTAGTGGAGAGTGAACAGTTTTGCTTAACCCCTTGCTTACTCTGCCCAGCCATTGGGGAAGTGCTTTATTTCTGCTGTGCTCGCACTCGAAGCTTTGTGAGCTGGAAGGAGCAATACAATTACTGACTTTATAACACGAGGCCCCTGGCACGTAGCACAGAGGTAGGGGTGGCTTGTTGGTGCAGAGGCTTTTGAGTGAAGAAGGTGGGTTTTTGAATGAAGTAGGCACTGGTATCCAGCAGCTTTCTGGATGGCCTCAGCAAACTTTACAAAATGCTTTTTGGGTGTCAGAATGAGTTGTACCTCAGAAGATGACAGCATAGTGAGTGCTTAGTAATAACTGTGCCGGACCACATTCCGAGTGCTTCACCTGCGTTAGCTCATTTCATCCTCATAACCACCCCAGCAAGTATCGTACTTTGACTACCCCTGGTTTATAGATGAGGACATGGCAGTACAGAGAGGTTAAGTAACTTCCTCAAGGTCACACAGCTAACAGGTGGCAGAATTAATCATAAACTCACTTAGTCTAGGTGGAGATGGAGAGTTTGAACCTCTATACTATAAGGCAGTATTAATCTGAAAGGCGCTTGTTTTTGAAAGAATGGGTTTGCTTTGAGCCTCTTGAAGCATTGAATACATCACTCACTGAGCCTTTGCTAAATGAAAAGCGTGGCACCGATCACTCAGAACCATACAAAGAAATCTCAGTTTCATCTCCTCTCTCGAGCTGGCTGTACTTTAGTTTGGCTTATAATATATCGCCATATCACAACATAACCAAGGCAAGGCAAAGGCCAAGTAGAACCCCAGAGAGCCGGGAGGGGCCAGGAGGGGAAGCTGTGGGTTGGAGCAGCCTGGCAGGGCTCTGTGGGAGCTGTGGGACTTGCGCTCTGCGTCGAAGGCCAGGCAGAATCTGCAGAGGGGCAGGTGCCTGGTGGGGGCGATTCGGTGCTAGCCACTCCCCCCTTTATTTTAAAGATTTCTTTATTTATTTTCAAGTCAGAGTTACACAGAGAGAAGGACGGGCAGAGAGAGAGCGAGGTCTTCCATCCGATGGTTCACTCCCCAATTGGCCGCAATGGCTGGAGCTGAGCCGATCCCAAGCCAGGAGCCAGGAGCTTCCTCCGAGTCTCCCATGTGGGTGCAGGAACCCAAGGACTTGGGCCATCTTTCACTGCTTTCCCAGGCCACAGCAGAGAGCTGGATTAGAAGTGGAGTAGCTGGGACTTGAACTGGTACCTATATGGGATGCCGGCACTGCAGGCTGAGGCTTTACCTGCTATGCCACAGCCCAGGCCCCATTTTTTTTTTAAACAAATTATTGAGCCAGAGAATGGATGTGGAAATGGAGTAGTAGCAGCTTGGACGGGACCTTAAGTATCAAAGCCGGTCTTGTGGATTTTATTCTGAAGTTGTGGATTCTTCCCTTCCACCTCCTGCAGCCAGGAGCATGCACTGTTTCCTCCTAGGATTCACACTGTGGCAACAGTGAGCCCGAGCATGCGCCTCGTGAGCTTCTAACACAACTAGGGACTGGCATGCAAGCTGACATTTATGCCCGGGGCTTGCTGTCCATCAGCTAATTTATTTTGCCTTAATAACCTCGTGAGGTGCGTACTGTTATAGCCATCATCATCACCTCCTTACACAAACAAGGAAGCTGAGACTCAGCTGGGCTGACAGTTTGTCCATAGCCCTATAACTAATAAGTGGCAGAGCTGGGAAATGAGCCCAGGCAGTTGACCCTCTTGTTTAACCCACCAGTAGAGCCCCCTGGAGGCAGGAGACCCTCAGTGTGGAACAAGTGACCTTCTGGGCTTAACTGAATGTCAGGTGAGTAGCCACCAGCATGACTCCCTGGAACCAGATTAAACCTCTTGGGCCTGAGCAGAGACAGGTGTAGGCCTCAGAGCAGAAGGACTCTCAAGTAATAGGTCTTTTGCTGCTACTGCTGCTTTTCTTTTTTTTTTAAATGATGACCTTGATTCTTTAAAAAATATATTTTATTTTTAAAATTTATTTTCATTTGTTTTGAAAGGTAAAGAGAAGCAGAGAGAGATCTTCCATCTGCTGGTCCACTCCCCAAATGCTAGCTGAGCTGGGTTAGCTGAAGTCAGGAGCCAGGAACTCCATCTGGGTCTCCCACGTGGGTGGCAGGGATCCAATCACGTGGCCCATCACCTGCTGCTTTGCAGGGTGCACGTTGGTAGGAAGCTGGAGTCGGAGTGGAACTGGGACATGCACCCAGTCACTCCGGTAAGGGCTGCTGGTCTCCCGAGCTGAGTCTTAGGCCGCTGCACTGAGCGCCTGCCCTGTAGTTAATAGGCCTTCTCTATTTGTGTTCTCACTTCGTGGAACTCGCCTTGAAGCTCTAAATCAGAGGGAAAGTTTAGAGTTCTTGGTAGCAGAAGGGGTGAAGGCTGTAAAAGGCCTCCGTTAGATCCTTGGCCAGGGGCGGGGCAGCGTCAGCAGAGCACATAAAGTGAGCCCGGGCTCGAATAGTAGGGGCCCTCTTGTTCCAGCGGGAGGAGTTTGGCTGGGCCTTCCCTGGAAGCCTTTGCTTCTGTGGCTGTGGTGGAGGGCGAAGGAGACGAGAGCCACGACCCAGCGTTATGCGGAACTCATCCTTCCCTCCCCTGCCTTGGTGCTGGGTCCTTGTGCAGCCCCCAGGGAGGGTGTCGGTGCTCCGGGTAGGCTCGCTCCCTGGGTGAGCACAGTACTGCCTCCTGGTTAGAAGTTACCTCCAGCTACTTATTGGTGCTTTATCTTAGGTGCTGTTGTCTACGTAATGTAGGAAAACGGGGAGCTTAAGCAATAAATGCTCGCTCCCTTGGGCTCGCTAGGTTTCCACTTGAAACGCTGCTCTACACATGTTTAAAAAATACCAGCTGTGGCCTCTGCGGCTTCCAGCACTAGGCTATGTTTCCAGGAGCCTTAATAATGAGAAAAAGAGGCACGCATGGAGAATTCAGGGAAATCAGTTTGGTCGAAGGGACGGACTTGGCTTGTCCTCTGCGGGCCTGTGTGCCAGGTCCAAGGGGTCTGCCGAGGTGAGCCCTGCAGGAATGCTGCCGGTGGCGGTGCCAGCGGTGATGGGACGCCTGCTTCCCTCATTCCACTGTCTCGATTTGGTGCCCACATGCGTCCTGGAAGCTTGTCCATGACACGTACATGCATAGCTATTGTGCAAACATTTCTTTTCATCTCTACTGGATGTACCTGGAGTTCCAGGTAGAGTCCACAGGAAAGGTGAGATGGTTCCAATCTGAGTTGTTTTCCTGCTGAGAAAACTCTGAACTAGGGGCTGGTGTAGGGGGTTAAGCCACCGCTTGCCACACTGGCATCCCATGTCAGAGAGCCAGTTCAAGTCCTGGCTGGTCCGCGTTGGATCCAACTCCCTGCTAATGCACCTGGGAAGATAGCAAGTGACGGTGCAAGTGCTTGGGCCTCAGCCACACACATGGGAGACCCAGATGGAGTTCCTGGCTCCTGGCCTCAGCCTGGTCCAGCCCAGGCTCTTGTAGTCATTTAGGGAGTGAACCAGCAGATGGCAAATCTCTCTCTCTTTTTCTTATATCTTTCTCTCTCTCTCTGTTGCTTTGCCTTTCCAGTATATAAATGAATGATTTTTAAAAAATCTTTTTATAAAAGGCAGAGTTACAGAGAGAGAGAAACACACAGAAGTTCCTAGCCTTGGTTCACTCATGAAATGCCCTAGCAGCCAGGGCTAGGCTAGTTCAAAATTGGGAGCCAGGAACTCAACCCAGGCTTCCTATGTGGGTGGTAGGGGCCCTACTACTTGAATCATCACCACTTCCTCCCTGGATGTGCATTAGCAGGAAGCTGGAATTTGGAGTGGAGCTGGGACTCGAACCTGGGCACTTTGATATGAGATGCAGGAGTCCCGTCCCAAAGCCATCTTAACCGGTATGCCAAATGCTTGCCCCAAGGTAAGTGGTTTAGAGAGGTGACTCAACTCAAACTGGAACTCAGACCCAGCTGTGCAGACAAACTTCAGCCACAAATCTTGGGCTACTTTTTGCTCCTGTGCACCTCTTGGCACCTCTTGACAAGGGGCCAGCCATTCCTGGGCATGCTACACATGTTGGTTCATTGAATTCTTACAGAAATCTCATGAGATAGCTTGAATCGTTCTTGTTTTTGTGTCATTACTGCCACCGCTGTTAATATTGTTCCAACACTCATTTGACAAATGAGGAAACTGTGGCTTATATAAGATAAATGTAATGTATAAAGAGAATCCAATCAATTAAAAAAATTAAGACGGACACTTCGGAGCAGTCATTGGACCTTCAGTGGCAGGGTCGCAGCTCAAGAATTCCTGCTCTTTCTGTTGTGCTGCCTACAAGGGACAGACACTCTTTCTTTTTCATTTTTTTAAAATTCCTTAAGTTGGTTTTAATTAATAATTAATAAATGCATACACTGTGTATATTTGATGTTTTGAACATGCGTACATTGTGGAATGGCTAAATCCAGCCATTGAACCTAAGTGATACCTTACATACCTTTTTTTTTTTTTTTGTGGTAAGAACACTTAAATTCGACTATCATAGCCGTTTTCATGTGTGCAGTACAGTGCTGTGTTGGTGTGGTCACCATGCCATATGGTGGATCTCTGGAACTTACTCCCCCCGGGTAATTGAATTTTTGCTCCCTGTGGACATTTTTTCGATCCCCCACTCCCTGGCCTCCAGTAATCACCATTCTACTCTGTTTCTATGTGTTCGACTATTTCAGATTCCCTGCGTGAGTGACACCATGCAGTATTTGCCTCTCTGTGCCTCCAGGTTAACCCATGTTGTGACAAATGACAGGAATCCCTTCTTTCTCTCTCTGTCAGATTTTATTTGTTTATTTGGAAGAGTTAGAGAGGGAGGGAGGGAGGGATACAGAAAGATCTTCCCTCCATTGGTTCACTCCCCAGATGCTGGGCCAGACCAAGCCCAGGAATCCCTTCTCTTTTTAAGACTGAATGGTATTCCATGTGTCCACACACCCAGTTGTCTTTATCCCTTCACCACCCTTTCTCTTGAACTTGTGTTAACATCCTGGTTGCGCCTGGTTTTCCCCTCTGTGTTGACTGGTCAGGGACTGTGTAACTCATCAGGGCAGGAAGGCGGGGAGGGTGCTGGCCAAAGCCCACTGCCAGAGTAGGGGCAGGGAGTCGGGAAGCTGTGAGCTGAAGAGAGGCCTCCGTCTCCAGTGCCTGGGTCTTGGAGCACAGTGAGTTGATTTGGTCTGTGATGATTCTTGTCTTGAGGGGATTAGAGCCACCTTCTTGTTGAATTCTGCCTTTGGATGCACAGGGAAAGGATATTGTCTGTTGTGATGCCTGCTCTTAGTAGGGTGCCAATCTTTCTGTTTATTCTAAAGGGCAAAGCACTATTAGAAAAGGATCCTGAATGGCCTGCATTTGAGCATGGGTTCCCTCTGGGAACACCACGTGCCCTCAAGTGTGTCAGGTTCTTTTTTTTTTTTTTTTTTTAAAGATTTTATTTATTTATTTGAGAGAGAGACACAGAGAGAGGTCTTCCATTTGCTGGTTCACTCCCTAAATAGCCTCATCAGCTGGAGCTGAGCTGATCTAATCCAAAGCCAGGAACCAGGAACTTCTGAGTCTCTCATGTGGGCGCAGGGGCCCAACCACTTGGGCCATCTTCCACTGCTTTCCCAGGCCATAGCAGAGAGCTGGATCAGAAGAGGAGCAGCTGGGACTCGAACTGGCACCCATATGGGATGTCAGCAATGCAGGCAGAGGATTAACCTACTGCGCCACAGTTGCCAGTCCCATCAAGTTCCACACAGAAATGCACACACACACCACACCCTGAATTGAGATAGTTAGTAGAGATCAATAGAAAGGTAAATTCATTTCTCAAAGATTCCCTTGGTGGGGATTCCAGTAAAACTTTGCTTGTGAAACCCACATCCCATACTGGGGTTCCAGTTCAAGTCTCAGCTGATGGCCTATGAAGGCAGCAGAAGATAGCCCAAGTATTTGGGCCCCCGCCACCCATACGGGAGACCCGGATGGAGTTCCTGGCTCTTGGCTTTGGCCTGACCCAGCCTCTGCTGTTGTGGCCATCTGGGAAGTGAACCAACAGATGGAAGATCTCTCTGTCTCCCTCCCTCCCTCCCTCCCTCTCTCTAATGCTCTGCCTTTCAAATAAATAAACAACTCTTAAGGAAAAAAAAAAAGGATCTCATTGCCCTGCGGAAACCCAAGTGTGGGTGGATATGATAGCACCACAAGGGCTTTATCTTGTTTTTTTCATTTGCTTGGAGCGTTCACTAATAGCTGGTTGGGTAACCAGATGCGCACACAGTGTAAGGAAGATGTTTACAAGAGTGAGAATAAGAGCATCCAAAGATGTGATGTCAGACAAACCGGCAGAAGCCAGGCCTCGCTCTCTCCCGCGTCCTTGTCCTCAGCTGTATAATTGCCACTCGGCTCTCTGGATTTCTGATTTATTTGGATGCTTTTAGGATACCAGCGATGGCCTGTTTTATAAACAGCAATCAGCATTTCCAGTGGGACAGAGCTATCTGTATGTTCCTACACAGCTGTTTAATTGCTCAAAGCTTAGACTTTCACACAGTTGTGTGTATAGGAAATTAGATTTTCTCAGCTTGTTTGCTTTGATAACTAATCCCCTGTACTCTGGGGGCACCTTGAATCACCGATAGAGCTCCAAGCTTAAGTGTGCTGGTTTTGGAAGTGATGTAGGAACGGAGAGCGTTCTAGGAAGCGTGCCAGCTGGGGCCTTCCTCAGGCCGCAGCCCCCGGCAGCTTGCCCTCTCGGGTGACTGGCTCACCCCAAAGCACATCCTTGTGAGTCGCTCACTTCCACTTCCTCTAGAACGGTCTTTGCCAGACTAGTCTAAAAAACATTTACCCTGAAGTCCAACCTGGTCGTATTTGTGTTTTCTGAGCAGGCACTGTAAATCAGGCAGAATTCTAGAGGGCTTCAAATGCACTTGCTCTCAGAATGTTTCTGCCAAGGACTAGGCAGCAGGTGCTCTAGGGACCAGCTAGTCTCTGGCTGTGTCTTGCCAATGCTTAGAAATCTTAAAAAAAAAAAAAAAAAGTCTAGAGTGGAATGTGGAAAATCTTACTACCTTCAAAGGGAAAAAAGTTGATTTTTAAAGAAAGTATATTTCAAGTTTAACTTGATGTTTCTTTGTTGGTTTTTTGGTCTGGGTGACCTGTTCACTGGTGCTCTGATGAAAGTGGGGTGTTGAAGTCCCCCATGCTTTTTCTTTTTAATTTTGAAGTTATTCTCTGTTGGCAATGAGGGGAACCATATATGGCCAAAAGAAAAAGTCCCAATAAAACTGTGTTTAGTTCATTGTGTTCCTCCCCTCTGTCCTCACATGCCTGCATAACTTGGTCCTAGCCTAGAGGGCCAGCCAGTGCCATCAGGAGGAATCCCTCCCTTTCTCCCGTCTGCCCCATCCAGCGGGCATTCAGGCAGCCCAGGTTGCAGGGAGAGCAGGGCGCCAGCCTCGCGGGTCAGCTCCTGCTCTGCCATTTCCATCAGTGGCGGCCTGGGCTGCACAGCAGTTTCCTGGGATGAGCTCCTGCGGCGCGATGCATCTGTGTGGTTTAGCAGCTGAACGTTTCACTTACACGAAGTGGGGGAGCAAAATGCCACGTAGCTTCCAGTGCCCCTTTCTTTTCCTATGAGTTAGAGGAAAGAACTATTAATCACTATTTATAAGCTGGTAAGTAAGTGCCGTGCGTTAGGTGAGGACTTGTCTAAACTGGGTAGTAAACCATGAGTGATGGCCAAGTCTCAGGTACCCTGCTGGCTTCGGAGGCACAGAAAGAGGGGACTTTGGAGTTGGTCCCAAGAATGGATTTTTTTCTACCTTCTTCTAATGCGGTTAAGTTTCCTAAAATGTTGATTGATTGAGCAAACGTTCTCTGAGCATCTGTTGTGTTTCAGACACTGTTCCAGGTGCTAGAGATATAGCTGTGAACACAATAGGCAAACATCCCATCTCTGCTGGGGAGAAACCAGAAACAAACAAAAAATTATGTGAACTTTATCAGGTTCAATGGAAGATAAAAAGGGGGTGGAGATTGTTCGTGGGGGGAGCACAGTTTACAGTAAAGCAATCAGGGAGGGCAGGGTGATGTTGGAGCAAAAGTTTGAAGTGAGCTAAAAGGGTGTGTGGAGAAAGAATGTTCTAGGTGGAAGAAAAAGCCATGTGCAAAGGCCCCGAGGTGGGAGTCTGCTCCATGTGCTCCAGGTGGCTGTTGGATTGAGGATTCAGGGAGTGGGAGGGTGGGGAGCAGGATGGGGGTGTGGTCAGGGCAGCACATATGGGGGTGTGTTTATTGTAGGCCATTGCAGGCTGTCATCAGGTTTTGACTCCTGAAGAGATGACACCATTGGAGAGTTTGTGCTGATAGGATGATGATACCATCTGATAGGACCACTGTGGTCGTGTTGAGAATTGAGTGTCTGGCAAGGGTGTATTTGATGGCTGTTATAATGAAGTAAGCCATGATGGTGACCAGGGTCACTTATTAGAAGGATGGACCCTGGGAGTGATATGCTTATGAAATTATTAAGAGTGATGATTTCATGGTTCTTTCTTTTTTTCCTCCAACCTATTCCTTTTGGAGAAGAAAGAGTAGAAATATGTGTTTCTCACACCAGTGGAATACTGTGCCATAACCTAATACAAGAGATCATTACTTTTTTTTTTTTTTTTAAGATTTATTCATTTATTTAAGAGGCAGAGAGAGAGAAAGAAGTCTTGCATCAGCTGGTTCACTCTCCAAATGGCTGCAATGGCCGGAGCTGGGCTGATCCAAAGCCAGGAACCAGGAGCTTCTTCTGGGTCCCCCACACAGGTGCAGGGGCCAAGGACTTGGACCATCCTCCACTGCTTTCCCAGGCCATAGCAGAGAGCTGGATTGGAAGTGGAGCATCCGAGTGTTGAACTGGCACCCATATGAGATACTGGCACTGCAGGCTGTGGCTTCTCCTGCTACTCCACAGCACTGGCCCCGTCACTACTTCTATATAGCAGGAAAAGCTGCATCTCCAAGCACAAAGCAACTGCCCACCCCAACCATCAGAAGAGAACTTCTGCACTGTGAAGGAGGTCTTTGAAAAATCGTTGTCTGAAGAGCCTGGACCTTTTCTTCCCAGGCTGCTTACCTCCTGGCTTCTCTCATTCTTCTCCTTCCTTCCTTGGGCTGCTGTTCAGGGTTGTGGGCATTTGAGAGTCTTACTCCCCTAGGCAGAAGTGCCTCTAGAGTGTGTCACTGGAGGTTCAGAGAAGTGCATTTGCATCTAGCTTAATACAGTAAGTAAAGTTTCTTAGTTACACATAAGCCTGTTTTTATAAGTTAAAGTACATATTAAGTATGAGAGAGGAGAATGATACAGTAAATTTTTCTGTAAGGGAAGTAATCACATTTAATATGTTTTATAGGAGTCAGTGTTGTGGCATAGGGGTTAAGCTGATTGGGACACCTGCCTCCTATATCAGAGTGCCTGGTTCGAGTCCCGACTGCTCCACTTCTGATACAGCTTCTTGCCTGTGTGCACCCTGGGAGGCAGCAGGTGGTGGTTGTAGTACTCAGATCTCTGCCATTCATGTAGAAGACCCAGATTGACTTCCAGGCTCCTGGCTTCAGCCTGTCCCAGCCTGGCTGTTGCAGGTATCTGGGGAGTGAACCAGCAGATGGAAGATCTCTGTCTCTTCCCGTTTTTGTTTCTCTCCCCTCTCTTTTTTGTTTTTATTTTTTGCCCTGCCTTTCACATAAATAAAAATTTAAAAAACGGATGTTTTATAATTGGAATATTCATATTGGTTTTGCCTGAGGTGTAGTACCACCTTGCTTGTAGAGCAGGAAGTTTTACTTTTGGAGTTGGAAGTTAGAAGCAGCCATTATACCAGTGCTTCCCAAACGTTAACGTGCACAGGAATTGCCTGGAGACCTTGTCACAAGGCCTGTTGTAGGAAGTCTCAGTAGGTCAAGTTGTAGATGTTGAACAGGCTCCATGATGCAGATGCTGTTAGCTTCATCCCTGTTTTCTCAGATTGTAACACAAATGCTGCAAACACCTTCCAGAAATTTCTTAGCATCACAAAAGGGAACTTGGTTTCAGCATGCCTTTGAAACAGCCACCTTGGAAACTTTTTGGCAGCCTCAGTTGTGTCTGAAGGATCTGCCTGTTGGAGAAGAAATGGGCTTGAGAACTGCATCCCACAGACAACTGTAGCTGTCTGGCTGCAAGTGTGGCACACCTGTAGCACCAGGAGCATCCTTATTAGCTGGGGCCACACCTTGATGACATCATCATCATCATTGTTGTTGTCAAAGAAGGCATGTTCTCATTGCTTGCCTTGAGACTTAGTAAACCAAGGGCAGAGACTTGTGTTGACCCAGTGAGGGTGGGGACTTTGGTACAGATAGCTGGGACTGAGGGGCTCTGGGTAAAGAGGGATGCTACTGGCTAGCTAACAACAGTGGCTGAGGGTGTCACGGGTTGAAAGTGAAGAATGGGGTGTGCTTCATTTCTGCTGGAACTCATCTGGTTTCTAACTCTAGTTTGCTCACCAACTCCCTGCTTCATTTGTATAGTCAATTTCCAGGCTAGAATTAAAAATTGAACATATTTTTAGAAAGGAGAAAAAATAATCTCCTAAGTTGTTGATACTTATTAAGCACCTTGACACTGTGCATACATATTACAAACTGGGATAAGGCACTGAGAACATTTAACTTTTGTGCCTGGAGAGCTGTATTGTTGAACAGCATTTAAGTATTTGCTTTGTCATGGGTAGTTCATCAGCCTTTTGGATGCACCTCCCAGGCCTCTTCACTGTTAGAGGGGCAATGAACTAGCCAGGTCCAGCCCCGGAGTGCCCCATGGGCCCCAGGTGGCGGTCATTCTGTTTTTGAAATTGAACCAGCAAAGTCCAGAGGAATGCAGCAACATTTTTCCTTTTTGCCCCCTGCTAGCTTTTTTTCTAGGTCTCCCAAAAATGTGTTTGTCTTGCTGACCATGCACGTGGAGCAGTCTGGAATTCTGTGTGGCATTAGATAGTGAAAAAATGAGAAAGATTCCCCACATGACTGAGCTTATGGGAGTGAGACATCTTGGATTAGGCAGTGCTCCTCATAAGAAGGGAATTTGGGGGTGAGATTTATTTTAAGATATATATTTTTATAATTACTCCACATCTGTTATTATTATTTTTTAAAAAGATCATTTCCAGTGTGGAGGGGAGGGAGTGTGGACTAGAAGCAACATTAAACATTTAAGGACCAAGTCAAGAATTTCCATTCATTAGAAGGAAAAAAATGTCTTCAGGATGAAAGAATAGTTTGAACTTCCACAGCCTGATAATGGTGTAATTTGAGAGCAGGGCCTGGCGTATTATAGAGGATGCTGGGGGCCTGACCCCAGCAGCCCAGCTCTTTCACCATGCCAGAGTTGTCTGCAGGAACAGCTTCTCTGTCATGAGTCTGTCCTCTGTTTTGCCAGGCTTAATTATCTCCAGAACGCCCTATCAAAGGCCGTCTGGCAATGCTTCGTTAATGGTATGGGTTGGATGCAGAAGCACTAATTAATTGTGTTAGATTACTTGCAAAGCCCATGCTGGAGAACCTGATGCCTGGAGGAGCAAGCTGGCGTGAGGTTGTTCGCAGATTGGCCTGGACCTTACCAGTTTGATTGCCTCTTGGAGCTGGGCCCAGAGGGGAGTTGCATTTCTTTCTGGAGATGTGCATGTGGCCATGTTGTTCCCTGAATTGCCAGTTTGCTGCTCCGGGCTCCTGGTGATGGGGCTGATGGGGATCCTTGCAGACCTAGAGGATCGAGAGAGCATCCTCAGAGGTTCTGTTTGCTTGTGTTTTTTTGAGAGAGAGAATGAGTTAACATTCACTAAGTAAATAAATACCTCCCAAGGGCCTCTTCTTAGAGTGAGCAAAGGGGACTCCAGTTTATCATGAAACAACTCAGGTTTTAAGTTTTCAATGTCCAAAGCATCGGAATCAGGCCTTTAAGTAGTTTCTTTGTCTTAAAATAAAACAAGTCAGGAGGCCAGTGTGGTGGTATAGCAGTAAAGCCACGGCCTGCAGTGCCAGTTCAAGACCAGCTGCTCCACTTCCGATCCAGCTTTCTGCTATGGCCTGGGAAAGCAGCAGAAGATGGCCCAAGTGCTTGAGCTCCTGCACCTGCATGGAAGACCCGGAAGAAGCTCCTGGCTTCGAATTGGCATAGCTCCAGCCGTTGTGGCCAATTGGGGAGTGAACCAAAGGATGGGATACCTCTCCCTCTCTCTCTCTCTCTCTCTCTCTCTCTGCCTCTCCTTCTCTGTGTAACTCTAATTTTCAAATAAATAAAGTAAATCTTTAAAAAAAAAATAAAACAAGTCAGGCTCCTTATATCCTCTGTTTAGTGGGCCAGGTCAGCAAAAAGGTGAATTTTCTAACTTCTATTGTATTTGGAATATGTATGGTTCTCGAAAAACACCAGTCTGAAATCAAGTGCATGCCAATTTTTTTAAAAAAGATTTATTTTATTTATTTGAAAGAATTACAGAGAGGTAAAGACAAAGAGACAGGGGTCTTCCATCTACTGGTTCACTCCCCAGTTGCTGCAATGGCAGGAGCTGTGCTGATCCAAAGCCAGGAGCCAGGAGCTTTCTCCAGGTCTCCCACACGGGTACAGGGGCCCAAGTACAGGGGCATCAGCAGAGAGCTGGATCAGAAGTGGAGCAGCTGAGATTTGAACCGCTGCCTACATGGGATGCCAGTGCTGCAGGCTGGAGCTTTAACCCGCTGCACCACAGCGCCGGCCCTGTGCATGCCGATTTAAGGTCAGGGAAGATTGTACCCATAAAGGCTAAAAATTGGTTTGCATGATTTTGCTACGTTTGATGTATCTTATGAAATAATAGTAACAACTGACAGATTGCAGAAAAACAATGAAAGTCTCTGCTCTTTAAAGTTGAGAGAGATTCGAGGGCTGTTGACTCCAAGGGTGGTGCTGACAGTGGGAGAGAAACGTCTGGAAGAGTAATTCAGAGTTATCTAGGAGCCATCGAGTTGCACAAGCGAGGGGGCTGTGTCTACATCCACCCAGAACCTTCCAGTTCCTGAGCCCGGGCCTGCCTCTTCCTGACAGGCCTCTGCGTCTTTCCCATCCTCCTGGCCCTGAGCAGCCTGTGAGTGAGTTGTTATGTACAAATCCCAGACCAGATCTTACTTTATTAACATGATTCAGAAGAAAAGAATTCTAATGAAAAATTTCAGAGGACTGTGTTGAGCCATTTCGTGATATTGTCAGATCTTCCTGAACTCAAGGAAGGCCCCCCAAAACCTGTTATTTCTGTTTATTACTCAACTCGCTCCGTCTATTGGAAAAAGCTTCCACGAATGCCTCAGGAGAGTATGTGCTGGCTGAGGAATTTCTTCCTGAGTGCACAGCGGCCTGCGTGTTTACTCTGTGTGAGGCTGGCTACTCCGAAACCCCGGGCAAGCTGCTCCCTTCTCAGCCAGCAGGCCTGGAGCAGCAGCTTTGGACTTTTAACCCTTTCTGCCAGACGATCCTCGGCCAACTTTGTGGAGCTGAGCAGAATGTAGATCCTAGAGCTGTGAGGAATCATGAAAGATGAAAAAAAATTAAAATTTGAGAGGTGCACCTCTCCCTGCCCCGAGCCAGCCAGCCAGCCAGCCCGCCCCTGTTCTCTCCCGAAATGCCTGCCATGACCAAGGCCAAAGGTGGGAGCTGGGACTGCAATCCAGGTCTCCCACACGGGTGGCAGCCAGTGAGTCACTTGAGCCATCCCTGCTGCCTCCCAGGTCCTGCATTTGCAGAAAGCTGGAATCAGGAGCTAGAGCTGGGAATTGAATTCAGTCATTCCAGTATGGGACGCAGGTGTCTTGGCTGCTCAGCCAAATGCCTGTCCTGAAAGATGTTCTTAAAGTTGGAAACAGAGTCTTTGGACTGATAAATGTCTATGATTTTTCTCTGCTATTTTAATGTTTTTAGTCCCACATGTGTATTTTGGAAAAGTAATTCTGTATCACCATGTTAAGACCTAGTGGTGTATTCCAGTGAAGCTGTGAGATAGCGTGAATAATGTTATAACTGACAGTGACAATGACATCTTTGAAGAGTGATTTAAACAAAGTCAAACAAAATTCAAGGTCACTCTAAAATAGCCTTGGTAATCCGCATTTAAATATATTTGTGTGGGAGAGAGGGGTTAGGATTGCCAGGGGTGAATGCTGGATGCTCGGAATCTGTAGCTGGATTACCTGTGTTTTGCTGTCGATGAACATGGTGTGCCCCTTCATTTGTGCTTTCTTTAGTACTGCTTTCCGGTATTGCTTTCGTAGTTTTCGATAATGTATTTTGAAGACTATAGTGCGTGCATGTGTGCTTCATTAGAATGAGAGTTGAGAACCTCTAGTTTAGAGCTACAGTTCTTTGCTCTTCAATCTGTTTATTAATAATGATGAAAACGAGTCCTCCCCGTGGCCACCGTGGACAGCAAGCTCAGTCACAGTAAGGCTACCTGCTGAAGTGAGTTATTGGCCTGGCTAGCTTTTCTCCAAGCTGTGGGAACTCAAAGCTCAGTTTGCACTGTAAGAAATACATTCTTCAGCTGAGGCTACAGAGCCGTGTTGCTGAAACAGGGGGTGGCCGTAGCATCTCATCACTGGGGTAAAATGGGCATCCTTGTTCCTTTGTACCACAGATCAAAGTTAGGGGCATTCTTGGAACCCAAAGATTGGGTTTTCCCTATGGAGCTTTGTTGGAGCCCTGTCATTCCAGTGAAGTTATATGGAAGACTGGTAGCTTCAAGGATTTTGTAGAATGTGGGTGATACCTGAGGATTTTATCAAGGCGAGCAGTGACCGTTGGGGGGTTACACTTTTCCTTAGGAAGAGTAATTCTCCACCTCGATGTGAGACTGGCCCTGATGGAGATAGATTAAAGTCACGGGGTCGGGGTCATGAAGTAGCTACGACCGACCTTGGCCTTTGATTTCAGACTCATTGATTCAGGCCTGGGCTTTGCTGTTTGTAGGCTGCATGACTATAGCATCAGCGTCCTCCTCAGAGAGACGGAGGTATCAGTGGTACCCACCTCACTGTGCTCTTGTGAAGATTATACGTGAGATTATAAGCTTTGCGCTTCCGAGAGAGCGGAGGCTGGCCAGGGAGTCTCGGGCGAAGGCAGAGGAGCAGCTGGTGGAGTTCAGGAGGCTTTGAACGGAGCAGCTTGCCCTGCAGCTGAAGGCTAACGCAGGAGCCTGGATGGAAAAGACCTTGTTCCTCTTGAGCAGGTGACTTTATGTTTAGCTGCAAGTTGAGGATAAGTAGTGGCACTGAGGACTGCTATCACGGGGGACAGGAGAACCCCAAAGCAGTGGCATGAGCCCACAGACTGGTAGTGTTCCTCCTCTGTGAAAGGCTGCCCTGACCACCTCGCTAAAAATCGTGATCCCTCTCCACCTGGTGCTCCCATTCCTTTTTCACTCTGAATTTTTTTTTCTTATAGCATTCATCATCTAAAAACATATTTATAATTAACTATGTTCACTGTTTCTCTCCCCACACTGAACTGTAAGCTTCATGAGAGTCAGATTGGTTTTGGTTTTGGTTTTGCTTGGATGAAGCTTCTGTATGTGTGAAAATTCTCAAGTAGAGGTGTTTTCCATGGCAGTGTTTTCTGTCCCTCTTTCTGTGTAACCTTTAAGAGACAGGGCAGGCACTATGCATGGTTAAATCCCCAGTCTGCAGCACAGGGTGGGTGCTTAATGTTTGTTGAATAAATCAGTAACTGTAATACTGTCTGTTAAAATACCGTGACAAAGCAATGAATCTGAATCTTAGTGTGTTCTCTTTTGGTGGTGGTAGTGGGGGGTGTGGAGAAGGAGGCAGTGTTGGTGGGGGGAGGTTTGCCTGTGCTGTCTGAGTGAAAGGTTCCTGTCTTCTCAAGCTCTCATACAGAGCAGTGGCTGGGCGACCTGTGGTAGCTGATTTAAAACAGATACCGGGTTATTGTGGAGCTGTTGACAGCAAAATGCTCCACTTCTCGGTAAGCATTCTACAAAGCTCAGCCAGAGTACCCTTTTTGGTATTCGGCCTGTTGACTAAAGTAGTGGTGGTATATTTCGTTCTGGAGCTGAAGGTGAGGTTTTTAATCCAAAGGTTCTCAAAGTGTGGTCCTGGACTCGAGGCCTTTCCAGGGAGCCTGTTTTATGATAATGCTAAGGTGTTGTCTTTTTCACTGGGTTAACATGGCCTTGATGGTATCAAGGCAACGCGGCATACAATTGCTGGTGCCTCAGGAGGAGTCAGTGCAGTGCTTTGCCATCACAGATGTGCAGTGAAACAGTTGCTGGTGTTAGCCAAGAATGTTCGTTCGTTCGTTTGTTCTTTCTTTCTTTCCTTTTTTTTTTTTTTTTAAAGATTTATTTATTAGAAGGGCAGAGTTACAGAGAGGCAGAGGCAAAGGCAGAGAGAAATCATTCATCTGCTGGTTCACTTCTCAAATGGCCCCAACCGTCAGAGCTGGGCCGATCCAAAGCCAGGAGCTTCTTCTGGTCCAAGCCAGAAGGGGCCCAGACACTTGGGCCATCTCCTAAGAATGTTCTTGATGAAGCAGTAAACACCTTCACGTGCAAGTCTTCTTCATATTCCGTTTGATGAGCTGGGAAGCGCACAGGTAGCACTTCTGCATTCCAGGAGTGCTGGCCATCCTGCAGAAGAGCCCTGGTGCAGTTGTGTGAACGGCACTGAGTTGGCTGTTTTTCATTGAAGACTGTTTTACTTGAAAGAACGACTGATAGACAAATGATGGTTATCCAGACTCTGGTATTTGGCAGATATTTTTTGAAAAACAACAAAGTGAGCCTGTTACTTCAAGGAAAACAACGGACAGTGTTTGTTGCCAGTGTTAAATTTTTATCTTTCAAACAGAAATTAAATTTTTTGGAAAACTTCATCCATTACCATGACTGTGACATTTTCTCAAGCGTTAAATACTTTTCTGATGAGATCAATAGAGATACTATTGACAAATATGATTTTTTTGGTATCATATAATTAAATGGGTCTTACTTGGTAGATTCACATAGCTCCATAAATCATTACTTTCCAGATGATCAATGCATGATATTGCAAAATCCTGGCACGGCTAAAAGATCCCACATTTTGAGAGTACAAGATAAAGCAATTGATTTTTAAGAGCTTTTTATTTTGAAATAATTTTAGGCTTACAGAGGGATCACAGAAATGTAGAGTTCCTTTGTACTTGTCACTCAGCTTTGCCTTACGATTACATCTTCTATAATCACACAGCAATTAACAAAGCTAAGAATGCGTCTTGAAACAGTGGTGTTAACTCAAGCATAGAATTTCTTTAGATTTTGCAAACGTGTCTGCTCGTGATCTTTTCCTCTTCCAGAATGCAACCCAGGATCTCACGTTGCCTTCAGTTGTCCTGCCCCCTAATCTCCTCCGATTTGTAACAGTTCCTTGGTCTTCAGTGACCTGGATACTTTGGAAAAGTACTGGAGAACGTTCCTCTATTTGTATTTGTCTGCTGTTCTCAGGATTACCTGGAGGTTTTGCATTGTTGGGAAGGTTAGCTCAGAGGTGATGTGCCTTCCTCAGGGTGTCAGATCGGGTTCCATTACATAGGTAGCCCTCACCACTGGCATTGTTAACCTGCAATCGCTTGGTTTGAGTGGTGTCTGCTAGCATTCTCTCTTCTAAAGTGAATTGTTTTTCACTTTGAAATTACTCAGTATTTGTGAAAAAGCAATGGATTTTAATGGCTCAGGGTATGAAAAGTTCATTAAGTGATTTAGATTCACATCACAACTAACCTTTAGAAATGACTATGTACCGAGGTTAGGTATAATATATAGTATATATACTATATATATAGTATATATACATATATACATATATATGATATATATATAGTATATAGTTAGGTATAGTATATAGAAGAAATGGCCACAAGTATATGAAAAGACTATGAAGATTTGCGACCTCCAACTGTGTAGATTGGTGTGAAGCCAGATTTCTTTATATCCTTCAACCAGAACAATGTATCGCAACAAATTGAATGCAGAAGTAGATGTGAAAACCCAGCTGTCTTTTATTAAGCCTGACATTTAAGAGAT
This sequence comes from Oryctolagus cuniculus, assembly GCF_051225735.1. Classification (NCBI taxonomy): domain Eukaryota; kingdom Metazoa; phylum Chordata; class Mammalia; order Lagomorpha; family Leporidae; genus Oryctolagus; species Oryctolagus cuniculus. Next base: position 79,424,127 of record NC_142873.1, read on the forward strand.
TTGCAAAAATGTAAAACAATACTGCTCTTCTCGCTAAACTTTGTTTTGTTTCAGAAAGTAGTTACTTTTTGTGAAAGATATTGTTTATGTTAACATGTAATGCGTTTATTATTCTTTTTGAACGAATTAATAAATATTTAAGGATTTCTCAGTTTTAATTTCTCTTGCAGTAAATGTTGATGGATATAATTCATATAAACAAAATTTCTTTAGAGTCCTCATTAACTTTAGAACATAAAGGGATCCAAAGTTCCAGAATTGCTGCTTTCTGGGTAATGCAGAAGAGAGCTATCTTAGTGGGGGGAGGGGTCTTCTCTTCTGGCTCAAGTCAAGATTCAAGGACGGGCTCTGCCGTGGAGGGCTGACCGGAGGAGAAGTCATGCAGTCTCTCTGAGCCTCTCTGTATCGGTTTGCTCGACTGGCAGATGAGAGGGATTGGCCTAAAGGATCTGCAGGTTTCTTTCAACCCCAACCTCTGTGATTCCAAATCACTGCCACTCAGCGATGTGGTCTTGCCAGCACGGGCAGTGTGGAGCAGTACAGGAATCTGTAGAGTGATGTTTGCCAGGTTTAAGGTGAAGAAGACTGTATCTAAGCATGTAGTGCAGTGATTCGAGGAGCTTGTTCTGACTTTTTGGGCCTTCACTATTCCCTTCAAAAATAGAAGTTTTAATTATTATGGGATCTCACTATAATGATCAAGGGAAGGATTTAATTATTAATATTTTTATCAGCTTATCTATGTCACAAATTTAAAAGTACATGCTTTTTTAGAATCTGTGATAATGCATACTGTTGAACTTATTTCATGTGGATATTTAAAATGATTTACCTAAATCATTAATGGGTTTCTAATTCACCTCTGATGTCTATATGTTTTTAAAGATTTATTTTATTTATTTATTTGAAAGTCAGATTCAGAGAGAGGGGGAGAGACAGACAGACACAGAGAGAAAGGTCTTTGCCCTGCTGGTTCACTCCCTAAATGGCTGCAATGGCTGGGGTTGGGCCAGGCTGAAGCCAGGACACAGGAGCTTTATCTGGGTCTCCCACATAGGTTCAGGGGCCTAGGTACTTGGGCCATCTCCAAGTTCTTTCCCTAGGGCTTTAGCAGGGAGCTGGAATGGAAGTGGAGCAGCTGGGACTTGAACCAGCACCTCTATGGGATGCTGGCGTTGCAGGCGGTGGCTTAGCTCACTGAGCCATAATGATGGCCCCATGGATGCCTATATTGAAGCAGACTTAGGTTGTTTCTGTGTTATATACTTATTATCTTCCTGATGTTACTTAAAAATATATATATATTTTTTTACTTGACAGAGTTTTAGACAGTGAGAGAGAGAGACAGAGAGAAAGGTCTTCCTTCCGTTGGTTCACTCCCCAAATGGCTGCCATGGCTGGTGCTGCGCCGATCCGAAGCCAGGAGCCAGGGGCTTCTTCCTGGTCTCCCATGCGGGTGCAGGGCCCAAGCACTTGGGCCATCCTCCACTGCCCTCCCGGGCCACAGCAGAGAGCTGGGCTGGAAGAGGAGCAGCTGGGACTAGAACCCGGCTCCCATATGGGATTCCGGCGCCACAGGCAGAGGATTAGCCAAGTGAGCCACAGCACTGGCCCCTTAAAATTTTTTTAAAAATTAATTACTAAGACTCTTTAGCCATTTAATATTTACAAATACAAACTTAAAAATTTTAAAAACATTTTGAAATTTATTTGAAAGGCAGAGAGACACACACAGAGAGACAGAGACAGAGATATTTCATTTCCTGCTTCATTCCCCAAATGCCTGGGACAACTGGAGCTATGTCAGGCTGAAGCTGGGAGTCAGCAACTCAATCCAGGTGTCTCATGTGGGTGGCAAGGATGCAAGCTCTTAAGCCATCACATGCCTCCCAGGGTGCTTATTAACAGGAAATTAGAATGAGAAGTGGAGCTAGGACTTGAACCCAGGCACTCCAGTAGGGGATGTGGGCATCCCAAGTGGTGTTTTGACTGCTGTACCCAACTCCACCCCACCCCACCCCACCTTTTAAAAACTGCCGGCTGGAATATATTAAGAATGCCAGACTTTGGAGTTCACATTTCCCTTTATTAGTTCAAATGTGTGTGTTGAGAGGGGAGAATTGATGGCTTAGGTTTTGAAAATGAGGAAACAGCAGAGAGGGGAGCAAGCCTGTAGCCTGTAGTATACTGTCATATTAAGTGCCAGTCTAAATCTGTTTTTATTGTTTTTAAAAATTTTTATTTATTTGAAACCCTCTCTTCCTCCCCACTTCATTTGCTGGTACACTCCCTAAATACCTGAAACAGCTGAAGCTTGGCTGAGAACAGGCCAGGCCAGGGCTGGGCCAGAGCTCAAGCCCAGGATTGGGAACTCAATCCAGATCTCTCAGGGTGGCAGCAATCTAGTTACTTGAGCCATCAGTTTCACCTCCCAAGGTCTGCATTAGCAGGAAGCTGGAGTCAGGTATTGAACTCAGGTACTCTTATGCGGTATGTGGGCATTTTAACTGCGAGACCAAGCAGCTAAAGAACCGTTCCTTAAATTCGTTTTTAAACAGGATCCCGCATTCTCGTAAAGTGGATTTTGTAATGGAAACTGCCATGGTCGAGGGCCAGCTCTGTCATAATCACCAATTTGGGCATCTCTGATATTTAGCAGAAATATAAATATCTAATGCAGTGTGTGTTTGTTATACTGTCATAGGAAAATGTTGTAACTGACTTGGAGCCAGATTCTTCCAGTGTTTAAGCTACTACTTGGAAATGAGATTTGGAAGCTGAACAAACTTGCTGAGAGCTTCTGCAATTTAGTAAATTGTAGTAAAGTAAATTTAATGTGTATTACATCTAGAAGTT